>NC_142494.1:29956123-30306528 GCF_965113065.1 Corylus avellana
GCTAAGCTGATGTCTTTATCGTGTCTTGTAGGTTGCTGTTTTGAAGGAACATTTTTTATCATATGGTGATCTTTCTAATGTGGAGCTAGAAGATCTGGAAGCTAGCGAGTCTGAGGGATTGAAAAACTGCTCGGCTCATATAACTTTCACGGAACGCCGTTCAGCTGAGAGAGCATTTGTTAATGGAAAATGCTGGCAAGGCCATAATTTGAAGTTTATGTGGCTGACATCTAGCAATTCTAGGAGTGACCCTTGTTGCAGAGAGAATTCTCCATCCACTCAAAAGGGGCATTTGGAACCCGATGCTCAGGGTGCAGAAAAATTAGCATGTATTGTTTCCGAGGAGGTTTCTGAATCAGAAAATGGAGAGCCTCAAAATTTGGTAAGAGAAAGTGGTGTTGATCATATGGAACTGGGTGAAGATTCACAGCCTGTTGCAATCCCAGATTGTGGTGAGAAAGAGTCGCCTAAAGGTGATGTCTGTTAAAGATGTGTTAGTCGGATTTGTACAGTGAGGTAAAATGCTAAATCATTAATCTGTAATTTTCAGGAATGTTTCTTTACCAATTGCTGAAAATTGATTTTCCAACGTTTTTTTTTTATTGTATGCATGGGGATGTGTAAAAAGGGGATTTCTTGATTTTTGACTGCCACCTGAGATATTGGTTGGCATAGTTGAGAGGTTAATCATGTGGTCTTTTAGCTTAGAAGATGTCTAGGACCAAAGGATTAATGTTTAAAAACTCTGTTGAAAATTAATCAAATGTTTACATATCGAAGATTTGGGATCTGATTCCCAATCTCTTTGTAGTTCAATTGTACTTTTGAGTTTATCCGGATGGTTTTTAATTCATTGGCTTTGTTTTCTTGTCATGTTTCATTTTTACCATGACGACGTCATCATCTATCTTTTTTTTTTTTTTTTTTTTTTTTTTTTTAAGTGGTCTTGTTACTTCCTCTACCAGGAGTGGCATGTGGGTGGTGTTTAAATTATTCCAATTAGCGTCCAAATTTTTTTATTCTACAATTTTAAATGGACAAAATAAGCATATAATAAATGGGTGGTCTAACGTTCTATACTTCCTTTTGTAAAATAAAATTAGTGTTTTGAATTGTTTTTTGGACTAAACCAAATCACCAACCAGTCTCGTGCACTATAAATTGTTTTCCTATAAAGGATGAATAGTTCAATCAAGGGTAATTGTATAATAAGTTTCTGAGTTTAAAAAGAAATCCTTTTAGTGTTTTTTTTTTTTTTGAAAATTTACTCATTGAGTCAATTGAAATGACAATAAAATTCTTATTGTCAAAATTTTTTAATAACCGTTAATCTCAAGCAAAACGCATTGTTTCACCTTATTAAAATATTAATTTAATTTAAATTTTTTTTAAAAAAAAATTAAAAAATTGGAGGCAGGGGTGATTTGCCCACCTTAGGGGTGGCTGCGAGCCACCCCTAAGGGTGGAGGGGTGGCTTGCTAGCCACCCCAAACCCCCTGAGGGTGCCCGCAAGCCACCCCAGGGGTGGCTTGCGGCCACCCATAGGGGTTGGATGGTACTGCCACCCCTGGCCACCATTCCAATTTTTATTTATTATTTATTTTTAGATTTAAAATTTAAAATTAAATTAATAAAAAATTAATATTTTAATTAGGTGAAACGGTGCGTTTTGGTTGGAACTAACGTCTGTTAAAAAATTTTGACGGTAGGGATTTTATTGTCATTTCAATTGACCAAGAGAGTAAATTTTCAAAAAAAAAAAAAACTTAAGGATTTTTAAATTTTGGAAGGTTGACTCAGGAACTTATTCTACAATTACCCTCAATCATATGATCAAATTTATTTATTTTTTTACACAAAATTGTTAAGCTAATCCAAATCTAGTATCTGAAATTTTAGATGATAATTCACTCAAATATGCAAAAACATTAAGGATGATTATAAATTATAAACATCCAATCCTTTTTTCCCACTGTTAAGGATGACCATAATAGCCATGCAGTTAAGAGTTTAGGGTTTCTGCTTGGAGATTGTACTAAAATCCATGGGTTAAGGATTCTTCCATCTTGGTTGGCTTGTATAATTCATAATCAAGGAGGGAGACTGCATTTGGTTTATGGTAGCCTACGTGGGTTGAGAGCCAAAAATTTACTATTTATTAATTAGTGTCTGTTTTTTTAGGAAAACTTTGTCCTTTTACTATTTTACCTTTTTGGCTAATCTTTTTTCCATTTTTCTTCTTATTCAAATTCTCTTAAAATTTTGAATTTATTACAGTATTTGAGGGAGACAAGGTTTAATAGACTGGGTTGAGAATTTTTCTCCAACCCATTTCGGTGATAATTTGTCCTTTTACTATTTTATTTGCTTGGCTAGTCTTTTCCATTTTTCTTCTTATACCAATTCTCTTATGGGGCATTTGGATTGTGGATAATCTTTCAGGATTCTCAAGAATCCTAAAATATTAGCTCGTTTGGTTGTATTTAAGTTGGGGAAATTCAGATACTCAAGGGAATGTGAATTCCCTTATGAGAGGTAAAAATCCACATTTCCTTGGCGTTGAAAATGTTTACTTTCTCTTTAATGACAAGAATGCCCATATCCCGTGCATTTTTATTGAGAGTAACTAGCATTTTCCGTAACAAAAAACCACATATTATATATAATTTTTATTCCCTGTTATTTTTGTTTAATATTTAAATTATTTTGTATCAAACAATCTTATGCACTCGAAGAGAAAAACATAATTATATTTTGGGAATCATAAATAATTCCTACACGACTGGAGTAAACCAAATATAAGAATCTCATATTTCATTTTTTAGAAATCCTATTAAATTCTTAAAAATCCATATTATTAATATTGAGCATCACACTCCTAAAAATGTGAATATGGTAAAGAATGCTAAAAGCCACGTTATTATCATTTTTTTAAAAAATAATAATAATAATTACAGCATTTGAGGGAGGCAACGTTAATCTTTTGCCTAAGAACCTTAGAAAATGGTACGTGGCAGCCTCTGGGAATTTCGCCCCAGCGGTCGGAATTCAAGTCGGCGAAGGAGTACTAAACTCAATAGGATTACGAATTACGAAACCGACTCAGACTCTGTTTGTTTATAAAACCCAGTCGAGTTTATCACATTGATTGCTCTCCAAGTCTCTCTTCAAATTCCAAAACTTCATCCTCTCTTTCTTTCTGTTTCTCTCTAAGTTAGTTTCAAGAATGCGTGTTTTGCCTTCAACAATGGCGTTATTGAGAGGGGATGAAGTCGAAGTTTGCAGCAAACAAGATGGGTTTGTGGGTTCCTACTATGCAGCAACCTTGATCAGAAAACACGGGGACAACTCATACGCAGTGCAGTACAAGAACTTGTTGACAGACGATGAATCCAGGCCATTGATTGAGATTGTCGATGCTGAAGAGATCAGGCCTGTGCCACCCAAAGTTTCCGCAACTGGGTTTGCTTCATGTGACGTGGTTGATGCCTTTGACAACGATGGTTGGTGGGTGGGCAAGATCAGTGGTAGGAAAGGGTCCACGTACTATGTCTTCTTTGATAAGTATGGGGTTGAGATTGTATATCCATCCTCTCAGTTGAGGGCTCATCTTGAATGGGTCGGTGGCAAGTGGGTTTTTCCTAAGAAAACGTTCGTTTGATGCCCTCCTTCATTCCCTTCCCTGTGAATTTTTTTTTTTTTGGGGAGTAATATTAGTTTCTGGTACTGTTCTTGTGGTGAATGTAACTACTTGAGAATTGAGATGACAGTATCTCTATGTTAATTTGTGTCTTCTTGAATGCAATGTAACTACTTTTCTAGTTTGGTTTTGTCTACTTTTGCTTGAAAATTTGTAATTCTTTTGCTTGAATCTCGATAGTCTCTTTCTACTGAGATCTTGCTCAAATCTTGTAATTCTCTTGCTCATCTCCAAGGGGATACATATGATTGAAGTGCTGTTTCCAAAATCCCGCGAAGAATGTGAAGCAATTGTCTTTTCTCAAATCCCACTTGTCTTTTCTCAATTTTAGTTGTCTTGAATATTCTCTTGCCAAAACTATATTCTCCTTGTCAATTGCCAAAGAAAAGTACTTTTTGCGAAACCAGAAAAAGCCAAGATGGAGTTTCAAGAAGTTATCTTCAATCAAAAAGAGAAGGGAAATTTCTAAACTAAATTGCAGAGTGAAGGAGCTGAATAATTTCTGCTCTAATATTGAATTCGAAAACAAACAAAATAAAGTTGAATATGATGTCATTAGTAGTTTAGTACATGGTTCTCAAGCTATTAATCAGGCGTCAGCCACTTTGACACGGAAAGCAAGACTTAAAATCCATCCCTTGCAAGGATCTATTGGCAATATAGAAAAGATAATTAGTCACAAATGCAACGAACAAGTTCTTTCAATCTCCATTGTCCCCCCTATATTTATTATTGTTAATTTCCAGCAATACAAGTGATAGTTGGTGGCCGGTGCAACCAAATATTACTGGAAAAGGCTAGTTTTCACAAAGAATGGTACCCTGGAACTCAGAAGTTCTATTTAACTGTTGAATTTACAGAGGATTTTATTGAAATTCCAAAGCCAACGTAAAAGTATGATTTATACAAAACAAACTGAAATGATTTGAATTTCTAACACGCATGCACAGGCATGATGGTATCAAAATTGGTATTATTTTCTATAAGCGACCCCACAATTGCAAGTGTTTCCCTCATAAAACCTGAACTCTTGAGGGGAGGTCAGAAGAATCAGGGAAGTAAGTGCTGCAGCCCTAGAACTCATCACTGTTAACGGATGCTAGGGCTCTAGTTGGGATCATTTTGAGTTGTATTTTCGTGCAGGACATGTTTATTTTTTTTTTAAAATGGCATTTATGCCTCCACTTGCCATAAGTAACCATGACAGTGTACCCACATATGTCAGATCCACTACATATACATAGCCGCTCCATAACTTGGGCATTCCCCACACAGGTTTGCCACTGTTGCCTGCCCTATCTGCTGTGTTCTTCAGCTGAAAGCCCTTAGTTTATCCACAAAGCAGCACAAAGACCACCGTAGAATCACCACCGTAGGCACATAATAAGCTGATAGACAGATTGTACCCCAACTGTGGATACTTGATACTTCCTAAGATCATCTATCCAGAGAGAACACTGAACAGGGCACTCTCCCCTGGAATTCCTATCCCTACATGCATTCCACATTAAGCTTCTTTTTGTCCAGTACTGTAAGCTTTCCATAATCCATGGATCACGAACTTACATGTTAGGCTATTTGGTGCAAATCCCACTTTTTGCATCCTATCCTGGAGGTCCATTAAAGTAGCCACATCAGCATTCTCTGAGAGGGCTTTGACAAGTGCATTGTAACTTCCAGTATCGAAAATTTGAAATTCCATGGCGAAGAAGCCCAATAGTGATTCTGCTTTATAAATATCCCTTTCCTTGCAGTATCCATTTATTAATGCCCTGCATGTTGCTAGATCAGGTGGCACACCAGATTTAACCATTTCTTCCATTAAAGATTCACCATCCACACTTCTGTTTATTTTACACAAGCAGCTTATAAGAGCCCTGTATGTAACAAGATTGGGTTTTATATTTTGAATTACCATCTTGGCTTTCAAAACCAAAGCTTCTTCTGCATAATCGCATTTGCAAAGCGATTCAATAAGTTCATTGTAGACATCAATATCAGGCAGATAACCATGCTGAGAGATTCTTTCTAGAAGACTTTTAGCTGCAAATGGCCGATTTTCCTGACACAATCCGACCATTAGATAATCATAAATGTCATGAGAAATCGGAACTCCAAATCTCTCAAGCTCCGCAACCAAATTCAAAGCCGAAAGCAGCCTACCCTCTTTTCCATAACCTTCCATGATAATCCCACAAGTGAAACTATCTGGGCGAACCCCATTTCCTATCATCTCATACAACAATGACCTAGACTCTTGCATCTTTCCATCCTTGCAATAACCACAAATAAGTGTATTGTACGACTTAGTGTCTGGACTTAGCCCTCTATGAACCATCCGATGAAAAAGCTGATGAGCCTCCTTAAGCTTACCTTCTTTACAAAGACCATTCATCAAGGCAGTATATGTAAATAAATCCGGCAACACATACCTCCTATACATAATCTTATACAAATAAAATGCATCCTCAAGCCTTCCTTTTCTACAATAGCTATTAATTAATGTATTATACGTCACCACATCGGGATCAAACCCCTCTTCCTCCATCTTCTCCAAGAAGGCATTCACCTTATCCACATCTTCATCCTTGCACAACAGATGAGTCAACATATTAAACGTATAAGCATTCGGGTGTATCCCAAGTCTCCCCATCTCTTCATATACTTCCCAACATTGATCAACGCGACTCAGCTTCACCAACCCATTCAAAAGCCAATTACAAGCAATCACACTGGGGACAAAACCAACCTCCACAGTCCTCCTAAAAGCCCTAAAACCTTCTCGAATCATGTTGGCTTTCACATAAGCCTTAATAAGCATATCAAAGACAACTGGATCCCAATTACAATCTTCACTACACAAAACCAAACTTTCAAAAACATCATCATTTGGTGATACATCCTTAACCATTTCTATCAATTCAGACAACAATTTCATGGCTTGCGAAAATTTTCGAGACCAAGTCAATATATGAATAATAAAACAGTAATTCTGGGTAGTGGGTCTGAGGCACAAACCATTTTTAACCCAATCGAAGAAAGTGAGAGCTGAGGAGTAATCAGATTGGCACCTCAACAAAACTCTTGAAATTTCATGGGCACCCAGATGAGGAAGAATCCCTTTAATGTCATTTTGAAGAAGAGCTAGATGGGTACTTTCTTGTTTGAGGTTTGAGCAAATGAGATTGACTAAGTTGTTGGGGTTCTTGTTTCGGGGGAGAAGATTGTAAAGTGGGTTTGAGATTGATTTGGTATCTGACTCTGGTATGGTTTGTAGAAATGAAGAAGAGGAAGAGGAAGTTGATCGAAAAATGAAATTATTGTTGGGGAATGATTTCAGCGGCGGCTTTGTATGAGACGCAGCGTTGGTTGATACAATGAGGATTCCGGTTTTAGTTCGACGCATCAGTAGCTATGAAGGTTGAAAACACAGCGAGAGAGAGAGAGAGAGAGAGAGATAGGGAGATATAGAGGCGTAGCAGACCTTAGACTTTGGACGAAGGGACGCGCTTGGGAAAATGCTCAAAAACAGTTCTTTTTTGTTGCGGTTGAAAGAATTTCTTCTTCTTCTAGGTATTTAACAGAAAGAGTTTCGTTTCATTTGTTTTTTTTTTTTCCCCCTCTGTTTTTTAATTACGCCGTAACAGGATTCTCCTCCTCCTCCGCCACTTCCCATCACCGTCGAGTTTCTATTCCACCACCTTTATTACCATTGTCCTAATAACATTGATGTGGTTTATTTTCTGAGCAGTCATCTCCCCAGAATAATAATACAGAGGGTTAAAAGAAAGAAATTTGATAATCAGTAGAACTGTTCAAATTAAAATTTGTGGTTCCATTCCAAATGATTTTCCGCAAGACCATGGAGAGATTGGTGAAAGAGAAATAAAACTCGAAGCAAATGCTTATAAATTAATTTATGAACAAAGTTTTTCTTCGAAGTGAGTTGAAAGAAATTCCCCAAACGCATTTTATTAAGCTGACTTAGAGCATATGATTCTCACATGCATTTTTAATAAGATTAGTAGAACATGTATTTTTCATTTACTCCTAAGACAAATGTCGATTTAATAGATTAGGCATCCAATGTAGTTTGAAAGAAAACTGTTTGTATTTTTGTCAAAATTGAAACTCTAGTGTTGGACGGATTTGGCTTAGGTGCTCTAAAACAATTAGAGCACGTAGCCACGTGCTATACTTTTTCAAAAGTTCAGATTTAATTCCAAGTTTTTTTATGAGAGAAATCTGAACTATTGAAAAAACTTGTGCTATAAATTTTTTTTCAATACCCAAGCCAAATCATGTACATAGAACTTATGTTCTATGAAGTACTATATTAAAAGAAGACAGGGCTATTCTTCCATTAAATATAGAGTAATTCTATAAGTCACTCTTGTGTCCCTCTTGTGATACTCTAAGAATGAGATGGCTTTTAAAATAACTAGTTGATCAAGATTCAATAATGATTAATTACAAGTTCAAGCCCAATGATGATTTTAAAAGCAACATCATTAGTGGAGTGACACAAGAGAGACACAAAAGAAACTTCTAGCATTACTCCAAAATATATACAAGATTTCTTTTTCTATCATTCTTTAAAGTTCACAAAATGGAAGTTATTTCTAAAAATTTAGCAGGCCACAAATTGACCATGTCAAAGAGAAAAACCAAAAATGCCTCTAAGATTCTGGTTTTGAGCTCATCCGAAAGCCACATTTTCAGAGATAAGTGCTCATTAAGTGATGACCATGTCCGCAAGCTTCAGCTGTTTCTCAAGAGGCAAGTGGTCTTTTAAAGATAGACAAGCACAATGCAAGACACGAAATAGAAACACAGCCATACCATTATCACTTTCATCAATAGCCTGTATGCCGGGCGTGTCATCAGTGCGTACTTTATGCGTAGCCCAATCGTAAATGCGTCCCAGCGATGCCCAGAGATTAGAAACAATGGATTCTGCAACACCATCCCAACTGGGGTCTGACAAAAGGGAAGTGAGGGTAACTGGTAGATCACTCAACACAGTAAGTCGGTCCACGATCAGAAGAGGCATATATTTGCAGCAGCTACCACATAGCAGACCAAGAAACTGCAGCGCCTGGAGGAGAAAGAATTTTAGTGAAAAGCATGGGAAAAGTGAGTCAAAAGTTCTCCCCTTCTAATATTTCATTTAGTCCCCAGTCATGGCAAGCCACTGCACTGTCCAGATCTGGCAGTCGAAGCAAGGGGAATGCTAAAATACACTTGCTCTTCACCTAAATGCCTTTAAGACACTTGGTTTAGAGAAGGAAAAAAAAAAAAAAAGGAAAAAGGAAGCGCCGTAGGACAAGTAACAGGCACCAAGATGTAAATGTTAGCAGCATTTGAACTCAAACATCGCACCACTCTCAATGTCAAACAAAATGGTTTCTCATATCGCAGGCTTTGCCAACAATACTGTAGGGAATCCTTGATATATCATCAACGTTGATTAACTGTTTGCCATTGTACCTCATTTATTCTGGTTTAGGTCACCAATAACATGGATTTTTGTGTTCCACTCCTGGACCGTGTCTGTTTTATAATAATGGTTCCATGTATAACTTTTATTGTAATCATTCTACATTAGAGGGATTTGATGCCTAGTGCCTACCGTAGAAGGATAACTTGATATACAGCTAATTTCCGCTGCGTTGACAACCCACTGTCTTTTGACACTTCCCTCTGCATGTTGTAGAGCTGCTACAACTTCAACGAGCACATCCCAGACACCTGAAAATAAAGAGTAGATATATCAGCAGCTTTAGATGCTTTCAAGTATGTACATACTATAAAGCAATTCCCATTCTATTCGGCATTGGAGAAACATGCAACCATTCACAAATTTTTAGTTTTTATTGTTTTATTAATATCTGCCCAGTTATTATATTGGTTACCATTATGTATAGAAACTAACCACGTGATTCAGAGTTCAATATATAAGCTTTTAGTCTTCCCAGCTCAGTCAATGGGAGGGAACCGATCCTAACTAGCTTGGCTTTGGCTTGAATCTTCTTCACTACTTCAATAAACTGACCATCTCCTTGTACTAGGACCTCTCGTGAGACCTGTGAGGTGCAAATGGCAGTTAAAGTAATCGAGCATATAACATAGCATAAAGGCTTAAAAGCTGCGCATATATTTATGAATTCAATTTAAATAAATCAGAATTCACTTGTTAATGGAGTGAATCATGAGGGAAAAAGTTCCACTTAATCTGTACCAAGAAAACGATGGAAGCATGACATTCCTTTAAAGGGTGTAACCAGTAAAGAATGCTGCCAGTAATCTAATCTCAATGTCAGAATATCTATGAAACAGCAAGATGAAACAAGAAATTTCTCAAGGGGATAAGGTATACCTGCAGAAAATCCAGTAGCCAACCCCGCTGAGCCCTCCCTAAGCATCTAACAGCCTCAGACCACTCCTCCACAGAACTCAGCTGATCCACTTCTATGACGGTGGCAGATCCCAATACTGGCAACAACGAAAACAGCACCTCCATGCACCTTTCAATGTGGGATGTGTAGTCTACAGAGTCAAGAGTAGCTTCATCTAGGCACTGACAGAGACCCTTCCAACATGAAATCCGTAACATTGAAGTAACCGAGGACAAGTAGAGAGCTACATCATTGAAAAGTTTCTCAAGCCTGGAACCCGAGAATACTTTTATCAGGTCTGCCAGATGAACAAGCAGATATGATTGCAGATTCAGCTCAAGTGCCCTAAACCGGGACAGGTCAGAGAGCTCATCGAGGAAAGTTAAGAGTGGATCAAATTGGTTTGCATGAGCTAATGAAAACTGCAAACATTCCTCCCTGAGGATTCCTTTTTCGAGAGCTGAATCTGATGGGAACAACTCATCAACTTGAGCCTCATATCTCATGCAGCGTCTTATGATTGCACCCCAATCCAAGACTGGCAGCCTAGGAGCACGTGAAAGGCACCTTAACACAGTAACTATAGTGCCAACATGTGCAACAGTACCTGTCTGAATTTAAGAAAGTTGAGAAATTAGTTAGACTGGCCAGCAGAATCTTTTTACAGGACATAATTTTCTGTGTAAGAGAGAAAGAGAACCAAGGATTGGCTCCTATCACATACTAACATGCAGACACAATGTTATGAAGGTAATCAAAAGTTAAATCTTGGATTACATGTATAATTCTTGCAGATGACTATAAAAACATGCATAACTGCGAACAAGTTATCAAGTGATGGCTCAACCTTCACACAAGTCTCATTTCTTTCATAAAAGCAGACATACAAAGCAACAGAAAAGAACTCGGTGTCCAGTGTGAATTAAAAAACAAAAAAAAAAAAAAAACTAGAAGACTTCGCATCAACATACAATCACTCATGACATCATGTCCACCACTGGAGCATCAAAGAGACCATGTCAACCATATCACGATGAATGAGAATAAATATAATAACAATATCAACAGTGAGAAGAAATGGCATTGATAAGCATATTGTATAACATGCATATATCTTAGTTTTTCAACAAAATGCCTGAGAAAACAAAGGAGCTTTGGAATAGCATCAATTCACAGTGAACTGCAGGGCTTATAGCAACACTGCAACAGACCTACCTCAGAAACACTCAGATGCATTAACCACAAACAGAGCCTCATAACTACACTGTCCTCAGAAAAACTTTGAGAGACAGATCTTGAACCTTCTGCATTAGTCTTGATACTATTGTCAATGTTCAGAGGTTTGTTGGACCACAAATGATGTCGAAGAAATGAAACCGCCCATGCTGCATACTGTTGCAGCTGATGGTCATCAGAATTCTGGGCAACAAGAAATATCTCTTGCATCAATGATGTAATATTCGGCTCACAAACAGGGCTTGAAAGTAGAGGACCCCTGAGATAACGAGATTCCTGTTCAGGAAACACAAGAATATTTATCGGTAAGAAAATGAATAGCAGAGAAAAAAATTTCTGGTAGGAACAGCAAAAGACAACCTTTCGCTCATAACCAGTCTGCATTGTTAGAGGATGCACATGAACCAAAATCCCAGCACCTGCTCCCATACCATTAACAACTCCAAGCAATCCACCCAAATGGATGAGAGGCGGGTAAGGATTGGAATAACATTTTCTAAACAATTCTAGTAAATCTTTGACACATTCAACTTCAATAGAATGCACCCCTTCATTCAAAATACAGGCAAGGAGGCTTCCAGCACCAATGCATGATGCCATCAACAAACTCTGATGAAAACTGCCTGATTTTTTAACAGAAACTAACTCAGAAATGAGCTCCCTATAGCCATTCACTAGATGATCTAGCTCATCATCATTGATCAGTTCTACTCTCTGGCAGAAAGCCACTACAATAGGAAGTGCAAGACAGGATCCTACTGCCAATACAATCTCAGGACCTTCATTGCAAGAACCATAATTATGAACTAGAGTGTTCACATGTGGAATCCATGATATGATTAAGCCTTTTATCTTGATCACAGCATCATGTGCACCAGCTCTGTATACCGCACCAACAGAGCTTGCCAAACCAAGAACAAGTCCAGCAACACCCCAGATATCTTCCTCCAGGTCATCACAGTTCTCACGTGGCAGGTCAGCAGTTCTAATAGAATCAAGATCATATTTGTCTGATGTGAAATATGCACAGATACTGTCCAAGATATCCGATGAAGATTGAGTGAGGTTAGAAATCATTAGAGATAGGGCCCTTAGTATCGTTCCTAGTAAGTCCTCTTCCTTCATCTTTATGGTTTCTTTGTCCAAGTCAGAGTTATCAGCAGCTTCAACCCTTGTAAGAAGATCTTGGCATGCAAAACCCAAGCCAACGCCACAAGCTCCTTTGACAAGGGTGCTTCTGCTACTACCTAAAACCTGAAAGCAGATCGCTATCAGTAAAGTTCACCACCAGATAATTCAGTAAACCATTTTAAATGTGCATTGAGCAAACACAAAACTCTTGGTGCTTCTAAAACATCCGTGCTTCTTCAATTTTTCTTCTTCAACTACTATTTGAGTAAGCACAACACTATAAATTAGACGCCTAAGCTGGACAAGAACATAGCACAGAAGCAACAACTAAATGCTTAGTTTCTATGCGTTCTGAAGAACAAAATACAATAGGGGAGAAAAGAAAAAAGCAAAAGTAGCAAGCATTAAAGTTTGGCTTTAGGTCAAACTTCACTCACTTAGGAGCTGAAATTGATCAGTTGTGTAATTAAATAACGGTAAATTACACCAATCTCCACTGAGGATCGGTGAAATGTCAGGCACTTCCTATTTTCAGAAACGGCATTTTAAAACCTGAAGTTAGCAATTCAAATAACAGAATACAACCTTACACTCACATGCCATCATTAACTGTGATTAAATACTTACTATATTTGTATCCAAAGTAAAATCAGGTGTGGATCGTTTGAAGGTTAGATGACAAGGAAAATCAGGAAAAAATGTCAGCTCAAAGGATGGAGTATTGATTCTAAAAAATGAGCAAAACGCCAAACATTTCCCCAAACCTTGATGGAGATTGGTTTAATTTACTCTAAAAAATATTTCCATAAAACTTCCTATCAATGTGGGAACATCTTAGATTCTTTAATAATTGAGAAGAAAAATACATGTGAAATATTTTCTAAGGTCATAACCACTTGTTCATATTACACAGTAGTTTACTCTATACAAGGCAGCAAGGTAAATTGTTGCTTTCCTTAGACTTGACCGACCAAACAAAAAAAATTTAGAGCTAATTATTTAGTTTTGCATAAAATTATACTATGCATGATTAAATTAAAAGAAAAAAAAAATCAGTACAAATGCAGAACGGTGCACACCTCAAGAAGTCCACTGATGATCTGAAATTTCTGCTTATGATCAGTTACATGTAGGCAACTTGAGTTTAATCCAAGAGAAATTGCAGCTGACCATTGGCGGTGTTCATGTTCATGATGGAACAACCAATTCAACAGGAACTCTGAAGCAGTTGATTTAACACTATGGGCAGATGGAGGCAACACCTGATAAAAGCAATCAAAGCCAAAGCACTAGACTGAATAAAGAATGCAAATTATGAAATCAAATTCCTACTGGTAAAAAGTGACATTATTGATTACGAAATTTATTACAAAAAATGTTGATTGCACAAAGACACTTGCGAGGATCACATGGGGGTCGAAGGGGTCTTGCTAAACCTGCCAACTGATCCAAAATTTTAAATTTTAATGAGGAAGGTGTAATAAGATACTTTGAGAAAATGGGACTGCCACCTGGCACATATATACAGCAAAACTGTCTATAATTGAAAAAATGAGGCAGGGTTTATTCCCACAATCAACATATTGCATCTTGCCATATCATAGAAATAATATAGAATTATTTGATGATGATTCTGTTGATCTCATGTAATTCCTTTGACAGTTGACCATAAATATGCACAACAGTCAAATTATGAAATCTAGAGGAAAATACAGTCATATAACATTCTTACCAAACAAAGTGCACCAATGGCTAGTGCAATATTTTCAGAAGATCTAGGGATAGCTTCTTCTGCCATATGTATCATACTCTGCATGATAAAAATTAAAATAAACAAATAAAATAATAATAATAATTGCATCACGGTTGACACTGAATTTGTTTAAAATTGATGCAGAAAGATACTAGTCATGAAGTAGTAAAATGAAAGCCAAAGGTGACAGTTAACCTTAAGAATATTATTAGCAGCTTTAGAAGATTTATCCAAGACGCTGTGAGGTGATTTAGCATCAAAATACAAGATATCAGCTCTCATCCAACGTCGAATGAAGGGTTTCCATGACTGCAGCGAAAGAAGTGCAACAAAAATATTTCTTGATAGCTGAAGAGATGCCGCTATTTCCACCATTGCATTCTCGTATCCAGAATGTGGATCTTGTAATCCCTGAACATTACGTAATATTAGAGTATATCCTCAAGAAAAGGATATCTGCTATTGTGATTATCTTACTCTCGATGCCCCTCGGTTGTCCACATCTTTAGGAGTGAAGGAAAGACATAACAGAGTTGCACCAGGTAATTCTCTGGCATTACTTCTTTCCTCTGCAAATGCAATGCTTATAAGGTCAGAACAAAAACAGGGGAGGGGGCTATATGCTGTTAAAACACATAAGAAAAATTCACCGACATAAACCATTTTGATTAATTACCATCAACAAAAGCCGCAAACACTGCCAAATGCCTAAACTTGTTGAAGAACACCAATTATCTTTTGTAACATATCACCTTATACTTCCATCTTTCTCTTATTCTTCCAAACAACATTTTGTATGTTTTTCATGTGGAAATAGTTAAGCAAACTTTTGTAATCAGCTATATTTGTCATAATACCACCAAAGTGATGAAGAAATTGAAAGTACTATCATTCAGACTTTTTTTTCTTTCTTTTCCAATCAACAAAGCAGAAATTCAAAGTAACCAGCATTTATTGTGAGGACGCTATATGACCAGTAAGCTCATGCTACCTGAAGAGAAGATAACCTGGGGAAATACATCCAGCAGCTTCTCAATCTTACTTCCTGCGACTTTTTTCTCCTTGACCAATCTTCGCCGAGTGCTGAAGCATCTTGACAAAAATCAGTATCAAATATATCTCAAGCCCATGGAGCAGTAAAAAAGTTAGAAGGAACTTTATAGTTTACCTGTGCTCGTATTTTATGATCTTGACTTGAAATTCTTCCATAGCCTTGAGTACATTGGTGTTGGTCTCAGAAAAAAGCAACTCTGTGGTTCTTTTCTTGAATTCTGGAATATATTTATCAATATGTGATACCTGGGAAAATGTTATTTGAAGGAAAATTTAAGACGACTGCATCAAAAAGAAAGTAAATTCAAATGCAGAGATATCAGGCAAGAGCAGCAGCCAAAAACAAATGCAGGATTTGTTAAGGTTCGCTTATTAAATGTATAAGGTGATCAAAGTTGGCTGAAGTTGACTGAAGCCATTCATAAATATTACCTCATATTGGATCAAGGCCTCAAAACCAGAGGTCCTTGCCTTTGCCCATTGTAACCCATGATCAGCGTGATTAGAGGAACCTATAATGCCCCATAAAATCTGCAAAACATTTGATGAAGCTTCTGAGTATGCTTCAGCATCCATTGCACCCCACCTTAGCAGAAGGCAAATGCTGCCAGTATCCAAAGATTAAGAGGCACTTAATTATCACAGGATTTGAAGAGACAATAACAAAATTTATTAAGAAATATCAAAATTTTAAGCATTTGCCCCTCAAATGAGATAGAGAGCAAAAATATTGTACTGTAGAAGCAACTATCACATTCAAATAAAAATACAGAAAGAGCATATTGTTGTAGAAAGTCCAAGATAAATGAATGAATAACAGAAAAGATGAAAGAAATCACTATTTCAGCGAGGGCTTAGGGAGATGTTTTTCCTAAAATTACATGGAAGATTTCCAGTAACAATGGCAATGTTGTCAAAATCACTCCGGGACCTTCTCTTTTATTTTATTTATCTGCCAGGCTAGACATAAAATATTCTTAATGCTGGTAGTTAGTGCCTAGTGGTTGCAAAAGGGAAGGGAGCCCCTTGATAAGTTGAATCCAACATGGCTCCTCTTTTCTAGAAAATTTTGCCACCATTAATTACGGAATCAGAGCCGGTTGAATGAACCCATAATCCAAAATAAAGAGCATACCCAGACACACTTACCTATGTGCAAGAACTGGGTCAGCAGAATAATCTAGCAAATCCTTCGCAACAACTTCCCAGGCCGTATAAAAATCTGGACAGACACAATTTATTGCATATACTGTCAGAATAAATTTTATTTGTGAAATAAGCAAGTGTAACTCATGAAAAAACATCAGAAGTAAAAAATTTCTTAGAATAGATTACAACATTTAAGCATTCAACAAAGTACAAATGGATTCTTAAACCATGACTGTCTTGCCCAAATATCCACTTTTTTTTTTTTGGAGTATCACTTCAGGTTGCTCCAGAGAAAAGAGTTTCAGAAATGTTCATTTTCATTTGATAACACTTTTTTTTTTTTTTTTCTTTTTTTTTGCAATGAAAATGCTAAACTAGCATCGTAAATGGAGTTATAAAAAAAATGATTATAATCCCTGTGTACTAGGATTGCGCTCCTTTACACTTTATTAATGATAATGAAATTACTTATAAAAAAAGGATTATCATCCAAGGTTCCAAACAAATTGTTAAATCTTGAAGTGATCATGGATGGACCACCAACTATGTGTTGATTACATTTTGATAGATAAATTATGCCGTTCAGGATTCCAAATACGCACTATGTGCAGTAGAAGCAGCCTTTTAACCAACTGATAAGTAAATACTGTAATTGGCTCCCCAGTTCACTTAGGACAATGCCTTGCTTGATGCCGAGTAAATATGCAAATCAGGATCATAGGACTGCCAGGGCACCTTTTGTTTGCATAAAATCTTTAGAGTTAAGACCACAGTGAGGTATTTACTGCTGTAACGACAATATATATATATAAGAGAGAAACTTTAACATTTAATTGTGCACATGAAATTTGTCAAGTTAAAAAGTTATTCTAAGTCAAACCAATCTTTTATATTAGGAAAAAAGAAGAAGAAAGAAATGAGAAATATTAGGTATATCTTGACCTCTCACAATAAACCTGAGAAAGATCAAACACCATTTACGATGTTAGTAATGGTTGCTGAAGGTCAGGTGAGGTTTTCAGACAATCAGCAGATATGTTCAAAAAATTCACGAAGCCACATTTCCAAATTTAAGCTGCACTCAAGGAATAAATGGGAAACGGAAAAAGAATTTAAATTCACAGAACAATTAAGATTACCAATTACATCAGCTTCACAAAGGTGAGCAAGACTTTGAAAACCAAGAGCATGAATCATAGGATCTCGGCTCTCAATGCAAGCCTATGGAGTCACAAAGACAAAAAAAATTTTAGAACTGCATGCATAGACAAAGCAAAGACAAAGCAGCTATGAAAACCCATACCGAAACAGACATGATAAGGTCAACACCCCTATCAGGGTTTCTTCTGCAAACATCCCGAATGGAAGCAGCGATACTGATACAAATATTTCTCTCAGATATGAATTCGGTAAACCCTTTTGGAAGTAGCACACCCTAAATGTTGAGAAGCAAAACAGAATTAAAGGAGAAAATGTAGCAATAATAACTGAAAAAATGGCAAGTGGTTTTTCGGTATGAAATCCAAAAGAACAGGTCAACTGTACATCATAAAAACCAAGCAGAAGAGAAAGCATTTTCTTTATCTTTTTTCCATAACCAACATGCTTCTTTCACTTTTACTTCGATACATTATGAGTTAGAACAGAAACTAATACCTACATTACTAACAAGAGCTGGCCTGGGTTACGGCCCCAAATACAGGACAATGCCTCACCCAAGTATGATCTCAGTGTGCTAAGGCTGCCCAGGCAACCCCAAGTCTATAACATATAAATAGGTGCACTGCTAGAGTTATGGTCAGTAAATTGTAGCAAAAGAAGGCCACACACTTGTCTCATTCACGACTAGAAAGAAAATACATATTGACACACAAACTTATATAACCATATTAACAATATCAAAGACAATCACCCATGACAGAACTACCAAATAGTTATACATATTATTGTGTGCCGCCCAAAACTAATTATAGAATATGTACTCAATGCATTTTCTTGACATACTTGATTAGATATTTCAGACCATTAGGGAAATCAGAGATACACCACCATGACTGTCTCTTTAGATCAATGCCCAACATACACCTAAAATTTAGAAAATAGTCACTGTTATACTTCCTTCAATCATTCTCCCCCCCAGGAACCCCTCCAAAAAAATATCAACAAATGGACCCTCATTAAAAAGGTACAATATTTATTATTGTACCCTTCTGCAATCTTCATATTGTCTACATTTATTCCAACCCTTGTTTATAAATCAACAAAGGCTATGTGCTGTCAGCCAATAAGGAAAGAAGCACAATAGAGTTCTTACTTGCAAACTTCCAAAGGCACGGTCATTGGTCTCCCAGGTTTGACAAAGCAAACGAGTGGCTGTAGCATATAATGTTCTGAATATAAAATAAAAATTAGTATGACGTGCTAAAACCAACATAAGTAGACTACCTAACTGTACATGTTTTGTTCAAATGATAACAAACAATATAAGTGGCACCTAAGTCCCCTCATAAGTCCCACTTGAATTTCATACGAGACTTCGGCCTAGATGACAAGCACTACTGCATATTGCAATACAACAAAAATAGAAGCTTTAATATATTCAGAGGCATGGGGATGGTTCAAGGCCCCATTTGGTTTTAAGGGAATCGCCAGAGTTTCCCAAAAAATTTAAAAACGCCCCCAAGCCATAAGGTAGTTCCCCAAATTTTTTTAAAATATCTCTTAAAAACATATTTTAAAATAAACCTTTACCACCCCCCTCCTCCCCTTCTTAATTTTTAAGTTTTGTCCCCCAACAGTAAAAGTCTTGGTTCCGCCCCTGGCCATACCCAGCATTGAGATGTACATATTAACCACTAGGAACAGTAACAAGAGATTGTAAGAGCATCCGAAATGCAAACAATGGCAGCCCTCAGGGAGCAAAATAATAGGTCAAGCAAGAAAGCTTCAAACTCACAATTTAATATAGTAGGATAAATTGATCAAAACCATAGAATGTATATATGGAGTTCTATTATGCGACCTCAATGGGAAACACAAAGCAATTCATGGTCCTCCAAGAAGACAAAACCCATGGTCCTATCACTTGGGATTTACATGATATTCCTTCTGGTACATGTGCTTGGGAAGGTATGATAATAATGTTGGATTAGACTGTTTATTACTTATCAAAAAAAAATAATGTTGGATTACTTCAACTGGCATTTCTTAGGGCAATGAGATGTGTGTGGACAAAAGCCCTTTGTTTGTGTCTAAGGTCATATCATTTTCCAAATCAAAATACAGTCATTAATGCAAAGAAGCTATATAGTAAATATTTCCAGAAAAATACTCTGGGTTAGTATAAATTAAAAATAAACATGAAGCATGCTATCTTCGTTAGGAGAGTCGGTAGATCATCTTTTTCTCCATTGCGAAACCGCAAGAACTCTTTGGCACGCTATCTTTAGTCGGTTTGGGTTGCTTTGGGTTATGCCTGGCAAAGTGAGGGATTTATTTTATTGCTGGTGGTCGGGAGGTCGTGCTCGAAGCGCGGTAGTTTGGAAGATGATTCCTCTATGTCTTATGTGGTGTATATGGACTGAAAGAAATGCTAGATGTTTTGAGAATTCTACTAGGACTATAGAGGAGCTGACTCATTTTTTCTTCTTTACTCTTTACTCTTGGACGGCCGCTTGGCTAGCTCCTTTAGTAATTAGTTTTTCTGACTTCCTCTTTCATTTCTCTCCTTCCTAGGCGCTCTCTTTTTATACTTCCCGTGTATATGGGTTGCGCCCCTCTGCACTCTTGTTATATAATACTTTTACTTATCAAAAAAAAAAAAACATGAAGCATGATAAAACTTCACTCTTGAGTTATGGCCTTTCTTCAGCTACATGTGAATCATGTGAGAATTAATATTGAATTTTATTAGTGACAAAATAAATGTCAGATGAAACAATTTACAAGTAATTATCAACATCAGTATGTGTTAATGAATATCCTCCACGACAATAGCAAAATTGTCACAAAACATGCTGTCACAAGGTGATGCCACTAAAATGATCCAAAAGAATGAAATGAAAGACATAAAGGATATTTTCTTCAGAGAACATACGGTTTTGCATCCTTGTGAAGCATTGGCAAGATAGTTTGAACTATGAGTGGAATCATCACAGAATGTGAGGCAAGTGATGGAAGCATTCCCAAAATCTTTAGCTGCAAGAACAGTTGAAAAAGGAACATAAAGATAATATAATAAGGCAGCCAGAAGGCAAAGCTAATATGCCCTGCATTAAGAACAAGAGGAACAAAGCCAGCATAGTTAAGGAAAGCTAACCAACATATTATGGCTTGTAATATCATTCCTGGTGAATAAGTTACTGTAAAATAGAATTGCTAACAATAATGGAACTCCCAGTTTAGCATCCATAACGCCAATAGCAGCCAAAGAATCTAGAGCAGCACTCCCTAGTGACTGATGCATCACCAAAACACCAGCCACAGCACTGAGCAACAAGGGCATTTCTACAAGGAAAATAGTAGGACAATGTGAAAATGACACAAAAGAACCTTCCCCTTTCAAAAAATGTATGCCAAACTAAACAACTCCCCATTATTGCATGCTAAGGAACACAACCAATTACCTGTTACAAACAATTCTTGAGATCGAGAGAGATGTAGGGAAGATTTTTGTCTGTCAACGATCCATAAAGAGTATTGTTTTAGTTGAGAAGCCCAAGATCTTGGTAAATTAAGCATTTCTTTGCCATCAGCTTTACAAGTAGAAGCAAAATTTAAGAACAAGAAACTGGATATTGAAAACTGTTCCTGAAAAACAGAACAAAAATAAATTTTATAGTTCTGGCACGAGTTATATTTCTACATTATTATATCCCTAAAATTGGACCACCCTCATCCTTTCCACCCTAAATATGAGGCTGACAAGTAGATGTAATGACTGTTAGGCTGTCTCAAGTTACATAAAATTAAATTCGGAATGAACATCATGAATTTGAAACAGTGACCACTTTAAGCACTTAAAGTATTCCATTCAACATTCTGCTTAACACTAAAATAAATAATCATGAAATCTAAGATGAAGAAAATATCATTTCAAACAAAGAAAAGATCCAGATATCAGATAGTGAAAAGTTACCTGAAACCATAAATGTTGCAAAAGCCTAAAAGCTACACTTCCAGGTGTACTGAGAGATGGAAATCCCCCTTCCATTGCCTGTTCATTCTTCGGTGCCACTGACATTTTTACTAAAAGCTTTTCTAATGTGACAAGTAAATCAGTTGCTGCCCCTTTGACGCATTTAGAAGGAGATGACATAAGGCTGATGACAGGAAATATGAATAAAAGCTCTTCACTCAGACCAGAAGCAGTTTTTCCAATATCATATTCTGCAATAGCAAATATAATATAAGCAAATACCAGGAAAAGTAAGAAAGACAATGATATAAAAGAATCAGTAACATTTTCAAATAAACAGAGGAACACATCCAGAATAACAATAAGCAAGATAAATAGCTGTTATTATAAATAAAAATTGATTAAAGTAAGACCATAGTCACTACACATTAATCCAAGAAGCTAAGCATAAATAATAACTTTATAAGGAAACAATTCATGGTCACAAGCACATAATAAGAACAAGGCAAATAGACTTATAATAGACCGGTAACCAAATGGATTTTTAGGCGCCCAAGGCATATAAAAAGATTGAGCAACTACATAGATATTCTTGACAAATTTCATGGATTCAAATTCACAAAAACGTAAAAACTTAAAACTCAGAAATTATAGTTTAACAATGTGTCGGGTACAACATGTATTTTGATTAACAGATTATTTATAAAATTGTCAGTTTAACATACCATTTTCATATTTCCACTCTAGGAGGAAGTGAAAAAACTTCAATATAGAAAGTTGATCATGTTCAAGCTCAGACTGAACGAGGATAACAAATAAGGATAGCACACTTGATGATAATTCAGGCACATATTGCAACCCAAGATCTTTCTGGACAAACATTAAGCGCTTCACCAGTTCAACTATAGGCTCATTCCCACCAGAGTGCTTATGATCACACGTACATAAAGAAAGAACAGTCCCTGACAGTTCCACACCGCATAGTTGAGCTTTATTCATCAGCCGCTAATATAGACATAGGCAAAAATAAAAAAATCAATACAAAAGAAACAAGGTAGTACAGCAACAACTGCCAGCAGAATGAAGACACCACAAGCAATAAAAATTCTTTCACAACTCCAAGGGTGCACTGAAGTCAAGTTATAAGAGCATACCAGTCCCCTTCCAGCCAAATTTCTCAACACCACGATATATGCGTCCACCGTACATTCCACAATGTACGTAAAATTCCTAAAATCCTGAGAATTATCAAGAAATGAGAACCTAAGTAGCATGAATCTGCATGGAAACAATCAAGCCTTTACCTAGACTAATCCCCTTAACAAAAGCAAATGAAGCCAATGGAGACAATACTTTGCAAAACAAGTATACTTACTTCCAAATTTCTGCGTGCAAGATACTTGATGCATTCCCTTAGCAACTCAAGAACTTGCATTGCATCGTCAGGGAACAAGCAACAAAGAGATCCCATCGATGATATTAAATGCCTCGCAAATAAAGAGGATGACGAATCCGAAAAGGGTATCCTCAGAATCGAATAGTTTAAAAAGGGTCTTAAGAATTCGCAAACCTCCACCATTCCCAACTGCTTATTCTGGGCCATAAACAGTAATACTTGCTGCATGAGCTCAGACTGAACCTCCGATCGGCACAAGAGAATCTGCCACCAATTACAAACACTGTTTGAAGGCTCAAATTCTACAATGATTTAGCTAATTGTTCCTAAAGATAAAAACTTGTTAATATGTTCACTCAATCAATGTTATTCTTACAATATTCAAAGTTTCCAAAGACTCAGACTGCATTTGGTGGTATTGAATTTTTACCTGAAGGCTTAAGTGCAATTCTGTAGCGTTATTGCTTTAGCACCTATAATTCGGAACTAAAGTCCAATTATGTAAATCCCATATCCCGAATTTAAATTCTAAAGTGAAAATTACAGTCCCGAATCCCAATAAACAGCACCGAAAAGCTAAATTCTAATACACACAAGTTCATAACCAAACACAGCCTTAAAAAAAGTCACTCATTTCTCGCACCTTGACAAACGGGTGGGTCTCCGTGGAAGCAAATCTCCAAGAGCCATTGTGCTTCTGAAACCCGAATCGAACCAGAAACCCGAGCGCTTTGACGAAAAGTCCGGAGAATTTCGGGTCGGATCCTTCGAGAGCGGACTGGAGCTCCAGCAACCCGCGAGAGATGTCCATTTGGGAGTCGGTGACGAGACGGCATAGCTCGCGAACCGATTGATCCACGACGGCCGGGGAGGGCGAGTGGAGGCACTGAGAGATAGCCTCTCTTCCCGGTTCAGATTCGGTGTCTAGGTACTTCGGGGCAGACCGGAGCTTCGAGAATATCGAAATAACCGCGAACTTCTGGAGGGAAGGTTGCAGCACTCGGGTCCTTTCGAGTAAGTGAGCGTACGAGTCCATTGAGAGAGATACTTTGAATGTCAGCACTCATAGCAAAGGGCGAAACAAGAACACAGCGATGGCTGTAAGCAAACGACGCCGTCCAGTCAAGCAAATCTCCGTACCATGTATATATATATATTTTACCGAAAATTTGAAAATTTTGTTCTACTCATATTGCCATAACAACTTTTTTGTTCTTTTCTTTCTGGGCCTTTTCTGGCAAGGGGCCCTAATTAGCACACTGTGGCGGCGCCACAGGCCTATATGGCCCTGTCCGGTCCAACAAAAAAATGAAAAAGAAAAGAACACCGGTCTCTCGCGCACACAGATAGAGTCTCTCTCTCTCTCTCTCTCTCTCTCTCTCTGTTTCTTTCTCTCTCACCCTGAATTCATCAACCAGGACGATGTCGCTTACGGAGCTCGACGACGATATGGTGCGCAGCATGTCAATTGGAGCCGTTTTTTCAGACTTCGTAAGTTTGGCTTCCCCTTTCAACCTCACTAACCGTTTCTCTTTCCATTGAATCGCATATATTCTACTACTATCCCACAGTAAAGCTGTCAAATTTACCACTGTGTAGTTAAGAGACTTTATATTGGGTGAGAAAAGCTTGTTACTTTTTCTTAGTTGGGAGCTTTAGTATTGAGTTAGTGTGATAAATTTTCAGGTTGGGAAGATAAATTCGCTTGATTTCCATCGGAAGGAAGATTTACTGGTTACAGCCAGTGAGGACGACTCGGTTCGATTCTATGACATTGCAAATGCTAAGTGAGTTTACTCTTACCGTGATTGAACTATATGGATATGGTGATTATAGCGTGTTGAGAGTGTATCACACGGTGGACTGTCAATGATCAAGTCAATTATGCACCAAAGTTAAATCGGAGTACATGGCTTTCATTTGAAGTGATGAGTATTGTTTGACTTAAGCTTTGATGCTAAACTGCGTTTGAACTCAGTAATATGTGTGAATAGAATGCACCCCAGAGTACTTCTCTATTTTTGGTGTTGCCATCAAAGGATGTTAGTGTTTCTGTGAATGATTGGATTGAAGACCCAGTCCATCCCAGAATACTTCTCTTCTTTTGCATGTAAATTAGGGGTGGCAATTCGGGTTTATGGGTCGGATTTGTACCTTGTTGAGTCATGGTAACCCGCCATTCTTCATGTGTGGCAATTTGGGTTCGTGTCATGTCGAGTCATTGGTATATGATTACATGGGTTGGTACAAATACGACCCATTTAATTAATTGTGTCAAACCTCTCATTATTGATGTGTGGCGATTTGGGTTCGTGTCATGTCGAGTCATGTATGGGTCGATATGAACACGATCCATTTAATTAGTTGTGTCAAAACCCTCAACACTGATGTGAATTACCCCCTCTGTACCATAACAGATGAAAGTTTACAAATCATGCACTTTAATGAAATCAATACTCACGACAACCCATGTAATCAAGGCCTTGTCCAAGAAAGGCAATTTCGAGGTTAAGTCTCTCTTCAAGGCCTTGTCCAAATGTGACCATGAGGTGTTCCCTTGGAAGAGCATTTGGCGTACTAAGGTCCCTTTGCGAGTGGCTTTCTTTGGGTGGACCGCGGCTTTAGGCAAAATCTTGACTCACGACAACCTGCGGAAGAGGAACCTAGTGGTAGTTGAATGGTGTTGTATGTGCAAGAAGAATGGAGAGTCGGTCGATCATCTTCTTCTCCATTGCGAGATTGCAAGTGTCCTTTGGCATACTATTTTTAATCGGTTTGGGCTGCTTTGGGTCATGCCTTGCAAGGTGAGGGGCTTGTTCGATGGCTGGTGGTCGGGAGGTCGTTCCCGAAGCGCGGTAGTGTGGAAGATGATTCCTTTGTGTCTTATGTGGTGTATTTGGAATGAAATGAATGCTAGATGCTTTGAGGACTCCACTAGGGCTATAGAGGAATTGACTCATTTTTTCTTCTTTACTTTGTATTCCTGGACGGCCGTTTGGCTAGTTCCTATAGAGATTAGCTTCTCTGATTTCCTTTTTCATTTTTCTCCCTCTTAGGCGCTCTCTTTTATACTTCCCGTGTATGTGGGTTGCGCCCCTCTGCGCTCTTTTATATCATATTTACTTATCAAAAAAAAATGAAATCAATACTCTTCTTAAAATACGCTTATATGGGCCAAGAAAGATGGGTTAAAGTTTGAAACTGGTGGGCTCGAATTTACCAATAATATGGGAACCTAAAAGGGTACATGCTTTTATTTTTGAAACTTTCATATATTATGGGATAGTTCAAAAAAGGAAGTACATCATCTATAGTGGAAGGGGGGACTATGTTTTGAAATAAAACCTGATAACTTACATAATGAGGCCTAATGTTTTTTTTTTTAGTTTCTTTTGTTCTTTTGTTCTTCTTCTTTCTTCTTTATTTTTTATATTGACATTTGTTATGAACTTCAGGTTGCTCAAGACAACATATCACAAGAAGCACGGTGCTGATCGTATATGCTTTACGCACCACCCTAGCTCTGTTATATGCTCTTCAAGATACAATTTGGAGTCCACTGGAGGTGAGTTTCTTAGTGTAAAGTAGATGGTTTTGAAGTCTAGTTCCAGTGTTTGTATGTGAGAAATGATGACCCTTTTTTTTTGGTTTAACTTGCCAGAATCCCTGCGGTATCTGTCAATGTATGATAATCGGTGCCTCCGATACTTCAAAGGGCATAAAGACAGGTTTGGATCCCATGAATTATTAGTACTGTATTAAGAAGGAGGAAAGTGGTTTCAATAAGATCATATCCGTTCACAAAAAGAATATGATAATATTATCTTACATGGTATGTATGAAGCAGTAGATTCTTAACCTTTTGGTGAAAAGCATGTTGGAAATGATAAATGTAGAAAGAACCAATACGAAGTCTATGCATTCAAGGCCATTTCATTTTTTCGAAGTCTGTTTGATACATTTCAGTACACCTCCCCCCTTTCCTTCTGTGGCAACATCTTTTGCTTGCTATTCACATAATTAATATGCATGGTACAAGACAGTAAAGTTATCAATACTGAGGATTTTGTTTTCTCTGTATATCTTTTATGAGGCCATGATACTGATTATGCTCTAAAATCTGTTTCTGTAGAGTTGTTTCCCTCTGTATGTCTCCGATTAATGATAGCTTCATGTCCGGTTCTCTCGATCATAGTGTCAGAATATGGGATCTTCGTGTAAATGCCTGCCAGGTTGGTTTCTGGTTTTTTTGATTCATATGAAAATTGTTGGGTGAGTACAGAAACGTATTAAAGAGAAGCTAAGGTATACCTGCCTAATTAAATGAGGACCTCCTAACCTCTCTCCCCCCACCCCCCCAAAAAAAAAAAAATCCCAAAAGATATTTCAATCTGTTGAGAATCACACCTCGTGAAGTAGAAGTCTCTGGTTCGAATCTCTCTTACCTCTTCTCATTGGAGCGAATTACTTATTAAAAACAAAAATATATATATGATCAATGGAGAATTGTGATCTGCATTTTCTCATTAAAAGAAGACATGATTATGATTTATGCTCACCGTTATAGTTTTCAGGGAATTCTACGCTTACGTGGTAGACCTACAGTTGCATATGACCAACAAGGCCTTGTCTTTGCTGTGGCAATGGAAGGCGGTGCTATTAAATTGTTCGATTCACGTTCCTATGACAAGGTTCTTACACATAACAACATTTATGTATGTCAAAATCCTTCATTTTCCTATATGTATGCCAAAATCCTTCATTCATTTTCCAAATGTAGGGTCCCTTTGACACCTTTTTAGTTGGTGGAGATATGGCTGAGGTGTGCGATATCAAATTTAGCAATGATGGAAAATCAATGCTATTGACGACCACAAATAACAACATTTATGTTCTTGATGCATATGGAGGAGAGAAGGTTGGCTACTCGATTTGTAGTTTTGATTTTGTCTTCTCATAAATATAACTCTTGGAGCTTTGTATGTGTGTACATTTAAAGCCTGTCTACTGTTGCATAGGCTGATCGAAAGTAGACCTACAGATTTTGTTGGCTTCTTGGTTGTGTTTAATTGATATACACGTGATGTTTGTAGTAACCTGTCATCCTTTCACTTGTGCAGCGCTGTGGGTTCAGTTTGGAACCATCTCCAACAGCAAATATAGAGGCAACTTTTACCCCAGACGGCCAGTACGTCGTCTCAGGTATTTAATTATGCTATTTACAATGAAGTAACATGTAGAATCTAGTCCGTGTTCAGATTTTTCTTCCACTCCATTTACTTCTGATTTAACTAACTCCTTCTACTTCGAATTTAACTAACGATTTTACCTATTAGGAGAAACAAATAAAGAATAAAACTTGCTATTCCTTTTATAGATTTCGAACTATAGATTCATGTATCTTTTTAGAAGACATGAATGACTTTTCTATACCTATTTTTAATATTTACCAGTTAAGTTTTGACAAACTAACAGTTATAGCGAATTACTTTTAGTTCTTATCCTGATTTCTGGTTCATCTTTTGTTTTTTTTTTTTTTTAACTTCTGACAAACGACCATACATCAGAACTAAGCTTAGTTTTTCTCTTTGTTTAGGTTCAGGAGATGGAACCTTACATGCTTGGAGCATCAACATGCGGAATGAGGTATCAATCTGTTCTTTTTCTTATCCCTGACGGAGTATAGTAGAAGAAATCTATACCGTTAACAGTTATCTATTAGGAATTTAATCTCCAGAGGCTCCCTCTTCAGTATTTAAGCTATCAACGACTATAGGATTGATGGTCCTCCAAAACTAATTGATTTAGTTGGGTTGGAAAATTATTAAGACTCTTTGATGGTGACTTGTATCATGTTGTGTTTAGTGAGCTCACTAAACTGGAGAGTTGCTAAAGGAAGACTTGTGCCTATCATAGGAATGGGACCTTTATTCTTGGAGTGAAGCGGTAATTAGTATTGAATATGACAGTTTTTACTTGAAAGAGTTTTCTTGAGGAATCAAAACACGCAGTTATACTGCTTAAATGATAAATATCTACCTCTAGATAGGGTGATGGAGCCACATGGATTGGCTTGTGATCATTAAATCTTTATAGTGGAAACCATCTGACAGAACAAAACCCTTTCTAATGAAGTATAGTTACGTATGTACGTAGCATAAATCCTAAGTCACTATGTCACTTGGTCGTATATAAATTTAAGAGTGCTTATTACAGCTTTTACTCCCAAGTTTTTTACAAGTTCTTTATAAATTGACACGTGACAAACCACCACACGATACTTTACAGGTGGCGTGCTGGAACAGCCACATTGGTGTTGCATCGTGCTTAAAGTGGGCTCCTCGTAGGGCCATGTTCGTTGCTGCATCAACTGTTCTCACGTTTTGGATACCGGACAATTCAAAGTCTAATGCTGAGCCTAGTTCTATGGACCCTGAGGCTGCAAGTCAATCCGAACATATTTCTCAATGAGCCCAGATTTTTCATGGCCCGCTTAAATCAACTAGTGTCTGTAAGCCTGTAACTATAATGGACTTGATTTAATTTATATATACATCCTGTAAAAGTTTTGGTTTGTGCTTGAATCAGCTCTCATTTATTTGATATATTTGAGAAAAGTTTTGGTTTGTGCATGAATCTCTCGAAAGAGCAGAGAGAGAGAGAGAGAGAGAGATGCAGTAACTTGATAACACAAACTAAATTCCAATGTACCTGCAAACACTCTTAACATATTACATGAACAAACAGATGGACCTACAAAACCAACATCAACACTTACAAAAAGAAACCTTTCAAAGGTACATCACTTCAGTTCCATCTTCCCTTCCTCCAATCCTCCTCGTGGGAGTGGTCTCCAAACTTGAAACCTCTTGTGCCCTTCATGTTCTCCTTCCCTCTTGAGCCCTACTCTGGATCTCTTGGCCAACCTCCCTGGTCTTCTGCCCCACAAAAGCTGCCATGTCTTGCATGCGCCTTTTTGCCTGGTCCATCTCCCGCGGCAGGGACTGGCTGGCACACCGGAGGTAATTGAGGACCCAAGAGAGCGACGACAGCCCCGTCAAGCCTAAAGCTCCAGAGCTCAAAAAGCTGGCCACAGCGAGGCCGACAACGATAGCAGCCGGGACAAGAACCGGGCTGAAGATGATAAAAAGTGGGCTGGTGACAAGCAGCCCAATGACACTGCCAGCGAGCGTCAAACCAGCAAGTGCAAGTAGCGTGCCACCTACAGGGAGGGCTGCAAGGACTGCCATCACTTTGACCGCTGATGGACCACCCCCCCTTTGGTTCTTGATACCGCCCTCATAGTGGCCATGGCCGCGTTGTGGGTGGACTTGGAGCTGTTGGGGACGGTCAGCCATTGGTATGATGGGTGAGCTACTTGAGAGATTGAGGGAAAAACAAGAGAGAGAGAGAGAGAGAGAGATGAGAGAGATTTGAGCTGCTGGTGTTATATAGAGAGATGGGGTGTGCAAACGTTGACACGTACACGTGAGATGGTGAGTAAGGGGTTTGCATGAGGAACAAGTTTCAGGTTTGGCTTTTGGGAACTCAGCCAAAAAAATTGAAAAAAAAAAAGGGGGGGTTACCGTGAGGTGGCCTTTTTGTCATCAACATGTTGCCACATCTTCTGTGTGTGATTGTTTGTGTTGTGCCTAATGGAGTGCATGCAAATCTTTGGTCCCTCACTGGAGCAGCCCTAGGTGGGCTTGTGGGCTCTTGCCTGTTGCTCATGGATGGTTTTGTGGTCTGGTTTATTGGGCTGGCAAAGGACATGCACCAAGGCCTATAGGATTTAGACAAGTTTCGACCAAAGCCCTAGATATTCTTTTTTTGGGCCGTACGAAACTTCATTGAGAAATAATTTTGCCATAAACCTATACAATGTGTATTAAAAAAAAAATCAATATAAGTACAAAGAATTTGTTTTAATGTTTTGATCGACTATAACTAATCATCTTTTTGCTACTTTTATTAATATAAAAATAAATAAATAATGCTACTCTTCACATCCATTTATTACACCGGTCGACATGTCATGTTTTTAAGTTTTTTTTTTTTTTTAGAAATGCTATATACCACACTTGGTTGGCGTAACAATTCCCATCAACCTTTGAATCGGCTCTTGTTAAGAAAGAAAGAAAAAAAAATCTAATTAGTCCAATGAGATGAAAGTGGGTGAGATGAGGATGGGATTGAAGTGTGGTTTTTAGGATGACTTTTTTTTTTAATTTATAGTTTTCAATTTACAAATTAAATTGAAATCTGATGAAAACTTAAAGACTAAATTTGATTTCTAAAATTAAAAAAATAAATAAATAGATAAATAGAGAGAGAGAGAGAGAGAGAGAGAGAGAGAGAATTTGGGGGCCTCACTTAATTAACATATAATTAAATTTTAAAAAATATCATTTATACATCTCTAATCTCCATACATTTTTGTTCACATGTCTCATCGTATTGTTGGTTTTAAATTTAAAAAAATAAAATAAAAAATAAAAAATTAACAGATAGGATATATAACATGATGTGATGTTAATCATACAGATCAAAGTTATGTACAAATGTACAATAAAGTATATACAACAAAAAAAGTAAATAAAACTATTTTGGATTTAAAAAAAAAAAAAAAAATTAAAATTTGTATTTTTCAAATCCAATCTATTAAACTGATGTGATTCTCACAAATTTTGGATAAATGTATTGAATTTGAAAAAATTATTCCAACTTAATTTAAAGGGAAACTTTATCCAACATCTCTTTTATTAAAATGTTAAGATTATATATAGATATATCTAGCTATGATCAAGTTATAATTAACACGGTAATTATTGATTCCATCTAATAGATTTCAAGCTTTGAGGGGGTTTAAGCACAGAAAACCAATCGCTAGCAGCTGGGCTATACACAGGGCCTTTAATTACTTGATTATGGACAAAGTTTTTATTTAAATTGGGTTGAATATTTCTTTATTTTCTTTTATTTTTTATTTTTTAAAATGTGGTTAAATATTTCTGTCAAGAGAACATTCAAGGGACACATGTCACTTTTATAGACTAGGTTGAAGAAAATTTCTCCGAAAACCAATTTGGAGGAAAACTTTATCCAGAGAACAATGTGAACATTGTGTTTTAAGCCGTAGGTGGGGTAGCTCTAATCTATGATGGTTGACTCATTCCTCGATTGAACCCTCTAAATTGACGCCCTTTATCCACGCCATAATATTATAGCAATCACCGGATATTAAGTAATTGTATCTTTGAATTAGAATGCAAGTTAGATACACTAAGATCTGAAATTGTCCCCTAAACGACTAGTTTTCCGACCGAAGAGAGAAAAATAAGGAAGAAAAGCTAAGAAACATCTCCTTAGGACCTATCTATTGTTTTCGATTATTATACTAAATCGTATTAATTATCGCATATTTTAATTATCCAATTATTTATTGAATATAATATGTTAGGATATATTATTAAATTTAAAAACTGAAACGTATGAATTTATGTTCAATATATATATATAAACCACTCGTTTTCTTTGTTCAAATTACCACCTTTATTTATGTTAAATTTATTATAGTTTTTATTTTATTTTTTTATTTTTTTGACATGTCCGTACAAGAGGGGAAGGAGGATTCAAACTAGTAACCTCTACTTCATTAGGTGTGGTCCCAACCGATATAGCTACCTCTTGGAGACTATTATAATTTTTATTATAAGTCTTTATACACACGTGAATTCGAGTAATGCTAGAAGTAACTATTGTGTCTTTTTTATGTCACTAAAAAAATAATAATGTGACTTCTAAAATCACTATTGTCATTTTTTTCATTTTTTCATTTTTTTTTTTAATTAAAAAATGTTGGAAGGGGAGATTAATTATAGCTATCCTACTTTGGCGTGACCATAATAGCACTAACTCGCTTGGCACCGCTCAGGAGGGGCATAGACGGTGAGAATTGCAGGTACTCCCTCAAGATCGACCAAGCTATAACTTAACATCTGCCTCACCAAGGCATAAATAGGACTCAAGGTGGCTAATACTAATATATTGATTATTATTAAATTTTAATTAACTTGTGATTTTAAAAGTCATCTCATTCTTTAGAGTAACACAAGAATGACGTATAGAATTACTCTATAAATTCCATTCCGCCCTCTTGTTAGGATAAATAAATCTCATAAAAATATTTTTGCGACCAATTTGAACAATAAACTATTAAAAATTCAAATATCGGCGGTTTATTATTATGAATATTTAATTCGTAAACTTTTTATTACCGTGGCAAAGCTCATGTGAAACCCTTCAAATCCGGCGGTTGTCGACCACAATAGAGGCCACGATGACGTATACCGCATGCACACATGCAGGTGAACAGTGATGCTCTTGAATTGGGCAGGTTGAAGTTCCGTTGAATGGATGTCCCTGATTGAGACTCCGATCACGTGGGCATGTGCGATAAGCCCCCTTGGCTCGGCCACGTCCCATCAATCAATCAGCTTAGATTGATCCTTGCAACTTATGCGTCGAGAGCTGTCCCGGTCTTGGACCTTTTGGGTCAGTTCGATCCCTTTGGGCGGTTGTGGGTGGGTGGCCCATGGATTCGAAAGACCGAAAGAGAGATAGACATGACCTCGGACCCCATGTCTCAGATTAAGACATTCTCAATCCACAATTCTGTTACGGTTTGGCCTAGGCCGTGCGCGTGCTCGTTTTTGCATGAGAAAGAGAGACATGGAAAATTAAAAAAAAGTATCTTTGTCAATTCTCAGTCATTTTCTCTCTCTTCTCTCCTCTCTATCTCTCTACACTTTATATTTTGTCGGCTGTAGTTAATTATTTTGGAACCCCAAGTATATATATATTCCTTGGATTATCAACTAATTTGTCGGCTGTAGCTAGCTAGGAGAAAATTTTTATGAGAATTTGTTTAATTAATTTTGTTATTTTCTTCATGAATTATTTTAATTAATATATAAGCCTACTACTAGCCATGGGTGCATCTATAGTATAAAGAGAAATGAGCTAGGATAGTGACGTGCTACCATTTCCCCTAAGTTTTGTGTGTGATTACTTTTGAAAATATTGATGGAAAGGAAAGGAAAAAGCATTCTTCTTCTGATCACTAGGTTTAGGAAGAAAAGTTTGAATTGGACAGGCACGAAGTCTTCATCCTCTCTGCTATTACGTATGTTTTTTAAAATAAACATGATCCAATAATTTTTACCTTTTTTTTCTTGCTGTACTCAACTCTCAACCCTCATCACATGGGAGAACAATCCCTGGTATGGATCCTACGAGGATAGGCATCTGTGTAACTTACTGCTTTAGACAACGACAACCTTGTTGTGGAGGAACTTGAACTTCACAACCACAAGCAATTATATATATATATATATATATATATATATATATATATATTATGCAGTTTTAAAAATAGAGGTGTTGAAAAGTCAACAAATTTGCAGTGACACACCTTTTCTTTGTCATGGAATATCATTTGCTTAATAGAAGAAAGTTGTCATTTGATGGCAGATCTGGGTTGAAGAAGCCCAGATCTGTAATTCATCTTTAACCTCCATTTCTCAGGCATCTCCTCTCACCATTTTTGGGGTTCCTTACCTTATCTCTCACTTCTTTTTTTCTCAATTGTGTGGGTCTCACGCGCTTCTCTATTATTTTCTTTAATCATCGGAGCGGTTGATAAAAAGCTTTTTTGGTTTTAATAATTTTTTTTTTTTTATGTGGATTACCATCTCCCTTATTTTATGTGTCCAACATTGTGATGTGGAGACAAAATAAATTGTTGTCCCTAAAGTTTTAGCGGTTGGGCACTCTCTTGTGGGACTTTGGAAAGGAACTCTTCGTCATTAGATCAAAACTTGATATTTATATATAGTGCTTCTCTTCTTGTTAGAGTCTCCATTTTTGTTGGTTGACGTTGCAAAAGATAAACCGCCTTATGCGGTCCCTTGGTTTCCAACCCAAGAAAAATCGGACCGGGTTGAATTTTGACCCATTTCCAGTTATTTAGTTGTATTTTATCTAAAGTTCTGTATTTACTGTTTGAGCTTTGTTGGGGAGCCCACCTTTTATTTTTTTGTTTCCTTGTAACCATTTTCCCCGTATTGAATTGAAAGAAAGAAAGAAAAAGTTGTCATTGAGGAGTTTGAAATTGATGTGCCAAAAGCTCCAAGAATCTTATACGAATGATCTGTTCATTCACACTCAGGTCCATAACATTCATGCTGAACAAAAAGGGGAACCCCTTAGTTGGAAGAGATATTGTGTGTTTTCTTTTTCCCTTTTTATTGTGATTTGATAAATCCTTTGCATTGCAGCTGGTTAAGTTCTAGCTAAATATTATAGCAGAAACCACCAGTCTCTCTTCTAAAAAGGAACTTTCTTAAAGGTACGTACGTATTGCAGGATTAAGGCTATTAATTAGATCTTTTTGAATGCTATGGATTGAGCAGCATAATTTGCATCAGCTTCCTCTGTACCAAGCAATAAATGGCTAGAGCTAGAGGGAAGTCCATGCTTCAAGAGGTGGATATATATATATATATACCGACTTGTGCTACCCACTATGTTGTCATTGAAACATATGCCATGAAATAGTTCATTTTTTTTAAGATAATAATGTCAAAAACTAACAAGATTCAAGGCACCTCTGACCTCACAGCCAAGTGGCATGGACCATTGAGCTAAGATTGGTGGTTAAATAAGTTAGAATATTGATGGCCTTGAAACTGAAGGAGACCCTCAATCAGTATCATAAACCATTGGACTTAGAAAAGATAAGGAAAGAAATAATTAAATTGGGTACCTTCTGATCAATGGTTTTATTTATTAAGAAAAGAGATAAAATCATCTTCTGAAACCAATGGCCAGCTATGATTGAGCTAAAGAAAAAGTTGGAATATATCATAGAAGAATCTTCATAATCCTTCTTAAAGAAACGGCAAGTCTTCCTAATGCACCAAAGTTAGAACCACCCTATTCAAAAGCTTAACTTAGAAATATCAACAGAATCTCATTTGTGCATATTTAATTAAGTTTGATAACTTTTCAATTGAGTAGTTTGGTAGTACTACTCTTCAAAACATAGCATATATATACATATATCCCATGTTATATTAATTATACCATGATACACAATAATTCCCCCTTCAGATTCTCTGAGAAACCCCAAATATTGATAAAACTTAAATATAATTAAGAATGATACAATTAATTAATCTTACATATTTCCATCCCCTCCTCTCTCCTGGCTATCCTGATCATAAGGCTCATTATTCCATGGAGAAGAATAATACAAACCAGAAGTTTGACCAAAAGAACCAGCTCCTTCATGACCCATCCTTCTTCCATACTGGGAATTAGTCGTTGATGAAGGCATGTCATTGCAGGCGTAGCGCATCAAATCAGCATTTGTCGCCTCCAATTCCTTCTGGAGCCGAAGAACATGCCTTTGGAGGACTGAGATGGCTCCAACACAGCCATAGACTGGATCTTTTATCCGTGCCTCGGCTTCATAGGCCAGAGAGTTTACTGCATCCTCTCTCTGGTGGGGAAGGACTTCGTTGAGGAGCTTACTAACATTGCTTGCGCCAAATATCTTGTGAACATTGGCAAATTTTTGTGGCTCTTCAGGCGGAAAATATGGAGCAAAAATGCAATCTGGCATGCATTTTCTCCTTAGAAACTTGCAGGCAGCACAGGGAGAATTGGAGTAGCTGGAAGAGGCCATATATCTTCACTGCACCAAAAATCATTCACCCATCTAATTATTATATATCCGTGAGCAGTTTATTGCAAATTCAATACTTGAAATTCGAATTCATAAATTATCCTTTTCTTTTTGTAATTTCCTTTTAATATATTCACTTTTCAAGTAAACTAATTAAGAACACATGCCACTTGGTTGAACTGGACAAAAGTTTTTTATTTTTTTACCGTATTTAACTTAATTGGTGATTTATGGGACTACAGAATTAGGGTTAGCACCATTTGCTGCTATCTTTTAGTTTTTCAAATTTCTTTTACCTTTTTTCGCCTGCCAAGCAGTCTTTATTGAATATGATTGTTACTTTGTGAATATTAATGCATCTCCTTAGATGTTACTAGACAGACCCCCCCCCCCCCCCCCCCCCCAAAAAAAAAAAAACAAAAGAAAAAGAGTAGGACATGAAGATAAAGATGGTTTCCTGTGTTAGGATTCTCCTCAATTTGGTCAATAGTTCCAAAATTCAATCAACAGACTTGTCCTTTGAAAAACTCTCTCTGTGTGCCCCCTTCCCCCCAGCCACCACCACAAATTTAGATTCCTCGATTTCATGGCAATCACTTACACCACCTACCACATGTTAGCATCCTTTTTTCTCTCCCTCTCTCTCTCACACACACACACACACACACTTGTTCCTTTCTCTCTCTTATAGAGCATGGCTTCTGATCACTAGTTTAATTTCAACCTTTATCTTTTCTGTGAAGTAGTACTGGAATTCTACAGCTGTCAAATTCCATACCCAAAACCCTAGCTAGATCAACTTATATAACCTGAAAATTCTAGCAACATTTTATTTGAAAAGAAAGGAGATTTATTAGTGAAGAATACAAGAAAGAAAGAGGCTGCACCTTGTAGTACTTACCCTTTTATGACTAGGTTTCTTTGATCAGAAAGAATATTATTACCTTTTTTTTCCCTCCGTGGAAGCTCCTTCAAGATCTATTCTCTGATAGTCCCAAGGAAAAAGAAGTAGTTGTAGTCATTTAGAGAGAAATTAAAATTCCTAGGAATTTACAATTGGGTGTGAGTTCAAAGAAAGAGGAAACCCTAGTTGCAGGCCAGACAGACACAGAGAGAGAGAGAGAGAGAGAGAGAGAGTTGCAAAAACAGTGACAAAAGGTAAGGATGATGAGAGAAAGGGGAGGCAAAGAGCATTTTCAGTGGGAAGGAACGGAAAGCAAAAGACAAGGGCAATAAATGGGGCTACAAAGAAAAAAAAGGATGACTACGACACTGCCATTATAATAATATCAAACACTGTTCAATAACCTGGCAGCTTAAGTTGAAACTTGCCCCCATCACACCTTCATACTCCTTTTCCCATATGTTACATATATTTTTTTGACCCCTGTCTTCTACAGAAGGTGGAAATTCTCTTTCACTGTGAAAGAGCATCTAAGGAATTTTTTGTTTTTTGAGATACACCTGAGAGAATCAAAACCCTAGCTAGCTATCGTTATAACACAAAGGCATGTGCATGACATGAAGTATATATATATACACATACATATATGCTATTTAAGAGATGGTGATCAAATTTGTTCTCTCTAGATTAATTTCTTGCACCAATTAATATATATATATATATATATGCAGATCATTACCGTACATGCATGCAACATGAATTCTTCCTTCTTTGCCGCATTGGTCGGTGATCATGAAGATATCCCAAAGAGAAGAACAATCATGCTTTAAATCTTTCAACTTTTTCTATGTGCCACACATGTTGATCATCATATGGGTTCTCTCTCTCTCTCTGTGATCACTGAGACACGCTTGGGGGTGGGGGGTGCATTTATTTAAAGATGTGGTAGGATGCACACCCAACCTCTGAATTTTTTTTTTATTACTGTTGGCTTCAATTATTGAGTTAAAGTATGAGCATGAAACTCCGAAAGCTTTACTGTTAGCTTCCATTATTGTATTCAGTAATCAGTGTATAGCTAGACAGTAGTACTGTGAATGATTTTCATGTGTAGTTACAGACAAACTTGACTCAATTGTAAGGAGCAAGGACGGATACAAATTTAATGTGGTTGGGCCTATCTCATTTTTCACCTCTCATTTACTAGCTTGCTTTATTAGTTTCCTGCTTGTACCTAGTACTGACAAATTATATATGTATTCTAGTCAATAATTGCCATAAACCTTCAGATTTGTACTGTGATTTGAACACTAATGCAGATTTATACTGTGATTTGAACACTAATGCTCATCATCATGATCATGAGATCACAATCTTGGTTGCAAATTGAAGGAGCCTAGCTGATAACATGCAATATTGAAAAAAGGCAGACTTATTTATATATAACACAGCCTGCTAGCAAGGCAAATGAATAAGAGTGGTGTTAGGGATACTACGTACATTACAAATTGATCGATGTCCTAGATAGTTTATAATTAGTAAAATAATTGAAAGAAAAAAAATTGTTTATGATCAATTTAATTAGTCAGTGATTGATTTTTCGACCATTTACTTTTAATTATGAACTGACAAAAAGTTATTACACACAAAACATTTTCCTTTAAGAAAGATATAAAAATGTCATTTTAATAGAAGTCAATGTAGTGTTGTCGACAAAAGTAAAAAATTAAGCTTGGCACTTTCTTGCAAGTCCATATATATACACACATTTGCGTATATACCTATATATGCATACATTTGCCCAGAGTCTTTGGGTCTTTCAGAAAGCCAAAAAGGCATGAGATTACTTAAATATAACTATCCAAAGGTTGGGTGGTGTGGTGGGTCGTGGGTTCCCTAGAGATATAGTTAGGTAGAATGCTTTGATACACCTTTGATATTATACAATTCAATCCCATTTTTCAAATCACAATTTCTATCAAACTTTATGAATTTGTTTATACAATTTATATAATATTAGTCGATAAAGCAAATGTATTTAGTTAAGACCATGTGTCTTTATTCATGATTGGAGATCAATGGTAGCAATGAACATATAATGATGATTTGATTTTCCTTTAGATCTCCTCATTAAGGTACACGAATCTACTTTTTGTAGTCTCATCATATGTGGACCAGTATCGATCTGTGTGTATATATATATATAAACTTTCGTTTTCTTATTAATTATACAAACAATTATATGAAAATTAAGATCAAATAATTTATATGAACCTTCCCTTTCCTTTCAATTTATTATTAGTTGATGTTATCATATATATAGCCTTTGGGCATCAAGAAAAACAAGTGGAGAGATGGTACTGGGCACTTTCAGAAACCATAATATATATTACTAAAATTAATGTCCTCCTCGGCGTTTTTGGCTAAGTGCAATAACTCTCCTTTCTGCATATATACTGCATGCCTGCTAGGATTCTTTACACACTATAAGGGTCAGATTTCAACTGATCGATCATTGAGAAAAGTTTCAAAGGGTATACATATATATAAATAATTTTTTTTTTTAATCAAATAAATTATATATGCCGATTGCAGCTAGCATGGCCGCCCTAATGATTAGAGTCTAGAGAGGCAAGGCAATTATTGGTTTATATATCACGCTCAGTTCAATATATGTTGAAAACAATGTGATTAATTAATCTGTTAATTATATATTTAATTCAAAGGATTGGTTGCTAAGAGATGGAGACCACAAATTAAAACCCACATCCAACGATCCATCCTTAATTTCTTCTCTATGGTATCAAAGGACGAGAGCCACAGTCACTTTCTCTTTCCCTTGTCTCCATTTTGAAGGTATATATTGCATCTCCTTTACACCAAACGCAACATGATTAGGGGAGACACCATTCAATGGATGATATCCATTATTACGTACTAAAGACAGATTCCTCCTTAGAATGTGTATTATTTTTGGAGGGAAAGAAATTAAATGCGAGGACTTTTAGGGGGAAAGTCTATAATTGTTGAAAATTTTCAGATAATTTGGTTGGGGGTAAGGTTCAAAGTTAACTTACGTTCTTTAAAGTTTTCAAATGTTTGAAATACTGCAACTTTTACGAGAGTTCATAATTAATGAATAATTAAGAGTGCTATGGAAAAAAGTGGCGGGAAAAAGAACGATATTTGCAATTTGCAAATCTCGCGAATCAATTTAAGAGTAAACGTATGTGGTGGCTTCTAAACGAGCTTCTCTCCTACATTTGATCTCAACTAGGTACGTCGTCTTATCATTTTATTAATAGTATGGGGCAGAGATGTACCATTTATTTTTTCTGTCACGTTATACAAGGCATGATCGATGTACATGTTCTCTTTTTCTTGCATTTAGGTTGATTTGTCTATTGTCGGCAAGTCAATCATGCACTCATTAATTAAATTGATAAGTGAAATTTTTTGGTAAAAGAAAAACTTGTAATAAGCTCTCTTTATTCTTAACATGTGGCTAATGAGGTAGGTCTTGGTCATTGTCTGATGATAATACATTGCATGTGATTGGCCCTCGCTCATATTTAAGGGGATACAAAAAGTCTACCTAATAGGTCACCACTTGGGCTCTAGGAATAGGTTTTATTATATATGGTTGGGATGAACATAATTGGATAGGCTTTTGATCTGCTCGCTCTGGGTTGAAAATAATTAAGTCCCTTGCTAGATTCATCAAAAAAGTGCCTAGATCTCCTGGGCCTCTAACACCCCGAAATTGATTTGGAGACAGATGATGATGATGATGACCATTGCAATTTGCAGGAAAGTTTCTGATTCTTCACCTGACATTTCTGAAGCCAATAATTTTTTGAGTGCTTCACTCGGTCTTGCCTCTCTCATGTCATTGATGGATACAGCATACTTGCTCCTTTATATGTATATATATAAAGAAAAAAACTAGTACAAGCTCTGTTAGGATTGTGGAGACTGCAATTTAGTATGATTGTCATGACTTCCTTGCTGCTTGTAGCATTCGAATTTGTTCGATCAATTTCTAACCAAGTTTGAGTTAGTCCTATATATCATTAATTATTAACCTAATATCTTCTATATAAAGCACAGATTCTTTGTCTTTTTTTCTTTTTCTTTTTTTTTAGGGGATTGTAAAATATCTCCCAAAATTTACATATTTACCCGGGGAAGGTTCAATTAAAGTTCAATTATATCCATGTTAGGCCTCAATTAAAAACCAATCCACCTCTGCCATTCACCTACTCCCAAGGGTTGCAAGCAGATGTCTAACCCGTAATCTCAAATGGGTGAATATATACAGTATCCGTTGTCTGCCCATATTGAGAGCTCCCCATTCCCCTCAAAAGCCCTCCTCCCTTTGTCATTGTCTGTTGTCGCTATTGTTCGAGTAATTGTTGTTACTTTTCTCCGCAACATGAATCGAATGTTAGTGATAGCTAGTTAAAAAAATAAAATAAAATAAGCCACGTGGCTTCATATGTACGTTGTCCCTCAGATAATTCCTTAGATCATTCAATTAATTCTTCAGCAGCTCAGTGAGATATAGTTTGAGACTAAAGACATGGTTAATTTGCATGGGCGGCCATGCAGTCGATTGAGATTGTTCATGAACAGGGTTACCCATTTCTGATATTGGAGAAATGATCTCAAGAGAGTGATGGAAGACGTGGGGTGGGTCTATGAGTTAATTAAGGCACGTAAAAGAGTGAAAAATGATTACAAATAATTGGAATTAGGTGGTGGTAGGTCTACTGTCTATATATATATATATATATATATATATATATATATATATATATGCATGAAGAGGAATTATAGCTTACAAAATTTATAAAGAGTAGAGGGGATTTGAAACTGATCGATCATACAAAGTGGAAGGTGTGGGGTGGGCCTTTATGAATAATCTGAAACAAAAGAAAATTCTTGAAGCCCCTCTTCTTGCAAAGTGTCTTGTACGTAAAGTGGATTCCATATATATTGTTATATATGGAATTCAATATTCTCGTTAATTATGACCGACCGTTAAGATGGGAGTTAATTAAGGTGGTCATGTAGCCACTCTACACAAAGGAGGAGAGGGGCCGGTAGTCGTCCAGTCATCCCTGATTTTTTTTCTTCTTTTTCTATTCATGCTACTGATCATGCTTTTTTTTACTTTTTTTTTTTTTTTTCTTTTATCTATATATATATATATATATATATATATATATGAAGAAACACAAGGGTGTGTTTGGTACACTATAATTATATACTGATTACTTAAGAATATAAATGAGTATTATATATCAAGAATCCAATAAGCTATAATAGAATAGCCATTCATATTTATTGGTTTGGCGACAACATAGGAACAATCAAATTTCTTAATTGGAGTGGAATTATATTTCAATAAAATTCTTTGAAGTACTTTTACTTATAAAAATGATACCCCCTCGTTGTGGTTGGACCATCCAATATGAAGATCATCACAACCACTCCCAATAACTTGTAGTTGTAGGTGGACACACCACCTTAGAGTCCGGTGGTTAGCCATCCCTAGGGAGAGACCAGAATATACCTAAGGAATGATTTTTCTTAGATTATTTTTAAAACTATTCCATTCGATCTTGGGACTCTTATACCTTTTTTAGACTAATGATTATTTCTCATTTTAGAAAAATAATTCTTCCTAATCATCTACACCAACAGCAGCACTAGCACAACTAGATAACAAAACAGTTGTTCAATTTACAATTTTTTTTTTTAAAAAAAAAAAAAACTCTTTTTGAAAATTGAATTAATTAGTCAGAATTACTATAAAATTTATTTGAATAATTGAATTACTAACAATTTAAACGACTAATTATATGAACCCCGTCCTTCCTATGCGTTGGGCGGGTCATCTCCAGCTCAAAACTTAAGCGACGACGTCGCCTGGTCAGTCAAAATTGCAAATGCTGCATAGAACCCAATCGGCTAGTTGGCTCAGATTTCAACGGTACCAAAAAACGGTTAGAATTCAGGTAAAAGCAACTGCTCTGGAATTTAGCTTTTTCACTTGTACAGTGTGAGATCTCTTTTCGGAACTCTTCTTCTATTAATTTCAATTCAAGGTCTCTGATCGCAGTCTCACTTGCTCAGTACATATCCAATTGATTTTTTGTTCGTTTTTTTTTTTTTTTTTTTTTTGGATTTATAATCAAGGTTAATCAAGCCAAAATATGAGATAAACGCTGAATTATCATTTTGATTGTTAGTGAATACAGTAGCGAAATCGTCCATGGCTGGATTGGAGGAGCTAAGAAAAAAGCTCGTGCCTTTGTTTGATGCCGAAAAGGGCTTCTCGGCCGGGTCCAATTTGGACCCTTGTGATGATTCTTACACGGTAATCTTATTGAATTGGATTAGAAATTTGAGATTTCAATTGGTTTTTGTTTTGGTTTTTTTGGTTTAAATTGTTGGTTTTTGTGAAGCTATCGGACGGTGGTACTGTGAATTTGTTGAGTAGATCGTACGGAGTGTACAATATCAACGAGCTAGGGTTGCAAAAGTGCACGTCTTGGCCCTCAGACGGTGAGGAGGACCGGAGTGAGAAGACGTACCAGTGTGCCTCACATGAGATGAGGATATTTGGGGCAATAGGGAGTGGGGCGAGCAGTGTTGTGCAGAGAGCTATACATATTCCTAATCATAGGATTTTAGCCTTGAAGAAGATCAATATCTTTGAGAAGGTATATTGCTTGCCGAGTCTTAATTTTTATTGAATTTAATGATGTGAGAGTTTGGTTTCTCATGGACTAAGATAAAGAAAATAGGTCAATTGGTTTACTTGCTCAAGGCTGTCTAGAGGTCGTGTTTCCTATTATATAACTTTGCCATTTGGTGGAATTGGTTTTTTGATTGTAAAGCAAATGCTTGTGAATTGTACATTAAGAATATGATCATATTCGGATCATTTTTATGGTGTTTGAACGATGCCATGAAGGAAGAGGGTAAATCTTCATGTTCGGCTCATTCGCATTTCTTAATAGTCTTCTATGTTCTGAAGTATCTGAAATTGGTTTGCACTCGTTGCATGAACAGATTTTCATATCCTACATCTTGTGTCCCGTTGTGTATGAAGAGGCAGCACCACCTATGAGTTAAGAATTTAATTAATACTCCAGCACCACTCTAGGCTGTAGTATCAATTTATGTGCCTCTATAGAATATAGATTAGTTTCCCTTCTAAATGATCTTAAAATTTACTAATCTGTTCTATGGTGGACAAAATTCAAAATCTTGATCTACATACCTACGTCTAAAATTTTCAGCAATAAGGAATGTTGGGTAAAATATAGTATTCATTTATCATATTGTCTTACATAAGTATTCCCTTCTGCATACTAGGAGAAAAGGCAACAGCTTCTTACTGAGATACGGACATTGTGTGAAGCACCTTGTTATCAGGGTCTTGTAGAATTCCACGGGGCATTTTATACTCCAGACTCTGGGCAAATTAGCATAGCTCTGGAGTACATGGATGGAGGGTCATTGGCAGATATCTTAAGATTGCAGAAAAGAATACCCGAACCTGTCCTTTCATCTATGTTTCAAAAGCTCCTGCATGTAAGAATATCTTTTCAGTTTCAGCTGGGTTTTCCTCATTATTGAGGCTTGACGCCTAATCAGAACACGGTGCATTCTTCTTTAATTATATTTTGTTTTTCATCCTGGAAGGGGTTAAGCTACTTGCATGGAGTTAGACATTTAGTTCACAGAGACATAAAGCCGGCAAATTTGCTTGTGAATCTGAAGGGAGAGCCAAAAATAACAGATTTTGGTATAAGTGCTGGCTTAGAGAATTCAATGGCAATGGTTAGTGACACATACTACATCAATCTAGTTGTATGCTTCTTTCTTGTTAATGCATGTCTACTCTCTAGTTACACTGAGACATAAAATTGAGTTGCTTATTTGTTACTCACTTACCTCTGAATGTAATTTACCAGTGTGCTACTTTTGTTGGAACTGTTACATACATGTCACCTGAGCGAATTAGAAATGAGAGTTATTCTTATCCGGCTGATATTTGGAGCCTTGGTCTTGCTCTCTTTGAATGCGGCACGGGGGAATTTCCATATTCAGCTAATGAAGGACCTGTCAATCTTATGTTACAGGTGACATGCCAGTGCCTTTCGAAGTTATATGTCCCTTATTTTATGTTGCATCTCTCAAAAGATAAGTGGGAAGCACTTGTTTCAAACAGATTGCTTTCTTAAATTTCCATGCTGATACATTTACAAGGGATCAATATAAAAATAGTGTTTAATTCCTTGGCAGGTATGTAAAATTAGAAAAGGAAAAATGAAAGTGGCATCTGTTTCATATCAGTTATATGATGTGACAAACATAATATTTCAGTAGTTGTAATACTCTTAACGATCAAAGAATGTTGGGTTCATGTTCCAATTGTAATACTTTCTTGTTCTTTTTTCTCCTTCTAAATAGGTGTTTCTCTTGTATTTCCTGTGTACCTGGATGGCACTTTGCGCTTTTAATGATATTTTGATTACATATCAAAAAAATGTTTCCAGTTGTAATACCATTTCAGCAGTTGAATTCCTATGCTTTTTATTGCCTTTGTGACAAGTTATTTTTTGCAACTAAAAGTTTTTGATTTGGCAGATTTTGGATGACCCATCACCGTCACCATCAAAATGCAATTTTTCACCGGAATTCTGCTCATTTATTGATGCCTGCTTGCAGAAAGATGCAGATGCTAGGCCAACAGCAGAGCAGGTGAGTAAATATGGCAGAAGCTATCTGCATCTGGAGCCTGCTAAGGGCTGTGGAAAATGCTGGTGAAGTATAAACCTATGGTTTTAATTGATATTTACTATGTCTAAAAGAAGATGCATCAATTTTAAAAGAAAAAAATATCTTAACTGTGGTAAAATTTAGTTCAAGGATTAACTTAACAAATTTTTTGAATATAGTTGAAATTATTACCAAGAGACGGCTTTTATGCTTCTTCCACTTGGCCTATGGATCTGCTTGTGCAGACATTTAGTTCTTAGTTCTTATTATGCACTTCCACTTCTCCTTTTTTAATTATTCCTACATTTTTTTTTTAATCCTTGCTTAATGTTTTGAAGAAATGACTCTGAGAATCCTTGTGCCACTTTCATCCTTTTTGAATGTGTCGTTGAAAAAAAAAATTAGTTTCTCAAGACTAAATGTGAATTCTCATGTCAATGTAATAGGGTTCATTAAATAAAGACATGATGGCTACTCAACGCTGATAATTTGTACTCTCCAACTGCAGCTACTTTCACACACATTTATTACAAAGTATGAACATGCCGGAGTAGATTTGGCAGAATTTGTCCAAAGCGTTTTTGATCCTACTCAAAGAATGAAGGACTTGGCAGATGTGAGTATAGAAAGCTTCTAATTTCTATGTTTGCCGTATAAATGTGCTAACAACCAAAAATCTGTCAACAAGAAAATTAGTAAATGATATCTCAGAGTGTTGCATGTGAATCAGACTACTATGCTGGTACATTTGAACTTTCAGACGACAAAACTTCTATATGCCAAGCTGCTTTGAATGCAAAACCGAAGAGGGCAGTGTCTTTCAACTTGCACCCAAAACATGAATTAATTTTTAGTTCTGACTTGCATGGCATCTTAGAACCTACAGCTACTGGATGGTCCTTTTTAGGAACTCGTCTATGTTAAAAGTATCAAATTTAGATGATACATGATAGATGACCATTTGCATTGAAATTTTTCTACACATTTTTCAATTATTCTGCGTCATTTACAATGAGAGAAAATCATTTTTTATATTATCAACCTAAATTCGATTTTTGTAGATATGTAAGGTCGGATCAATAAAATGTTTTGATCTGGTTGCAGACCTTGACGAGAAGATATGGCATGTTCAAATGTTACCATGTTGAATGGCATGACCTAAAATAAATAGTTTAATTTAACAAATACCTATTGAATTAAAGCACTTGGATGGAAGCTTGAATCAGCAATTGTAACAAGAGCTAATCATCGTGCTTATGCTCTATGGATATTGATACACGTTATGTATTTCTGACCAGATGCTGACGATACATTACTACCTTCTCTTTGATGGACCTGATGAACACTGGCAACATATAAGGACCTTATATAAAGAAGGTTCAACTTTCAGGTGCTGAACTACCCAGTAACAATTTTTTTCTTGAAGCAAAAGTTGCTAGTTCTGGAAGGGGAAGGTTTAAATTGGTCAAACATTGTCAGTCCATACAAACTTATTCTGAAAGGAGCTTCATGCATCTTTCAAGTAATTATAATGGAATCTTTACTTTGAAGATAAGTTATTCCCCTTTTGACAAAAAGTGGTATCAGTGAAGTTAAGTGCAAGATGAAAGAAACTTCTTATTGTGAAAAGAAATGTCTCACAGCTAATTTGGAATGCTTTTCATGGGAAAAAGAAGAAGGTTTTGGGAAAGGATGTGTTCCAAACTCAACAAACGTAGTTTTATCAAAACTCAGTTTTTAACTTGAAAAATGAGAAACTGATTGTGTGCTTGTTTCTTCCTTTTGTTTTTTTTTTTTTTTGGAGTAAAATGCTTTTCATGCCCACTAATATGAGCTTCTATTCTTCTAGTTTCTCTGGGAAACACTCTGTTGGTCCAAATGATATCTTCACAACTTTGTCAGATGTCCGAACTACATTAGCCGGTGACTGGCCTCCTGAAAAACTTGTGCATGTCGTGGAAAAACTTCAGTGCCGTGCTCATGGTCAAGATGGAGTTGCCATTAGGGTATCAGGATCCTTCATTACTGGGAATCAATTCCTTATTTGTGGAGATGGCATACAAGTAGAGGGTCTGCCAAACTTTAAAGATCTTTCTATTGATTTATCTAGCAAGCGAATGGGAACATTCCATGAGCAGTTCATCATGGAACCGAGCAATCTCATTGGTTGTTACCTCATAGCTAAGCAGGAGCTGTATATTATCCAGTAGAGAAACTAACAGTGAGGATTCCCTCCTCCCAGGAGCCAGGTCAGTAAATTCAATAATTGTTCACAAGTTTATCTTACTTTCTGAAAAAATTTCTGCAATTTGGTAGCCCTTGCAAATTTGAAATTTTTGAACGTGAAAGCAGCTTCTTGTTAAGAAAACTCATTAATGATTCAATTCCAACTAATGCTCTGTTTGTTTTGACGTAAAGCATTTTCTGATGTTTTACTCCGACAGATCTAGGGTTCCTTGAACAATGTGATATCTCACAATGGGTAAATCCTTTACCCTTCCCCCCTCTTACTAAGTGTTAGGGGAGCGAATGAGATTAGATACCCTAGTAGTCCTAGCCGTAAACGATGGATACTAGGCGTTGTGTGTATCGACGTGTGCAATGTTGTGGTAAACGTATAAAGTGTCCCGCATGGGTAGCACGTTCGCAAGAATAAAACTCTTTCAGCTGAAAACATTTTATGGAAAAACAACTTACTTTCTGGTGTTAGGCTGTCAATGTGAAAATGCTTTTAGTTCTTTGGTTCGCATTAAAAATGTGAAATCATTAATATCCAAGGGTGGCTTCGGTAGGGGGCTCCAGTGGGGGTCGATGCCCATAGAAGAAGGGCTGGTATTTTGGGTGTGTCATGGTTGGGTGTTCACGGGGTAGAGGGATTGAAGAGAGAAGTTGTGGGTGGAAAACAATTTATGGTTGATCGAATATGTTTTACAGCCAAACACCTAAAACTATTAAAAATGTTTTACATCGAAACAAACAGAGCTTAAGATTCGCAACGACCTTGAATGACATGTTATATTTATCAACATCAGTTTTGAATGAAATGGGTTTGGACTTTTGTTCATAACTCAGACATTGAAAATTACATTTCTTTTGGTATACTTACGTGGAAATTATATTTGTGGACAGATATTACAACTATGGCTCCAGCAAGATCGAACTAACAAACTCTTCTCTAGTGCATATGGCCCCACTTCACAGGCACAAATTATCATCATGCATCATCTGGTTACAGAGCTTATGTTCATTTGGGTTGGATAATGTCGAAGTGAAAGCATAGATACAGCCAAAATAATTATTCACTTGTCAAATTTTTTATGTATCATTAACTCTAATTAAATATTTCCGAAGCTCTCAGTTTTCTTTCCATTTTAATGTATATTATTCACATTATTTGCAATGAAATGTATCTAGAGCTTTTGTAGCTTTCTTTGATCTTTATTACAACTTGCTGCGATCTCTTTAGCTTTACTATTTAGATTTCCCCCCGTAGTTCATTCACAATATCAATGGCCACTCAGTATTTTTAAGCATCAACGCTCAACTCACTGAAAAAGAAAAATCTTTTATATGATAAATTCATTCGTATGAATGAGTTGCATAAATTTAGACAAATTCCCCACAAAATGCAAGTGAAAATTAAAAATCACATGCATTTTGAATACATGTTAATTTAATAGACTAAATTAAAAAAATTCCTTCAAAATAGAGGAAAACTTTATCCTCTTATAAGCCAATTGACGATCTTTCCTGTTTGGTACATGTTTTTGTTCAATTCCAAGTTGGCCTCAATCCTGAGGGAAAATTTGATGAGATGTAATGTAATTATAAACAATCCTCCTGTATCCTGCTTTACATTTCTGATACAACCCTGCAAAAGTAAAAGCAAACATGATCAAATTTACTTTATATATATATATCAAATCACAAAAAACTGAACTTACTTTATAATATGAAAAGAGTGTTGGATCTACGTCTCAATTCTCAAGCCATCGACCCAGCAACAAAATACACTTCGCTATAATAACCTTCATACCGTATATATAACAACTATCCCCCTGATATTGACCGTCAAATTATGAAGCCACTAGAAAGTAATCTCGGATTGTTCTCTTTATAGAGGAAGGAGGGTTCAAAACAGAAGACGGGCTCTTCAATGTGGCTTCAGGGGTTTTCTCTAAAGCTTCATCTAAATCAGAACCTGAGAATAACCTTTTCTTCTGGCTCTCAGGAGTACTGATTTTGGGCATGGTGATTGTTTCAGAAAAGTTAGTTTGGTGTGATACTTCATTGGAAGGAAACAAATTGTCAGGGTCCTTTGTAAGACAACTTGGTTCATCCATCATAAGCTTACGTTCCGCACTCGGGATTGCCATTACTCTCCTTCGAACCGAAGATGGGGATCTTGTGCTTGTGCTCATGCAACAACCGCTCTGAGTGTTCCAAATCCGAACCTAACAAACAAAGATGTGCAGATTGAGACGCAGGAAATTCTTAATAGTAGAAAAATTTACAATAGGCTAATAGTTGCATCATCCTGTATTTCATTTACTTATATGTATGCTTACTGTGAAATCATCTGAAGAAGTTGCTATCTTCCCGGCCTCAAACGGACACCTGCAAAAGAAATTTGGGAACTTATTTTTTTGCAGGTTACACTCAAACCAGCAGCATTAGGGTTTAAAAGTTACCAGTCTACTGCTGTAACTTCTCCATCATGGCTCTTCAATGCAATGGGATCCCCCTGCGGCTTGTTTACCTGGTTTGACTTGGCCAATTTAATTTAAATTCCAATCAAAGTAAAACAAAGAGCCCTTCATAAATAAGAAAGCTAACCTGCCAAATATAGGCATTTCCATCACTAGAACCACTGATTATCTGAGCTGCATCAGGACTGATTGCTGACTGCAGTTGCGCAAACCATATTGAAGATATGTAAATAGGTAGGACATCAATTTCAAGATGTGTACTGGGGCTTACAAAAAGCAATGCTCACCTTTACATAAAATGATTCTATCCGGCTTCCAGAGAAGGATCTCAAAGGCCCCTTTTCAAGCTGAAGTAAATTGTACAAGTATATTCTGGAAGAAACAAGAATAGAAAAATGTAAGACATTCAATATTTCCTAGTAATGTTATATTTGCTAACTGTCTATGGTTCAAAGCAAGGGTGAATTTTTTGAGATGCGAAATGCAGTCTTTGATCATAGGATTATATCACAGCAATGCGCTGAGCTCTCATGGTCACAATTTTAAGATTATGTTCTCTGAACAGTGGTTAGCCCTGTTTGTGACAGAAATAGATGCTAATCAAAAGGGTAGAATACCTGTTGTCCATGCATGAGGCTGAAAGAAACACTCCATTCAAATCTTGGGACAAGCTAGATATTCCATGTAATCTTCTTTCCTGGAACGAGAACAAAGAATCAGCAACCAACAGGACATCACCACCATATCAAACTATCAAAATCCATAACAAAAGTTCAATTCATGGAATTACTGGAGAAAGACACTTTATATCTTCTGCCACATCAGAATTTCCAACTATTTTAACAATACCTTGACCAACAGTTCCACCATCAAAATCCCAAACTTGGGCATTGATCCTGAGTTTACTAAGGTGGATAGCAAGGTACAATAAATATGAAACTTAATTTGTTGCTTACTTCATGGAAGGAAGCATTTACATGATAAATTTGCAGTAAAGCCAAAGTACCTTTTTAGTTGACTGCGGATGAGGGCATGTCTGTGTTACCACACTTTTCAGATTTCTGGTATCCCAGAACTTCAAAATGCTGCAATGAACCAACCACAGGTGAAACCAAACAATAATCTCAAAGCATCAGTATAATATAGCTTCTTACCAGAGAATTGAACAACTAATTTCACGTATCCTTGCAAATGCTATTCAAAGATACCTGTCCACCGCTCCAGCAGTAGCAATTGAAACCTCATCTTTGAGATAGAGGACCGATGTAATGCTCATCGAAGCTGCCTGAAGTAGTTGAAAGAATCAGTAAAGAGTATAAAAAATAAAAAGTGATCAGGAAGAAAGGGAATCAGCAATAAACCTTGCCCCGCCTAGTGCGTTTTGCTTGAGGGGAAATATGCGCTCCTTTGACCACAGCAGCTGAACTGTGCGAAGTAATCAGAATATTTTAAAAATAAATAAATACGAAGAAAAAAAAAAGGAAAACAGAATTGCATTGAACTGAATGAGAATAAACTGAAAAATGCTTATGTTTGAATCACAAACGTAAGCTACTTGATCGGATCAAAAGAAGCATGAAGCCATAACTTACCTTAAATAAAGCTCCCCATACCCACTTTTGGAGCTTGAATTGCATCTCAAGTCCCAAAGAGCAAACGACCCATCTCTTGAACCGGAGACAATTATATCTGTCCGGGAAAGAAAACAGTTCTTAGGGTTAAGTATATACCAAATAAGAAACAGAGATGAAAATTAAAACCTACCAGGATTAGTTGGATGAGAATACATAGACTTCACACTTCCTCTATGCCCTGTTAACACTCCAATACATTTCATTTCCTGGACATCCCACACCTTCATCTGTTGAAAGGCCAAAGAACATAATTAGCTAAGAAATCGAAAAGTCATTAGTTTGACAAATTTTACCATTATTTTTCCAATGGAAGCCAATTTTTAATTTTTGGTATTTGAATCACCTTTTTAAGCCTTAACTCATTTATTGTAACAATGTATTACATTTTTTTCTTGGTGAGTAGCTGCGGAATCAGTTAGAAGACTAAGATGCCCTTGACATATCAAACAAGAAAGCCTGGACTAAGCTCACAACTTGATTCAGGAAATATATTGATTTTTGATTATCAAAGATAACTTCCAATATAAAAACTTCGCATCCAGCCCATAAATTTTAAATCACTGAACCATGAGTGCCCATTGAGTAACTATCAAGAAGTACAATTACGTTATATGTCATTTCAAGCATGTTCTGTTGGTTTCATACCTTAATATTCTTTGTGCATATAACTAGTATGATAATAAAATTTTGAGGAACGAACATGACCAAATACAGAGTCAAACAAAACAGGCTAGAAGGCGAGACTTGTAAATAAAAGTGAACCTATGCTAAGCAAATTCAGAATGCATTCTACATATCAAACATGCTAAATGCGGGCAAGAAAGCTACTAAAAAGTTTATCACTTACAGTTTGATCACCAGAAGCCGTCAGAATTTGAGTGTCGTCCTGCATAAGTGTTCAAATTATGATGAACATCAACATTATGACACAACAAATTTATTAACTCAAATTGGGATTCATAAACCATAGCATCGACAGAAGCCTTTTATAATTGAGCAGAAAACTCTTTTGCCTGACCCAAATTGACAATTAATAACTACCCAAAATTCTCACTTCCCATTTCCTACAAACAGTTGAAAATGTGTGGGCTCTTGACAATGTAAATTATTAAATGGCAATAAGCAAAACTCGATTTTAACATGCCTGGTGGAAAAGTCCCCAATTCAGCACAATTGCAACAAAAATTTTATCAAAATTTCGCTCTAAAAGGGACCAACTCAGAAAATCACCAAGGAATTCGGCAATTACCTTAGTCCAACATAGATCAAACACGGCATTATGATGTGCAACCCAGTCGCAAACCCTGGCTTTTTCTGAGAACCGGTGATAAAAAATAATAAAAATAATAATAAAAAAAAATAGTAATTTCAATAAATTAATAGAAATGAATAATTAGTAATACTAAAAATAACAATAATTGAGATTTTCACAGCAATCAAAACCCTAAAGACTAATCAGACCTGCGTTCTCCCGTTGAGACGCAGAAGATTGGAACTTGCGACGAGTATCAAACAAGCTCACGTACCCGTCCTCGTCGGACACGGCTAGAATGTGCGAGTTCTTGCTAGTCTGCAAAAAAAATTAAAATATCAAGGAAAAAAAACGTTTTCGAATATGCATACTCTGTAGGTAAATATTGAAGCTATGATTAAACTATTCAACCAACACTAAAAGAAAATACAGATTGACAAATTTATTTTTGTACCTTGCAGAATGAGATGGCCAGCGGCGGCGTTTCGTCGCCACAGTGCTCGACAGCCACCGCTCCGATTTCGGTGATATCAGACGCCGCGTCGCTAATGTACGGCCGTTTTCGGACTGAAAAAAATGCGTATGCGAAATGTGAGAGATAATTATTACATGGAAATACGTATACATCGAGAGAGAGAGAGAGAGAGAGAGAGAGAGAGAGGGGACCTCTGAATCCATTGAGCTCTCTGGATCTGATGTTTTGGAAGAAGGATTGGGGATTCGAGCTCTCCATTTGCGAAATATAGTCTGCAGCTGTACACTGCAAACTGCACGGGGAGGGGGGGCACGAAGAAGAAGAATGAAGATGAGGGTGTGCACGTGTGAGATGGTTTTATCGTATCTGAGGCTGGCGCGATAATTTTTCTGGCGGGAACTTAAATTTCAATGTTGGCGAAGGCGGGTTTTTTGGTACTTTTCTTTTTTTCAATGTGAAGACACCAAAATATCTTATTAGAGTAGTTGCAGCGGCGTACTCAAGTTTTTAGGACGAAAAGCTTGGACGTAAGTAAAGCTCTCAATTATTTTGTAGAAATGATCAAATTCATTATATTTTTAATTATTTCTATAATTAATTGATGAATCTACAAATTCGAAATTCACGAATCTAATGGTTGCTATATTAAATTTGTAAGATGAGATGGAAAAAATATTGACGTAAATCATTACTCATTATTTTTTTGGATTTGGCTCGGGTGTTCGTAAAAAAATTATATTATAAGGCTTTGTTTGTTTCGGTGTAAAATAATTTCTAAAAAATATTTTTCACATATTTTAGGTATTTTGTGTGACGGAAAATATTTTTTGGTTTGACAGAAAAAGTCAATTTAATTTACAAAAGATTGTTTCCACCATAAATCATTTTTCGAGTTTTACTATTTCATTATTAAATCGACATACCCAATTGGAACGTCATCAAAACCTTGTCATTACTTCACTGAACCACGGTTGAAACTGGCCAAACCCCCCAGGACTCGACTAATACCCGTGGAGACCTTGCCAAGACTCGATGAGGATCCCACCAAGATCCAATAAAGAGTTGCTAGGACACCACTTGGACTTGGTCAAGCAACACCTAAGACCTGATCAGAACTCGATTGAGTCCTTTGTCGGGACCCTAGCCGAGCCACCGTCGAGACTTAGTTGAGATTTGCGAGACCCGGTCAATACATTATTGTTGAAAAACATTTAATGTCAAAACAAATTGAGCCTAAGTTATAGTTTTTATAACAGTTTATATTTTATTTTAAGCATTTTTTTGAGAAAGAAAGAGAGTGTGAATTTAAATATGAAGGGTTGAAAAAACTAAAACATATATGCTGTATTTTTTTTACTGCACTAGAGTCGAATTCTTTTTCTTTTTTAATTTTTTTTTAAATAATAAGTTACATCCTTCTCCTACAAAAATTAAATAGATGTTTTGTCAAAATATTTTTACAACAATGTAAGAATACAGTCCTAGACTCCTAGTCTTTATTATAAGTTCTGTATTTTGACTTATTTGTTAATATATTTATTTTCAATGAAAAATTAAAAATGAACACAAAACAACATAAAACATATGTATGGCAACTTTCTCTCTTCCATTTTTTATTTTAACCCAAAAATAAAAACATTAACAACTGTATTCACAAAAAAATTCAAAACTATATTAACCTTTATGTCATATTAATTTTTGTTTTTCAACCAAATACAAAAAGCACATCTTAGAAAACATTATCAAACACCACCATGTTAGCCTTGTTAGGCAATTCATATCATTAGTCCCTTCGGCCTTCTTGGTGTTTTGATCAAAAGAATAAATTTTCTTGTGCTATTTGAAAGAACTATGATTATTACTTGAAATTCGGATTCCAAGTAATTTGCTACTTAAATTATAGTAAATGCCAGAGAGCGTAATGGGACTCACCTATTCAACTTGGTCTTGAGTAATCCCCACTTATTGGAACAAGTAAAAGCTATATAAAAATTTTCATATTTATTGCAACAATAAATTTTTTAAAAATCTATAGCCAAGGGTTTTTAAACATTTTATCTAACTGGAAAGAAGTCGTTTCTTTATATGGACCAAACGACACTCAACCCAGGTCTAGGGCTGTCAATTTAACTTGTTATGCGTGAACCTGACACAAATACGATACGTAATTTTAGGATTAGAGTTTAAGTTAAACAGGGTTTGGTCATAAACAGGTCACGTTTAATAAACGTGTCGGGTCATATCAACCAGCGGCTTCACGGGTTGACACGTTTGACCTATATATTTATAGTTATTTATTTATTTTTATCCCAAATTTGTATATATACGTTTAAACGTGTTTACGGGTTATGTCATGTCAACCCGACACGACATGTTTATCTAAGTGAGTTACACGTGTCGTGTTAGCCATTAAAAAAATGTATCATATTTGGATTTTTAGGTGTTTGACACATTTATTTAAACGTGTCGTATTTGGGTTGGCATATGGGTCCGTGTTATAAACAGATTGACACGAATTTGTCACGCCAACTCATTTTGTCATATCTAGGGCCCAGATGATAATTTAACCCAGTTCCCCGAAGATGGGTCATACTAAAACCCGCACAACCCGACCCAGTATGAACCGCTTTAACTAGCTCCGCTTAAACCCTAGAGCTGTACGTAACTCTGTTCCTCTTTCCTTAGCCTCCATTTACCTCGCTCTCTCTCTCGCTCGCTCTCTCTGTGGCTCAGCTTTCTTCGCAGTAACCATGCCGAAGCACTACAGGCCTGCCGTAAGTTATTGTTCCCCGCCGCAGCGTTTTTCCGATAACCTATGGCTGGCCGATATGCAAATCGAGAGTTTCATTGATTATATACTATTGTATTTTCTTACCCTCTCCCCTTCAATTTTTCTCTTGTATTTTCCAGGGAAAGAAAAAGGAGGGAAATGCTGCTAAGTACATCACCAGGTCACAGGCAGTCAAACATCTTCAAGTCAATCTTCCTGTTTTCAGGTTCCTCTTTCACACAGATTATTCAAGTAGTTTATGTATTTTGGTTCGTGTACTAGGGATATGATTATGGTTATATGTAAATTTTGTGAAGTTTCGAGTTGGATTTGCTTCGCTTGGAGACTTTAAAATTACACAATGTCACTTATTTTGGTAGCATTTACTTGTGTACTGTTGCTGGTAGCATAATAGTTATAATTTTTGTTGTGGATGAAAGCTATCATTTGGGTATGTAGGCTTTGGTTTTTTGATAATTTGAGCAATACTTGCTAAGAAAATGGCTGGTGGAGAATGTCAAATCAAAAGTATGCATTATTGTCATGGGCACTAACGTGGCCTTTTGAGTTTTTAGGTATTTTTGAGGTTTACAGTATAGGAGTGACTTATATTAGGATAAAATTGAATGTAAATTCCTATACTCATAGTTGTCAGTAAGTGCTAATCGATATGTCTGTATGGCACATGCCATCACTGGTTATTGGATAAACTATGTTAGAGGTGTGTTTTGTTTTGTTGGAAAAGGGTGTTTGTCTGGGACTATGAATAATTCATTATTTTAATGGCTTGAAAATTGTAGGAAACTATCCATTCTCAAGGGCATATTTCCCCGGGAGCCAAAGAAGAAGGTGAAGGGAAACCACCATACTTATTACCATGTGAAGGATATTGCTTTCCTGCAGCATGAGCCTTTACTTGAGATATTTAGAGATATAAGGGCATATGAGAAGAAGATAAAGAAAGCCGAGTCGAAGAAGAACCCAGATCTCGCAAATCGTTTACGAACCCGTGCACCTTCTTATAAGCTAGATAGAATTATCCGTGAGAGGTTTGTTAACTCCATCCATTTGCTTTGAAGGATGTGATTGCGGGTTGCTTGCCGCTATTGAAAAATCACTAACATTTTCTGTTGTAATGCTTGGATTATAGGTATCCGAAGTTTGTTGATGCACTCAGAGATTTGGATGATTGTCTCACAATGGTGCACCTTTTTGCAGCATTACCTGCTTTGGAGAGGGAAAAAATTGCAGTGAAGCGCATTCATAATTGTCGAAGGTATACTTCGTATTGTGCCCCAACCCCCCCCCCCCCCCCCCCCCCCCCCCCAAAAAAAAAAAAAAAAAAAAAAAATAGAGAGAGCTGGTGAGGGCTGATCATCTCATGAATACTTATCTCAAGTAAATCACGGTTTATTTGCTAGGTTGAGTCATGAATGGCAAGCATACATCTCACGTACTCATAAATTACGTAAAGTCTTCATATCTGTGAAAGGCATATATTATCAGGTAAAGTCTTCATATCTGTGAAAGGCACATATTATCAGCTACCTTTACTGTAAATCTTTATCTGGTCATTGCATGGAAATGATCTTTGTTTATAATCTTTAAATCTTTGTACTGTTTGTTTGAAGGCTGAGGTTGAAGGTCAAAAGATCACATGGTTGACCCCTCATGCACTGCAGCAAGTTTTTCCTGGTGATGATGTTGACTTCAATGTCATGCTAACATTCGTGGAAGTTTATGAGGTTAGGTTTTGATGGTTCATGTGTTTTAGTTTTTTGGTTTTTGTTGCGCCTCTTACACACGGATCCAAAGTGGGCTGGCCCCAAGGAATTGTTTGTACCCAAGTGGATTGCTTGTTGAGTTGATGAAACTGTAGAAGGCTTTTTGGGCATGACTTATATGAATTTGTCGAGAGTATTATAGACTAAAACTTATGTGAATAAGAAAGAAATAACATTTTTAACTGTTTTTTTTTTTTTGATAAGTAATGATGTATGAAAAGAGCGCAGAGGAAAAAAAATAATTTAACTGTTTATGTATGTAGTTATATTTTATAAAAGGGGAAGGTGTCCTCAAAATCAGGAGAAACAAAGACAAAAGAGGTTAAAGTCAGGCCCCAACACAAATTGTTAGAAAGGGAACCTTTTCATGCGGAAAGCTTGCTCACAAGATGTCTGTTCTATTAAATCTCTCTTCTCATCTTTCTAATGTACTTAATTTGTTTTGGGTGCAGACTCTCCTTGCATTCATAAATTATCACCTCTATCATTCTATTGATGTGAAGTATCCACCCATTCTTGATCCACGCTTGGAAGCTTTAGCATCAGGTACACTTTTCACTGTTCAGTGGGACAGAAATTTCGAATTTCTGATTCAGAGATTTTATCAGCTTGAAGCTAAGCATGGGATTTTTATTGTATAGTTTTGGTAGGTAGCTCATTATGTTTATTTTTTTAGATGGATTATTAATGTAATGTGGTACTTTCTAAATTATGCAGATCTTTATGCATTGTCAAGATACTTTGATGCAAACGCTAAACATTCTGTCGTGAATCCGGAAGCTTCTAGTGTATCTGGATCTGAGCAAGTTGAGACCCAACAAAAGGGGATACCACCTGATGAGTCTGAATTAAGGCTAGCTCAACTTCAACATCAACTTCCTTCCAATGAACCTGGTGCGCTGATGCGCCTTGTTGAAGATGTTGCTGATGAGGATGAGGAGGACGAAGATACAAGGGAGTGTAAAAAACTCTTTAAAAATATGAAATTCTTCTTGAGTCGTGAGGTGAGATTAGTTTGTCAATTTTGACCTTAGTGAGACCTTAATGAGAATTTGATCTGTTTTTCACCAATAAATTGTCAGTATTGATCTTTTTCTTGTTTTGGTGGGTGGTACAAAGGGAGTTGCCATTATGAGAAGAGAATTAAATGATATGAAACGAGGTGAATTCTCTCGCATAAAATAGGACACGTAAAACAAAAACTTGGATACAAAATAAAAAACATAAAACCTGGCCAGCAAAGGGGAACAAGTTCCTTGGGTGGAGTATCTTCTTCTTCAAAACTTATTAGCTAGTTTACTTCTTGTTTGAATAGAAAATCATCTTTTGAGTTAGCTGTGATGAAAATTCATTAGGTTACAGAATAGTCAACAGCTTTGGCAAAAGTTTTTGAAGTGTCCTTTGTCTCTAGTCTGTTGTCTAGCGCATGTTATGGCTTTTGAAATTCAATGTGAAAGCTTTGCACTACTCATTATAGCTTCAGAAGTTTAATCCTTTCTCAATTTCCATCATATTTAACCTTAAATCTCACATGTTTATCATGTGATGTCAACGAATGTAAAAGAAAATAAAGCATGTGATAAGGTGATAACTACATGAATTTTAAGTCTAGTATAATGGAGAGAAACCTTAGTAGTAGGAAGATATTGCAATAGATTAAAAAAAGTTTCAGGGGTTGATTGCTTGCTTAAATATAAATTTTAGGAGGGGAGAAAACAACTGAGGATTTAGTGCCTGAAAGTCCACTTAAATGTTGAAGGACACTCGTGTATCTGTTTTTGAATCATAGTACTGATTTTGTTTGGAACTAGGCAGTACTTGCATGTTCTTGCTGAAACTTACCAGTCTCTACTCCATTTTTGGTTATGCTGTTTCTTTGTCTCGTGATTATTCTTTCTTTTTATGAATGAAATTTGCTATGTTCAGGCTCCCAGAGAGTCGTTGCTTTTCATCATTCCTGCTTTTGGTGGTATTGTTTCCTGGGAGGGAGAAGGGGCTCCATATAAGGAGGCCGATCAAAGCGTTACCCATCAGGTTTGCCATTAAACACATCATAGATGAGATGGTACTTTTAACATATTACACACATCTATACAATTTGTTGAAATATGTTTAACAATGATTATTATGAGTGATTGCTTTTTGTATGTGCAGATTGTTGACCGACCAACACAAGGTCATATATTCCTTTCCAGAGAGTATGTGCAACCACAATGGGTATATGATTGTGTTAATGCACGCATCATTTTGCCAACTGAGGATTATATGGTGGGAAGGTAATTTTTCTTTAAGTGCCTCGTATATGTCTCCATGATCTTGATTTATCTTTGTTAATCTCTCTGGCCTTCGCTATAATTGTTAAGTATTTGTTCTGATTGCCTGTGCTTGGGCAGATAAATTCTGCACACAAAACCATCTCTTTTGAGAAAAAGGTTCTTTGTGGGCCTCCGTGTCTGCTAGTATCAACCACATTAATTATTTTCTATTATTAAAGATTGATATTTTCATTGTTACTTTAAAGGTGAGCTGCTGCACAATTTGTGATACTAATCACAATGCATGAATTATTGATACGTGTCAACAGGGTTCCTCCACCACACTTGTCACCTTTTGTTGACAATGAGGCTGAAGGTTACATTCCTGAGTATGCGGAGACCATTAAACGGTTGAAGGCTCTTGCTAGAAATGAAGTCCTTCCATTACCAGGTGAAGGAACAGAAGATTTAGAAGATCCTCATAAATTACTGGTTGAGGGTATTATTGATCGAGCAGAAGCTAATGAAGCTGCTGAGAGAAAACGCAAGGTAGGCATTTCTTTTGACTAATTCAATTGTATGTCAATCATATACAAAACAGTGCTTTAAATTGAATTTGACCTCTTTGATTTTTCATTTTCATAGTAAGTTCATTACTACATCCCTGTTGACTTTACCAAGTTTTGGAATGGATGCAGATGCTTATTGAGCAGAACCAGTATCTCAATGAATTGAAACTGGAAGTTGATGGTGTGCAGTATTCTTCAATTGCCTCAGAAAATAAGCAGAGTTCTTCTAAAGAGACAGAGGCTAGGGAATCTGAGCCGGACTTGCAACAAATTGTCCAGGATCATGCAAACAGGTCTACGGTTGTGATGTCACGTAGAAAGAGGGGGTTATATGAAGCTGCGCAGGTAAATTTATCAATTATGCTGTTTTTATTCTTTTATAACCAAAAACAATTGTGCTTTTGAAGTTAGAATGTCTTGGACAATTTATGTACTAAAGCTAACAGCAGTATATCTGAATACTGAATTTGTTCTTTCATCTGCTCAATGCACATTGCACGGGGTTTACTATCTTGGAATTCTTGGAAGTCGTACATCATTTCAATAATGTTTCCATGTGCAATATTCAGTTACTGGCATTTCATATTTGAACTGGAATCATGCCTTTTGCTGATTGCTTATCATCTGTGTACATTGTTGTCATGGGTACATCCATGTTACTTAGTTTGATCAGGACTTGGTATTTAAAAACTATTGTTATATATGAAAACAGGTAGAAGTTTCTGCATGTTTCTTTTCATACAGTATAATTGAGTAGGCAGCTCTTAAAAAAAAACTATAAGCTATTGTAATCTGTTAGTAAGCTGTAATATTACAATATTTGTGAAGGTTGTTTATGAATATAGTTTCTGTGGAAGATTAGGTGTTGGTATCATATAGTCCTAGCGCCTAAAGATGGTAACTTTTTTTTGGTCAAATGCTTCTAGAACAAATAATATTTGAAACATAATGCAATGGTTTCTACTAGACTTGAGAAAAAGGATTTTTGTCTTTTCATTTTTGTTTGTTTGTTTGTTTTTTTGGGGTGGGGGATTTAAGGAACTAGAAAAAATAGGACATTGGAAGAGGAGAGTGGGAAGCAGAGAATTGGGGAGTGGGGAGAGTTAATCCTTTGAAATTTCTTCTTCTTTGGCGAGTGACTTGCATCTTCGTACTTTAATTGCTTCTTAATTCTCATGTTGATATAACTTTAGTCGATGAGTTGCTACATTTTTTCTAGGTAATAGTTTATTATTTTTCAGCTTGATGTTTTATCACTGTTAGATTTTATTTAGAGAGTCAAATGCTCTTTTACCTCTGAAATCTTCATATGCCATCTGAAGTGCTATCTTCGAGTTTGATAGTGTTTCCTTTCTGTGGTGTAGCTAATATTTATTTATTTTAATTCAGATTAGCAAGAAACGGAGGCAGGATAAAGTTGACGTCCTCGTGGAACGGAATAGAAAAAATAAAGAAGCCCAGAAATCTGGGAAGAATTAATGTGCCCCTGAAATTTGCTTTCTTGAATTTATTGCCGATGTATTTCCAGTCATATCAGGTTAGAAAGCTAGTTAATTTACTTGAGGTTGCTTAAGCTTCATAATGGCGCATATTGAGTTCAACATTGCCAATCAAGGTTGAGATTGGCCAAAAATTTTGGTAAATATGTAAGGTATTCTTTTAATTTCTCATCATTGCTTTTGCTCTCTGAAACCAAACTGTAGTTTTTTATCTCCCCAGGGTTCAAATTCACCTGATTCTGTGACAGCTTTAGCTAAACTATTACCAGAATCTTAATGTGATACCTGCAAGGTGTTGGATCATCTTTGTATAAGAACGCATTTTGCACGTAATTGCTTGCTGTTGGTATTCGAACGTTTAAGGAACGTATCCACTATTCGCTTTACTGTGTGCTGGGCCCCATTGGAATATCTTCGTAGCCTGCACTTTATCAGTCCATTCTTCGTGTGCTTTTCAGTTCAGAGGATATAGCCTGCAGTAACTATCGCAGAACAGTGTAGTCTATTGAATTCTCCTGCATATCATGCGTGTGATTTAGCTCTAATTTGGACAGTTCATTTTAAATGAACGGTCCAGATTTTGCCACCTCATTTAAATCCCGAAACTCTCTTTCTAGTAGTTGCCATCTCCCATCACCACCCTCTTTCCAGTAGCCGTTGCCATCCTCACCAGCCTTACCGTTGCACTGCCGACTGCCTGACTGTTATTCTCCAACCACCATTTAAATGACATGGCATAATCTGGATTGTTCATTTATAATGAATGGTTCATATTAGAGATATTGCAGACGCGATCCTCTTTTTGGTTGAAATTAATTTGTATACGCTCCGTCCTGAAAGGGACATTGGTGCTGCAGTCGCATGACTGTTGCCAAAGGTTTCGTTTTTCAAGTTACTGTCTATGAACAGATCAAGGCTCCGTTTACTTCGACGTAAAATGATTTCTTTCGTAAAATATTTTCAAGAAATCCATTTTCTCTGAAAATATTTTCCGTCGAAAACATTTTACGGCGTTTACTTTGCACACGGAAAATAATTTTTTTTAATATCTTTTATATATATATATATATATATATATATATATATATATATATATATTTTTTTTTCCAATAAGGTCCCCACTAGGACTTGCACGAGACTTGACCGGGACCCGCCTGAGACCTGCCTGAGACTTGACCGGGACACGCTCGAGACTCACCCGGGACCTGACCAAGACCCTTCCGGGATGCGCCCATGACTTGACCGGGACCCGCCCGGGACCTGACCGGGACCCGCCAGGGACCTGCCCGAGACTTGACCGGGACCTGCTCGGGACCTGACTAAGACCCGCCCGAGACTTGCCCTGGACCCCGGCGGGACCTAATCGGGACTTGCCCGGGACCTGACCGAGACTTGCCCGGGACCCACCCAGGACTTGATCGGGACTTGCTCGGTCCCGGTTAGGTCTTGGGCAGGTACGATCAAGTCCCGGGCGGGTCCTGGTCAAGTCCCGGGAGGGTCCGGGTCAGGTCTAGGGCGGGTCCCGGTTAGGTCCCGGGCGGGTCCCAGGCAAGTCCCTCTGGGGTCCCGATCAGGTCCCGGGCGGGTCCCGGTCAGGTCCCGAGCGGATCTCGGTCAAGTCCTGGGAGGGTCTCGGTCAGGTCCCAGGCGAGTCCCGGGCAAGTCTCGGGCGGGTCCCGATTAGGTCCCGGTCATGTCCTGGGCAAGTCTCGGTCAAGTCCTGGTCGGGTCCCAGGCAAGTCTCGGGCAGGTCCCTGGCAAGTCTTGAGCGGGTCCAGGTTAGGTCCCGGGCGGGTCCCGGTCAAGTCTCGGGCAGGTCCCGGTTAGGTCCCGGGCGGGTCCCGGGTAGGTCCCTCTGGGGTCCCCGGCAAGTCCCGGGCAGGTCCCGGTCATGTCCCGGTCAGGTCCCGGGTAGGTCCCTTCGGGTTCCCGGGCAAGTCCCGGGCGGGTCCCGGACAAGTCCCAACGAGGTTTTATGCGGGTCTTGGCAAGATCCATCAATTTAAAAATGAGATGCTCATAGTCGGAAAATGGTTTACGGTTTTGAAAACCGTAAACCATTTTCCTAAAATTAAAGAAGAATTTTCGGTCAAAAGGAAAATATTTTCCGTTGACCACTATTTTACGTCGAGGTAAACACCGTAAAATACGGAAATCATTTTCTGGAAATCATTTTACGTCGAAGTAAACGGAACCCAAATTTAAAAATTATAACTAGATGCAATTGGGATGCTAGCTATCATTTATTTAAATGGAGACGCTGCGAAAGTACGAGACGATTACTGCCCTTCTAATGATACGTATATTCATATTTATTCATCCTCTTTTTAGTTAGTTAGGTGTTTCTATAAATATACTTCTAATTCTTTCTATAAGTGGAGGCCAAAAATCCATAATAATGTGCAATTTGTGGATTTAGAGGCTAAAAGAAAAAGATTGTCCAAAGACAATAAAAAAAGGGAGGGGGGGGGGGGGGGATTTGGATATAAAAAACGTGTTTCGATTTCAACGAATTCATAATTAAGTCGAATCACTTTTATGCCTCTACACGTGTCTTGATTTCAACGAATTCATAATTAAATCTAATCACTTTTATGCCTCTACACGAGACCAAACTATAATTTAGTAAGAATTTTTGTTGCACGTGGTACAAAAAGCTTTTGATGGCCAATTAAGTTTTAATTACAAGCGTAAGTGCGCCTGTCCAATAAAACAACATTCGAAACCTAGATGTCTTTAAAAAAAGTGTTTTAATGTAATGTAAATGTGAAAATAGTTTTAAGTTGTTAATTTTATTTTATTTTTTGCCAAAAAAAAAAGGAAAAATGAAAAATTGTTATCATACGAGTTTTGTTGGTTCCATTTATTTATTTATTTTTTTTCAAAACAAAAACATTCACAAACAACCTAAACACAAAGTCTTAAAAATACATAGGAGTGTTAAACGAGAAAGCCGTTCGTGAGCGAGCTCAGGATCAACTCGTGTAAGCTCAGCGCGATTATTAAATGAGGCATTCCATGAATATAAATACTGGCTCGAATATTAAACGAAGCGAACTCGGCTTGACTCGGTTAGGCTCATGATAAGCTCGTATAAGGCTCAAATTGGTAGTTGTTCATATTAATATTTAAAATTGATGATTTTTTTTTTCTTCCTAATAACATCATTTTATTATAAAATGATGCATATTCTCTCTTTTCAAAACTAAGTGTCTTGACTTAGGCTCCATACTCAACTAGTTAGGCTAAGCAAATACTCATATGCAAGTTAATTTTTTGAACTGTTTAAGAGTATTTGAAGTTTAAATTTATAATTAAAAAAATAAATTAAATATAAGAGCTAGCCGGCTTGACTCAACTTATTATGAGCTCGAGCCCGGGCTCGATTTTTTTGGGTTGTCCTTAAGCTCGGTTTAAGTAAAATTTAAATGAGCCGAGCCCAAACAAGAAAAGTTCGCTCAAGCTCAGCTGGTTTACACCTCTTGACAAAAATAATTTTCATCACGTCAAAACTTTTTTTTTTAAAATAATAAAAAAACACCTTAAAACATATTACAGAGTCGATGTCTTTTAAACCTTTTTGGAGGCCGTTTTTTCTTAAACCCATCCCACAAGCCCAAAAACAGATCACGTTTAAAAAAAAAAAGAAGAAGAAAAAAAAAAGCCCAAAAACAGAAAAAGGAAAAGATTTGAGTCTATCTGGACGGCGTCTTCTCTAACGAACATGTGTTCACTTGGCGCGCAGTAATTCCAGTACCCAATTCAGCTTCAAACAGGGTAACGGAACTCTAAATTTTCAAACTCAGTTTGAATTGGCGTTCTGTAAAGAGGACTCTGGACTCTGAAGCTTTCACTTTTGCCGGTTCTTCACTGCCTAACGAGCCCACCATATGGTCAGTTTCCAAACCACCTCTACTTGTTACCTTTATTTACTGCCTGGCCCCCTTATGACTGACTATCATGAATTCCACAAAAATCAGACTAATTAATGGAAATACCATCCGTATTGGCATTTTTGGACACATTGTATTTGGGTTTTGTCGTAGTTTAGATTGATGCCTTGTGGAAAATGTATATTTATACTTGAATTCTGATAGTTAATCCAATTCAGTTTGATCCGTATCAGCTTATGGTTTCGTATTGATCGGTGTTTTATTCATCTACATGTAATGTCCGAACTTGGTCTTGTCGGAGTCGAAGTTTCTGCTTCACGCATAGCCTTCCCATCGGCCTAGCTCGCTCTTTCTGTTTTAGCCCTCCCTGTGGTCAATTTTTTTACCTCATGGCTGCTTATTAATAGTCTATCGTTGTTTCTCAGGATGAGACAATAAGTTTTGTCTCAATATTAAGTTACCGTTTATCCCAAAAGCTTGAGCCGAGAGAAAACGTGAATTAAATAGTTAATTACTATTTTTAACACTTCTCTTTACATGTGGGTTCAAACTATCCCTCAATAAGTTAAGCCCAACACGTGAAATATTCAATTGAAATGGGAGGTGAATTATGAAGATAAGGTTTGAATTGATACCACGTTAAATCAATTAAATCAACACTTAACCAATAAGTTTAAGGTGTGAGTTTAATCATTTAGTTAACATTTTGACAAATCTTAGCCCTTATGGGTTTTTGATACTTATGAGTTATGACGTGCTACATCTTCAGGGTTGTGGCTTATGCTTCAAATATCCTTCATACAAGCAAGTAACCAAATTGATTTACATAATGGTCTTTGGATATTTGTCTGAGCATAATATATTTTACAATATGGACATTGAGGCTATACTATCATGTAATTGTTGGATTGACTCTGTACAAATGTCAAATAATGAATCTGAACTTATTCAAGCTGCACAAATACACACCACACTCCCTAATAATTTGTTTACATTCTCTCCACCATCTCTGCCTCCTCCCTATTGGAAGGTTAGGAATGTTTACAGAACTGCCAACTTCTGCGCCCACAATATGACAAAATGGGCCGTTTTTATATCCTTTTTGGCTACATTCCCATATCCTTGCCTTCTCCCTTTTCCAGTGGCAACCCCCCCTCTTTGGTAATTTCTTCCCTCCTCCCATCTTACTCAAGAAGTTAAAAAAAGGCACACCACAATCAAACCTCAGTGATATTATCAAAACATCAAACTAAGAACAAGCCCTTGTACATAACTGTCTCTGCATTCGACTTTTTGCAACTGCCGGAATCATCTACATCCTTGTTTCATTTGGGTGATTGTGTCTTTGGATGAGAAGACTTACCGGTAATGGCCTTCTTCACCTTGGAAATTGAATGCTTGACCTTTGACCCAACACCAGATAGGATACTATGAGACTTCTTGTGTGCAACCTTAACATCAATATCTTTAGAGGCTTCTACCATGACTGGAGCGTCAGAGTCTGGATCTGTTCTTTTGTGTTCATCTCCTTCCTCTTCGTCTGTTTTTGCTTTGCCAAATTGAGTGGTTTCTGCTTCTTCATTTTGCATTTCTGCTTTGCTGAGCATTGGGTGTCTCTCCTTTGTCAAGTCTTTAGCCACTTGCGGATTTTCTTTCATAGATTTCTGCATGAGGTCGGATAATGAAAACTTAGCTGACTCCTCAGTTATTTTTTCACCTGAATCAACCATTCTTTTTTCTCCTTGACATTCAACTCCTCTCACTTCTGCATCAACTTCTGTAGCTTTTACAGGTCTTGTACGTTCTGTTTCAACTTTTTGCAAGGTTTCATCGATTGGGTGCTGTAGCACTGGTGGAACATCTTCATGGCCTGTTGAAATTTTTGGCTCTGTGCTCTCACTGGGACCTGCTTCTGAAATCTTTGTTTGAGATGCTGCATAAGAGGTCATCCCTAGCTGCTGAATGTTTTGATTGATTTCAGTGACTTCTGAAAATCCCGTGGTGCCTTCTCCTTGTGATATCTCTACACCCGCTTCCTGCATATAAGATAAATCAAAAAGCTTTTCAATTTGATCCTTTCCATTCAACTTCTTTACTTGATGTTTAGGCTCCAGTAAGTTCTTGAAATAATTAGTGGAATGGTCCTACACCATTGGTGAAAACTGAATAATGGCTTCCATTAGTCACATTCCAGGCATATCTTTGTTCTTTTCAAGGTCGAAATGGCGGTTGAAGTTATTTCCTTGTGATTGGTTACAAATCTCTGGGTTTTTTTTCTTTTCTTTTTTTGAGATTATAGAAGTAACTTATACAGCAGTAAGGCACCTCATTTTTCATAGGGGAAAAAGAAAAAGAGAAAAAGGAGCAAGTTGATCTTGAGTGCAGGAATCCATGTGGTTGGCTTCTATAATTATTAAATTATCTATTTATTATGGTCAGGCTCTTCAGGGAAAAAAGAAATTAAAGCTCTTGTCAAATATGATTTCTTCAGAACATTCTTTATAAAATAATCAGCAAAAATTCTCACTGATCATTTTGTTTAGAGCAAAAACATGTGCAAGATCACTGTAGCTGTGTCATTTGTAGTATTTCTGTGGAGATACCATACAAAAAATTAAAGCCATAATATTAGAATCCATTTTGTTCTCTAACCTTTTAACATTTTTTAAGAAAAAAATTATGTTTTGATGTGAAGGAAGAAGGAGGGGAGTTGAAGGTAATCTAACCTTTTCTCCTGGAGTTATGACTTCTGGTGTCCCCTTCATGAGATTTGTTTCACCACTCTGATGTTCAAGTTCCAGTTTAACTGCTGCCTCCTCGACATTCTTTCCCTTTGCTTCATCTGGAAAGCTCTCCGTTGCATTGTCATCCTCAACAGTTCTATCTTCAGCTGTAATCTTCTTTTCAATGCTTTCACTTGCACTGCCCTTGTCAATTATTTCAGACGGCTGTATAATAGATAAAAGCTCCAGCTTTACATTTCAACAGAAGCAGGAAACAGAGAAAAATTAATAAAATTTAACTATGTACCCTGAATACTTCATGCTGGTTCACATTTGTTGTGGCTTTAAATGTTTTATTTGTATCCTCTGCTAGATATTCTTCTGTCTTTGATTCATCTCCTTGATGGCTCTCTATAGTTGTTTCTTCGCCAGGATAAACTGATTTAGAATCCATGGAAACTTCCTTATCCTCTGGGACCTGTTATATTTTCCCACACAGAGAACAGGTTTTTAATATAGAAATATTTCAGAAAAGCGAGAAGAAAGGAAAGTGAGAAAAAAAAAATCCAAAGCTGTATGAAATAATAAATCATGATATAGTTCTCTGACCCCTTCAATAGAAACTTCATTCTTTGATTTTTGATTTGCTTCAGCTGTTTTCTTGCACTGACTCTCTTCAGTCTTCAAATTTATTACTACTGCCTCAAGATGCTTTTCACTGATATCTTCTGATTTGGTGAGTACTTCATGACTCTGGACTTCTGACACGTGATCAGAAGCCTTTTTACTTATCTCAAAGTTGTGATTGGAGGCTTCCTCAATTGGTCTTGTTGGTTCTTTGATTTCCTCACTTTCTGATGGAGAATCAGCATATTTGATCTCTTCTTTTTCTTGAGGCTCTAGTTTTGAAGCTTGATCCAGAGTGATGCTTTCTTCCTTTCGTACTTCATTTGAGATGTCCCTCGGTATGGCTTTGCCACTTTCAAGCCCCACTGTGGGGACTTCAAACTCCCTGAGCTCTTCCTTTTTAAAGCATGTCCCTTCTGTTGTCTTTGCAGCAGATGAATCATCAATACTCTTAGTACCTAGTGTTTGAACTTCCTTCGTGCTCTCTTGTTCTGTCCTCTCAACTGTGGTTGTAGTTCCATGCTCCTGTTCCCTGGAAAGAACTGAAGAAGATAGAGTTTGAAGTTGCTCACTCAACATCCCTGCCGGGAGAGTCTGATCAGCAATGACTCCATCTTCGCTAACTGCTTCAACTTCTAGAGCTTTAGGTTTTGACATTGTTTCTGAAGTTTCTTTGACATCTTCAATATCAGTTGCATCCAGCTTCTCTACTTTTAGGCTTTGCCCAGTTTCATCAGTTTCTTTAACACTCTGATATTTGGACTCGAAAACTGAATCAGAAGTTGTTTCGGTTTCCTCAACTCCATGTGCATCTAGACTTTCCAGAGTTTCACCTTCTTTCTCTGCATTTTCGCTAATCATATTTGGGAGTTGAGATGGCAAGTTAGAGGAAGTTTCTTCGAGCTTCATGCTAGCAACTTCTTCAGCCAGTGGACTGGACTCCATTATAATTGTTTCTTGACATCTCTCATGTGAGATAATATCTTTTGTTGACATGTCATGCAGCTGAGGTTCCCCTGAGCTTGATTCAGCTGTTACCATTTCTGCATTTGCATTTTCAGTTTTGTCACAACTATTATCCACTTCCACTATGATTTCCTCTTTAATATTTTCTAATGATTCTTCAGCTACTGTGGTGGAGACATCCACAAGCTTCACAATACCTTCATCCTGTACCTTTTCTTCTGAGCTAATGTGTACTTCATGACTGTGAACATCCAACACAGGTTCAAAAGCTTTTTCACTTATGTCAAAGCTAATATTGGAGGGTTCCTCGATTTGTCTTGTCAGTTCTCCAGTTTTCTCACTTTCTGATAAAGCATGGGAGTATTTTCTCTCTTCGTTTTCTTCAGTCCCCAACTTTCTAGCTCCATCTGATGTGCAACATTCTTCCTTATTTAATTTATTTGAGCTGTCCATCTGTATCTCTTTGTTGATTTCAATCCCCAATTTGGAGACATTGAGTTCCCTGGGCTCCTCTTGCTCCAAGCATGTCTCTTCTGTTGCCTTTATTGCTGAAGAATTGTTGATATTCTTGTTGTCTGCTTCCCTTGTGCTTTCTCCTTCTGTCTTCTTGAATGCTGTTGTAGTTCCATGCTCCTGTTCCCTGGAAAGCATTGTGGAAGATAGTGTTTGGAGTTGCTCTTCCTTTTGCAGGCACATATCTTCTGTAGCCTTTGTGGCAGAAGAATCATCAATTTTCTTATCATCAAGCATCTCCCCTTCCCTTGTTTTTATTGCTTCTGTCTCCTTGACTATGATTGTAGGTCCACGCTCCTGTTCCAAGGAAAGCAATTCAGAAGATGGTGTTTGAAATTGCTCTTCTAACTTCCCAGTAGGGAGAGTCTGATCAGCAGTGATTTCATCCTCAGTAATTGCTTCAATGCCTAGAAATTTAGATTCAGACACTGTTCCAGAGGCTTCTTTGATTGCTTCTTCAGTTCCATCTGCATCCAGCTTTTCCACTCTTAAACTTTGCCCAGTTTTATCAGTTTCTTCAACACCGTGATATTTGGACTGGAAAACTGTTTTGGTTTCCTCAACTTCATCTGCATTTGGTTCGTCCAGAGTTACACTCTCTTTCTCTACATTTTTGTGATCCGTATTCGGTAGTTGAGACACCAAGCTAGAGGAGGTTTTCTCAGGTTTCTTGCTGCCAACTTCTTCAGCTTGTGGACACTGGTTAGTTTTGATTGTTTCTAAACTCTCATCTGAGCTAGTGTCCTTTACATGTTTGTCATCCATCTGAGCTTCCCCTGAGCTTGATTCTGCTGCTACCACAGTTGCATTGTCATTCTTGTCATGAAAATCATCCACTTGCACTTTGATCTCCTCTTTAATCTTTTCTTCTGTATCTTCATCTACAGGCTTAAGACTACCTTCATCTTGTATCTTTTCTTCTTCTGGTGCTTTTGTACCAGGTGCTTCTTCCTCCCTTGTTGGGTCTTCTTCAATACCTGTGTTCAGTGTTGCTGTCTGCTCATTGAAGTTTGTTGCCTTAAGATTCTCAGTTGATTCTGGGCCAGAGTCTTTCACCTGTTTATCAAATAACATTTCAAATCAATGTTTGGAGGAAGAAGAAAAAGAAGCAGCATGTGATGTATATAACATAGAATCTCTATACTAATTTAACTCACCTTCTCAAGAATTTCATCTCCAACAGATACCGTATGAATTTCCGTCAAGTCGCTCTCTCCATGTATGGCATGTTCTTTGATGCTTTCACTTCCATCAACTTTCTCAACTCCCTCATGCACCTGTTCAATAATTTTAATATCAACAGAGCAAATAGAACCTTGGGAAATCACTCATGGAAAAGAAATTATGACTATGTGTGAGTTGATCTCCTAACCTCTTCAGTAGCAATGACATTGGTAATGGTCTCTTTTGCATATTGTGATACATTAATTTGATCTTCAGCCTCCAATTGGGGCTGCATTGCCATTTTTCTCTCCGTTTCATGTTGAACTTGTCCAATAATTTGTCGTTCAACAAATTTGGAATTCCAATCCTGAACGTCATTGCTGCTCTCCTCAGTTTGACCCTTGCTGGTTTGAGGGAATGTTTCATCGCTTTGATCTTTGCTCACTGATTTGGAGACAAAATCAAACTTTTGACCAAGATCAGCTGATTCAAGATTCTGTTCCAGACCAATATATTAGTAAAAAGCTTAATGTAGTTCGTTGTAGAAAGAGAAATATATTGGTGGTGCTTTGATTTGATTCCATAGAGAAAGAGAAATAAACAACAGAAACAAATATGAACATCTGAGTTAGTCATGTGAGATGGAGTGTTCATGAAATCATGGGACAAATCAGTATTTGTGGTTAATTGGCCCTTCAGTGATTCGTTGTAATAGTTACTAGCACCATATTATATCAAATAAGGAAGCCATTTTAATTAAGTAATTTGTTTATTGCTTAGTCAATAGAGAGTGATGTAATTTATGTTTACCTTCTCTACTAAAAGTTTGTTGCCTTTGGAGTTTGTTGGCTCACATTCATGGCTACCAGTACCTGCTTCCAAGTCAGCTGATCCTTTCTCTACTACAACACCAGTTAAGCTTTCTTCAAAGTTCTGAACGGAGTCCTCTTGTTCCAGGATAGCCTTTTCACTATTTTTACACGTACCAACTGCTACAGTCTTTAACGCCTCATGAGATGGATTTTCATCTTTCTCAGTCTCCAAATTGCATATCTCAGTTTGACCTGCTAATTCACCAGTTTCTCCGCTCTTTGAGATCTCCTCATCTTCTGTATCATAGCTATTTTTTTCATTGTGTAGCTCGGGGGCCATATGTAACTCTGTATCCTTGTGCTCTTGAACTTCTTCAATAGCACCCTCCTTCCCATCATCTGAAGACAGCAATTCAGTGAGATCTTTTGATTTAATGGATTCATCTCCCTTTTGTGTTGACTTCTCATCTATTTTCTGCACACTAGAAGGACTTTTCACATTTTCATGAGTGATTTCATCTCTTAGTGGAGTCTCACCAATGGTCAATTCTATTTCATTGTCAATTACTCTGGCAGGAGCTTTATCCTCCATTTGATGCTCAAGTTTTTCTCCACCTTCGTCTACCAATGGTAAAATATCATTGTCCTTATTCACTTCTGAGTTGAAATATTCCTTTGGCTTCACATCAATATTCACACTCTCTAAGCTAGTTCCTTCTGTTTCAATGGTTGCTAGATCCTTCCCATCAGGAGAAATATCGGAGCTTTTGACTTGGTCAATGTTTTCTAGTTCGGCTTCTTTCAAGCTTGCTTCTTCACTCACAACGATTAGAGATGTAGAGTCAAAGTCATTAATAATCTTTTCTTCTTGTTTCAGGGTTTCTTCTTTGATCTCTTCCTCAGACACTTCAGGCACTTTTGGTATAGTCAAAGCACTGAAGTCCTTATTTGATTCTGCACGATCCTGTAAGGTCCTTGATTTTGTTTCCTCTATCAAATCTATTGCTTCAATTTGTTCTATGAACTCCAAATTTGTGCCTTTGACCTGTTAAAAAAATAAAGCACTGATTGAACAATTGAAATGGACAATAAAAAGAATATTTTGGGAACCGTTCAGATTTTGCATACAATTCTGACCTCTTCTTTTAACTTTGCTGCATCACTTTCGTCTTCCTTTAAGGTTTCTTTTGCTGAGACTTCTCCAACTGATGAAGAGAGGTCTTCATTTGCTGGTTTCTCTGTGTTCAATTCTTCTGCATTTGTACTTGAGGCTGCTGTCTCTGATTCCCTAGATTCCTATTAAAAAAGAAAAAGAGAGAGAGAGAGAGAAAGAGTAAAGAAAGGGTTGCTACTTATAGAAGAACACACATATAAAGTCATTTTTAAAGCACAAAATTTGAATCCAATTCCAACCTGATCTTCTTCGTAGATTTCTTTATTCTCAAAGCTTTTGATTTGTTCATTGTTTTCTGGTTCGGCTTCTTTCAAGCATGCTTCTTCACTCACAACGGTTGTAGATGCAGAGTAAGAGTCATTAATAATGTTTTCTTCTTGACTCAAGGTTTCTTCTTTAATCTTTTCCTCAGACACATCAGGCACATTTGCTATAGTCAAAGCACTGAAGTCCTTCTCTAGCTCTACACAATCCTGTAAGGTCTCCGATTTTGTTTCCTCTGTTAAATCTATTGTCTCAATTTGTTCTATAAACTCCAAATTTGTGCCTTTGACCTATTAAACAAATAAAGCACTGAGTCAACAACTGAAAATGGTCACAAATTAAATGATTTTGGGAACCATTCTGATTTTGTTTACAAAGATGACCTCTTCTTTTAACGTCGTATCCTCACTTTCGTCTTCCTTTAAGCTTTCTTTTGCCAATACTTCTCCAATTGAAGAAGAGAGGTCTTCATTAGATGGTTTTTCTGTGTTTGACTTATTTGAAACTATTGTCTGTGATCCCCTAAATTCCTATTAAAAAAGGAAAAAGTTTATTTTATTTTTTTTAAAAAAAAGAATAGAAAAAAAAAAAAGAGAAAGGTTTTCTACTTATTGAAAAACACACCGATGAAGTATTTTTTAAAGCTTAAAATTTATATCCAAGTCCAACCTGATCTTGTTTAGAGGTTTCTTTGTGATCAGAGCTTTGGACTTGCTCGTTGTTTACTGCTTCAGCTTCTTTCAAGCATGCTTCTTCACTCACAACCATTGCAGATGCAGAGTAAGAGTCATTAATAATGTTTTCTTCTGGACTCAAAGTTTCTTCTTTAATCTCTTCCTCAGACACATTTGTTATGGTCAAAGCATTGAAGTCCCTATTTCGCTCTGCGGGATCCTGTAGGGTCCCTGATTTTGTTTCCTCCGTCAAATCTATTTCCTGAATTTGTTCTACGAACTCCAAATGTGTGCCTTTTACCTGATAAGCAAATATAGCACTAAGTCAATAGCTGAAAATTGACACAAATATTTTGGGAACATTTCAGATTGTGTACAAAGTTGACCTCTTCTTTTAATTTCGTTGCATCACTTTCGTGTTCCTTTATGATTTCTTTTGCTGAGACTTCTCCAACAAATGAAGAGAGATCTTCATTAGCTGGTTTCTCTGTGTTCAATTTTTCTGCATTTGTACTTGAGGCTGCTGCCTCTGATTCCCTAGATTCCTATTAAAAAGAAGAGAGAGAGAGAGAGTAAAGAAAGAGTTGCTACTTATAGAAGAACACACATATGAAGTCATTTTTAAAGCACAAAATTTGTATCCAAGTCCAACCTGATCTTCTTCGGAGATTTCTTTATAATTAAAGCTTTTGATTTGCTCATTTTTTTCTGGCTCGGCTTCTTTCAAGCTTGCTTCTTCACTCACAACCATTGCAGACGCAAAGTAAGAGTCATAAATAATACTTTCTTCTTGACTCAAGGTTTCTTCTTTAATCTCTTCCTCAAGCACATTTGTTATAGTCAAAGCATTGAAGTCCCTATTTCGCCCTCCGCAATCCTGTAGGGTCCCTGATTTTGTTTCCTCAGTCAAATCTATTGCCTGAATTTGTTCTACAAACTCCAAATCTGTGCCTTTGACCTGATAAGCAAATAAAGCACTCAGTCAATAGCTGAAAATTTACACAAAATTGAATATTTTTAAAACATTTCAGATTTTGTATACAAAGTTGACCTCTTCTTTTAACTTCGTTGCATCACTTTCGTCTTGCTTTAAGATTTCTTTTGCTGAGACTTCTGCAACTGATGAAGAGAGGTCTGCATTCACAGGTTTCTCTGTGTTCACTTTTTCTAGATTTGTACTTGAGACTGCTGTGTTTGATACCCTAGATTCCTATAAAAAAAGAAGAGAGAGGGAAAGAGTAAAGAAATGGTTGCTAGTTATATAAGAACACACATATGAAATCATTTTTAAAGCACAAAATTTGAATGCAAGTGCAACCTGATCCTCTTTGGAGATTTCTTTATAATCATGATATAGTTCTCTGACCCCTTCAATAGAAACTTCATTCTTTGATTTTTGATTTGCTTCAGCTGTTTTCCTGCACTGACTCTCTTCAGTCTTCAAATTGATTACTACTGCCTCAAGATGCTTTTCACTGATATCTTCTGATTTGGTGAGTACTTCATGACTCTGGACTTCTGACACGTGATCAGCAGCCTTTTCACTTATCTCAAAGTTGTGATTGGAGGCTTCCTCAATTGGTCTTGCTAGTTCTTTGATTTCCTCACTTTCTGATGGAGAATCAGCATATTTGATCTCTTCTTTTTCTTGAGGCTCTAGTTTTGAAGCTTGATCCAGAGTGATGCTTTCTTCCTTTTGTACTTCACTTGAGATGTCCCTTGGTATGGCTTTGCCACTTTCAAGCCCCACTGTGGGGACTTCGAACTCCCTGAGCTCTTCCTTTTTAAAGCATGTCCCTTCTGTTGTCTTTGCAGCAGAAGAATAATCGATACTCTCAGTACCTAGTGTTTGAACTTCCTCCGTCCTCTCTTGTTCTGTCCTCTCAACTGTGGTCGTAGTTCCATGCTCCTGTTCCCTGGAAAGAACTGAAGAAGATAGAGTTTGAAGTTGCTCACTCAACATCCCTGCTGGGAGAGTCTGATCAGCAATGACTCCATCTTCGCTAACTGCTTCAACTTCTAGAGCTTTAGGTTTTGACAATGTTTCTGAAGGTTCTTTGATTTCTTCTATATCAGCTGCATCCAGCTTCTCTACTTTTAGGCTTTGCCCAGTTTCATCAGTTTCTTTAACACTCTGATATTTGGACTCAAAAACTGAATCAGAAGTTGTTTCGGTTTCCTCAACTTCATGTGCATCTGGACTATCCAAAGTTTCACCTTCTTTCTCTGCATTTGCACTAATCATATTTGGGAGTTGAGATGGCAAGTTAGAGGAAGTTCCTTCAAGCTTCATGCTAGCAACTTCTTCAGCCAGTGGACTAGACTCCATTATAATTGTTTCTTGACATCTCTCATGTGAGATAATATCTTTTGTTGACATGTCATGCAGCTGAGGTTCCCCTGAGCTTGACTCTGCTGTTACCACTTCTGTAGTTGCATTTTCAGTTTTGTCACAACTATTATCCACTTCCCCTATGATTTCCTCTTTAATATTTTCTAATGATTCTTCAGCTACTATGGTGGAGACATCCACAAGCTTCACAATACCTTCATCCTGTACCTTTTCTTCTGAGCTAATTAGTACTTCATGACTGTGAACATCCAACACAGGTTCAAAATCTTTTTCGCTTATCTCAAAGCTAAGATTGGAGGGTTCCTCGAATTGTCTTGTTAGTTCTCCAGTTTTCTCACTTTCTGATAAAGCATGGGAGTATTTTCTCTCTTCGTTTTCTTCAGTCTCCAATTTTGTAGCTCCATCTGATGTGCAACATTCTTCCTTATTTAATTTATTTGAGCTGTCCATCTGTATGTCTTTGTTGATTTCAATCCCCAATTTGGAGACATTGAGTTCCCGGGGCTCCTCTTGCTCCAAGCATGTCTCTTTTGTTGCCTTTATTACTGAAGAATTGTTGATATTCTTGTTGTCTGCTTCCCTTGTGCTTTCTCCTTCTATCTTCTTGAATGCTGTTGTAGTTCCATGCTCCTGTTCCTTGGAAAGCAATGTGGAAGATAGTGTTTGGAGCTGCTCTTCCTTTTGCAGGCACATCTCTTCTGTATCTTTCGTTGCTGAAGAATCATCAAGCATCTCCCCTTCCCTTGTTTTTATTGCTTCTGTCTCATTGGCTATGATTGTAGGTCCATGCTCCTGTTCCAAGGAAAGCAATTCAGAAGATGGTGTTTGAAATTGCTCTTCTAACTTCCCAGTAGGGAGAGTCTGATCAGCAGTGATTTCATCCTCAGTAACTACTTCAATGCCTAGAAATTTGGATTCAGACACTGTTCCAGAAGCTCTTTTGATTGCTTCTTCAGTTCCATCTGCATCCAGCTTTTCCACTATTAAACTTTGCCCAGTTTTATTAGTTTCTTCCACACCGTGATATTTGGATTGGAAAACTGCGCTGGAAATTGTTTTGGTTTCCTCAACTTCATCTGTACCTGGTTCATCCAGAGTTACACTCTCTTTCCCTACATTTTTGAGATCCATATTTGGTAGTTGAGACACCAAGCAAGAGGAGGTTTTCTCAGGTTTCTTGCTGCTAACTTCTTCAGCTTGTGGACACTGCTCAGTTTTGATTGTTTCTAAACTCTCATCTGAGCTAGTGTCCTTTACATGTTTGTCATCCATCTGAGCTTCCCCTGAGCTTGACTCTGTTGCTACCACAGTTACATTGTCATTCTTCTCATGCAAATCATCCACTTGCACTTTGATCTCCTCTTTAATCTTTTCTTCTGTATCTTCATCTGCAGACTTAAGACTACCTTCATCTTGTATCTTTTCTTCTTCTGGTGCTTTTGTACCAGGTGCTTCTGCCTCCCTTGTTGGATCTTCTTCAATTCCTGTGTTCAGTGTTTCTGTCTGCTCATTGAAGTCTGTTGCCTTAAGATACTCAGTTGATTCTGGGCCAGAGTCTTTCACCTGTTTATCAAATAACATTTCAAATTATTGTTCGGAGGATGAAGAAAAAGAAGCAGCATGTGAGATGTTTATAACATAGAATCTCTATACTAATTTAACTCACCTTCTCAAGTATTTCATCTCCTGCAGATACCGTATGAATTTCCTTCAAGTCGCTCTCTCCATGTATGGCATGTTCTTTGATGCTTTCACTTCCATCAACTTTCTCAACTCCCTCATGCACCTGTTCAATAATTTTAATATCAACAGAGCAAATAGAACCTTGGGAAATCACTCATGGAAAAGAAATTATGACTATGTGTGAGTTGATCTCCTAACCTCTTCAGTAGCAATGACATTGGTAATGGTCTCTTTTGCATATTGTGATACATTAATATGATCTTTAGCCTCCAATTTGGGTTGCATTGCCATTTTTCTCTCCGTTTCATGTTGAACTTCTCCAATAATTTGTCGTTCAACAAATTCGGAATTCCCATCCTGAATGTCATTGCTGCTCTCCTCAGTTTGACCCTTGTTGGTTTGAGGGAATGTTTCATCACTTTGATCTTTGCTCACTGATTCGGAGACAAAATCAAGCTTTTGACCAAGATCAGCTGATTCAAGATTCTGTTCCAGACCAATATATTAGTAAAAAGCTTAATGTAGTTCGTTGTAGAGAAGAGAAATATATTGGTGGTGCTTTGATTCCATAGAGAAAGAGAAATAAACAACAGAAACAAATATGAACATCCGAGTTAGTCATGTGAGATGGAGTGTTCATGAAATCATTGGACAAATCAGCATTTGTGGTTAATTGGGCCTTCAATGTTTCGTCTGTAATCGTTACTAACACCATATTATATCAAATAAGGAAGCCATTTAAATTAAGTAATTTGTTTATTGCTTACTCAATATAGAGTGATGTAATTTATGTTTACCTTCTTTACTAAAAGTTTTTTGTCTTTGGAGTTTGTCGGCTCACATTCTTGGCTTCCAGCACCTGCTTCCAAGTCAACTGTTCCTTTCTCTACTACAACATCTGTTAAGCAGTCTTCAAAGTTCTGAACAGAGCCCTCTTGTTCCAGGATAGCCTTTTCATTATCTTTACATGTACCAACTACTACAGTCTTTAACACCTCATGAGATGGATTTTCATCTTTCTGAGTCTCCAAATTGCATACCTCAGTTTGACCTGCTAATTCACCAGTTTCTCCGCTCTTTGAGATCTTCTCATCTTCTATATCATAGCTATTTTTTTCATTGTGTAGCTCTAGGGCCATATGTAACTCTGTATCCTTGTGCTTTTGAAGTTCTTGAATAGCACCCTCCTTCCCATCATCTGAAGACAGCAATTTAGTGAGATCTTTTGATTTAATGGATTCATCTCCCTTTTGTGTTGACTTCTCATCTGTTTTCTGCACATTAGAAGGACTTTTCACTTTTTCATGAGTGATTTCGTCTCTTAGTGGAGTCTCACCAGTGGTCAATTCTATTTCATTGTCAATTACTCTGGCGGGAGCTTTATCCTCCATTTGATGCTCAAGTTTTTCTTCACCTTCGTCTACCAATGGTAAAATATCATTGTCCTTATTCACTTCTGAGTTGAAATATTCCTTTTGCTTCACATCAATATTCACACTTTTTAAGCTAGTTCCTTCTGTTTCAATGGTTGCTAGATCCTTCCCATCAGGAGAACTATCGGAGCTTTTGACTTGGTCATTGTTTTCTAGTTCGGCTTCTTTCAAGCTTGCTTCTTCACTCACAACTATTACAGATGTAGAGTCAAAGTCATTAATAATCTTTTCTTCTTGCTTTAAGGATTCTTCTTTAATCTCTTCCTCAGACACTTCAGGCACTTTTGGTATAGTCAAAGCACTATAGTCCTTATTTGATTCTGCATGATCCTGTAAGGTCCCTGATTTTGTTTCCTCTGTCAAATCTATTGCTTCAATTTGTTCTATGAACTCAATATTTGTGCCTTTGACCTGTTAAACAAATAAAGCACTGATTCAACAATTGAAATGGACAATAAAACGAATATTTTGGGAACCATTCTGATTTTGTATACAATTCTAACCTCTTCTTTTAACTTTGTTGCATCACTTTCGTCTTCCCTTAAGATTTCTTTAGCTGAGACTTCTCCAACTAATGAAGATAGGTCTTCATTAGCTGATTTCTGTGTGTTCAATTCTTCTGCATTTGTACTTGTGGCTGCTGTCTCTGATTCCCTAGATTCCTATTAAAAAAGAAAAGAGAGAGAGAGAGAGAGAGTCAATAAGGGGTTGCTACTTATAGAAGAACACACATATGAAGTCATTTTTAAAGCACAACATTTGAATCCAAATCCAACCTGATCTTCTTCGTAGATTTCTTTATTCTCAAAGCTTTTGATTTGTTCATTGTTTTCTGGCTCGGCTTCTTTCAAGCCTGCTTCTTCACTCACAACGGTTGCAGAGGCTGAGTAAGAGTCATTAATAATGTTTTCTTCTTGACTCAAGGTTTCTTCTTTAATCTTTTCCTTAGATACATCAGGCACATTTGCTATAGTCAAAGCACTGAAGTCCTTTTCTGGCTCTGCATAGTCCTGTAAGGTCCCCGATTTTGTTTCCTCTGTCAAATCTATTGTCTCAATTTGTTCTATGAACTCCAAATTTGTGCCTTTGACCTATTAAACAAATAAAGCACTAAGTCAACAACTGAAAATGGACACAAAATAAAATATTTTGGGAACCATTCAGATTTTGTATACAAAGATGACCTCTTCTTTTAACGTCGTATCCTCACTTTTGTCTTCCTTTAAGCTCTCTTTTGCCGATACTTCTCCAATTGATGAAGAGAGGTCTTCATTAGATGGTTTCTCTGTGTTTGACTTATTTGAAACTATTGTCTGTGATCCCCTAAATTCCTATTAAAAAGGGAAAAAGATGATAAAAAAATAATAATAATAATAAAAAAAAAAAAATAAAAAAAAAAGAGAGAAAGGTTTGTTACTTATTGAAAAAAACACCGATGAAGTATTTTTTAAAGCTTAAAATTTATATCCAAGTCCAACCTGATCTTCTTTGGAGGTTTCTTTGTTATCAGAGCTTTGGACTTGCTCGTTGTTTACTGGTTCAGCTTCTTTCAAGCTTGCTTCTTCACTCACAACCGTTGTAGATGCAGAGTAAGAGTCATTAATAATGTTTTCTTTTGGACTCAAAGTTTCTTCTTTAATCTCTTCCTCAGACACATTTGTTATGGTCAAAGCACTGAAGTCCTTATTTGGCTCTGCACGATCTTGTAAGGTCCTTGATTTTGTTTCCTCTGTCAAATCTGTTGCCTCAATTTGTTCTATGAACTCCAAGTTTGTGCCTTTGACCTGTTAAACAAATAAAGCACCGACTCAATAACTGAAAATGGACACAAAACAGAATATTTTGGGAACCGTTCAGATTTTGTGTACAAAGTTGACCTCTTCTTTTAACTTCATTGCATCACTTTTGTCTTCCTTTAAGATTTCTTTTGCCGAGACTTCTCCAACTGATGAAAAGAGGTCTTCACTTGCTGGTTTCTCTGTGTTCAACTTTTCTGGATTTGTACTTGAGGCTGCTGTCTCTGATCCCCTAGATTCCTATTAAAAAGAGAGAGAGAGAGAGAGAGAGAGAGAGAGAGAGAGAAAGTGAAGAAAGGGTTGCTAGTTATAGAAGGACACGCATATGAAATTATTTTTAAAGTACAAAATATGAACGCAAGTCCAACCTGATCTTCTTCGGAGATTTCTTTATAATCAAAGCTTTTGATTTGCTCATTGTTTTCTGGTTCATCTTCTTTCAAGCCTTCTTCTTCACTCTCAACCGTTGTAGATGCAGAGTAAGAGTCATTAATAATGCCTTCTTCTTGACTCAAGGTTTCTTCTTTAATCTCTTCCTCAGACACCTCTGGCACATTTGTTATAGTCAAAGAATTGAAGTCCCTATTTCGCTCTGCGCAATCCTGTAGGGTCCCTGATTTTGTTTCCTCAATCAAATCTATTGCTTGAATTTGTTCTACGGACTCCAAATCTGTGCCTTTTACCTGATAAGCAAATAAAGCACCGAGTCAATAACAGAAAATGGACACAAAACATAATATTTTAGGAACCGTTAAGACTTTGTGTACAAAGTTGACCTCTTCTTTTAACTTCGTTGCATCACTTTCGTCTTCCTTTATAATTTCTTTTGCAGAGACTTGTTCAACTGATAAAGAGAGGTCTTCACTAGCTGGTTTCTCGGTGTTCAATTTTTCTGCATTTATACTTGAGGCTGCTGTCGCTGATTCCCTAGATTCCTATTAAAAAAGAAGAGAGAGAGAGAGAGAGAGTCATGAAAGGGTTGCTACTCATAGAAGAACACACATATAAAGTCATTTTTAAAGCACAAAATTTGAATCCATGTCGAACCTGATCTTCTTTAGAGATTTCTTTATAATCAAAGCTTTTGATTTGCTCATTGTTTTCTGGTTCAACTTCTTTCAAGCCTGCTTCTTTACTCACAACAGTTGCAGATGCAGAGTAAGAGTCATTAATAATGCTTTCTTTATGACTCAAGGTATCTTCTTTAATCTCTTCCTCCGACAGCTTAGGCACATTTGTAATAGGCAAAGCATTGAAGTCCCTATTTGGCTCTGCACACACTTGTAAGGTCTCTGATTTTGTTTCCTCGATCAAATCTATTGCCTCAATTTGTTCTATAAATTCCAAATCTGTGCTTTTCACCTGTTAAGCAAATAAAGCACTCGGTCAATAACTGAAAATTGACACAAAATAGAATATTTTGAAAACATTTCAGATTTTGTGTACAAAGTTGACCTCTTCTTTTAACTTGGTTGCATCACTTTCGTCTTGCTTTAAGATTTCTTTTGCTGAGACTTCTCCAACTGATGAAGAGAGGTCTGCATTAGCTGGTTTCTCTGTGTTCACTTTTTTTGGATTTGTACTTGAGGCTGCTGTCTCTGATCCCCTAGATTCCTATTAAGAAAGAAAAAAGAGAGAGAGAGAGAGAGAGAAAGTAAAGAAAGTGTTGCTAGTTATAGAAGAACACGCATATGAAATTATTTTTAAAGCACAAAATATGAACGCAAGTCCAACCTGATCTTCTTCGGAGATTTCTTTATAATCAAAACTTTTCATTTGCTCATTGTTTTCTGGTTCAGCTTCTTTCAAGCCTGCTTCTTCACTCACAACCATTGCAGATGCAGAGTAAGAGTCATTAATAATGCCTTCTTCTTGACCCAAGGTTTCTTCTTTAATCTCTTCCTCAGACACCTCAGGCACATTTATTATAGTCAAAGAGTTGAAGTCCCTATTTTGCTCTGTGCAATCCTGTAGGGTCCCTGATTTTGTTTCCTCAGTCAAATCTTTTGCCTGAATTTGTTCTACGAACTCCAAATCTGTGCCTTTTACCTAATAAGCAAATAAAGCATTGAGTCAATAACAGAAAATGGACACAAAACATAACATTTTGGGAACCGTTCAGACTTTGTGTACAAAGTTGACCTCTTCTTTTAACTTCGTTGCATCACTTTTGTCTTCCTTTATAATTTCTTTTGCTGAGACTTCTTCAACTGATGAATAGATGTCTTCACTAGTTGGTTTCTCTGTGTTCAAATTTTCTGTATTTGTACTTGAGGCTGCTGTCTCTGATTCCCTAGATTCCTATTAAAAAAGAAAAGAGAGAGAGAGAGAGAGGGAGTCATGAAAGGGTTGCTACTCATAGAAGAACACACATATGAATTCATTTTTAAAGCACAAATTTGAATCCATGTCGAACCTGATTTTCTTCAGAGATTTCTTTATAATCAAAGCTTTTGATTTGCACATTGTTTTCTGGTTCAACTTCTTTCAAGGCTTCTTCTTCACACACAACAGTTGCAGATGCAGAGTAAGAGTCATTAATAATGCTTTCTTCTTGACTCAAGGTTTCTTCTTTAATCTCTTCCTCAGACACCTTAGGCATATTTGTTATAGTCAAACCATCGAAGTCCCTATTTCGCTCTGTGCCTTTGACCTGATAAGCAAATAAAGCACTGAGTCAATAACAGAAATTAGAAACAAAAAATAGAATATTTTGGGAACCATTCAGATTTGTGTACAAAGTTCACCTCTTCTTTTAACTTCGTTGCATCCCCTTCGTCTTCCTTTAAGATTTCTTTTGCTGAGACTTCTCCAATTGATGAAGAGAGGTCTTCATTAGCCGGTTTCTCTGTGTTCAATTTTTCTGCATTTGTACTTGAGGCTGCTGTCTCTGATTCCCTAGATTCCTATTAAAAAAGAAGAGAGAGAGCGAGAGAGTAAATAAAGGGTTGCTACTTATAGAAGAACACACATATGAAGTAATTTTTAAAGCACAAAATTTGTATCCAAGTCCAACCTGATCTTCTTCGGAGATTTCTTTATAATCAATTCTTGTGATTTGCTCATTGTTTTCTGGCTCGGCTTCTTTCAAGCCTGCTTCTGCACTCACATCCGTTGCAGATGCAAAGTAAGAGTCATAAATAATGCTTTCTTCTTGACTCAAGGTTTCTTCTTTAATCTTTTCCTCAGACACCTCAGGCACATTTGTTATTGTCAAAGCATCGAAGTCCCTATTTGGCTGTGCACACACCTGTAAGGTCCCTGATTTTGTTTCCTCTGTCAAATTCATTGCCTCAATTTGTTCTACAAACCCCAAATCTATGCCTTTGACCTGCTAAGCAAATAAAGCACCGAGTCAATAACTGAAAATGGACACAAAACAGAATGTTTTGGGAACATTTCAGATTTTGTGTACAAAGTTGACCTCTTCTTTTAGCTTCGTTGCCTCACTTTCGTCTTCCTTTAAGATTTCTTTTGCTGAGACTTCTCGAACTGATGAAGAGAGGTCTTCATTAGCTGGTTTCTTTGTGTTCAATTTTTTTGCATTTGTACTTGAGGCTCCTGTATCTGATCCCTTAGATTCCTATTGAAAAAGAAGAGAGAGAGTAAAGAAAGGGTTGGTACTTATAGAAGAACACACATATGAAGTCATTTTTAAAGCGCAAAATTTTTATCCAAGTCCAACCTGATCTTCTTCAGAGATTTCTTTATAATCAAAGCTTTTGATTTGCTCATTGTTTTCTGGTTCAGCTTCTTTCAAGCCTGCTTCTTCACTCACAGCTGTTGCAGATGCAGAGTAAGAGTCATTAACAATGCTTTCTTTTTGACTCCAGGGTTCTTCTTTAATGTCTTCCTCAGACACCTCAGGCACATTTGTTATTGTCAAAGCATTGAAGTCCCTATTCGACTCTACACAATCCTGTAGGATCCCTGATTTTGTTTCTTCAGTCAAATCTATTGTCTCAATGTGTTCTACGAACTCCAAATTTGTGCCTTTGACCTGTTAAACAAATAAAGCATTGAGTCAACAACTGAAAATGCATACAAAACAGAAGATTTTGGGAACTGTTCTGATTTCGTGTACAAATTTGACCTCTTCTTTTAAATTTGTTGTGTCACTTTCATTTTCCTTTAAGCTTTTTTTTGCTGAGACTTCTCCAACTGTTGAAGAGAGGTCTTCATTAGTTAGTTTCTCTGTTTTCAAATTTTTTGGATTTGTACTTAAGGCTGTTGTCTCTGATCCGCTAGATTCCTATTGAAAAGAAAAGAGAGAGAGAGGGAGAGTAAAGAAAGGGTTTGTACTGATAGAAGAACACATATGTGAAGTTATTTTTAAAGCCCAAAATTTGTATCCAATTCCTACCTGATCTTTGGAGTTTTCTTGATTATCAAAGCTTTCGACTTGCTCATTGTTTTCTGGTTCGGCTTCTCTCAAGCCTACTTCTTCACTCACAACTATTACAGATGCAGAGTGAGAGTCATCAATGTTTTCTTCTTGCCTCAAGGTTTCTTCTTTAATCTCTTCCTCAAACACCTCAATTTGCTCTCTTGGTTCATCTTTCTGGAAGACCTGTTCCAAATCTTCTTCACCTTTTGCTGTTACCTTAGCACTATTTTCTGCAGGCTCAGCAAGCCTATTATTTTCATCATTGCCTTCAGCCATTTTTATTGAACATGTGTCCTCATCTCTTTTCTCTATTGAAGCTTCTGTTGGAATCGGGTTCTCATCTTCTCCCTGCAGACCTTCCTCTTGTTTCACTGGTGGAGTATTAAGAGTTTTTTCAGGGCTTTCAAGTTCAGGATCTGCGTCACATGCAATGCCCTCCCCTACTGCATCTTTCTGTAAAATATCTTCTGAATCTTCTTCCCCTTTTGGTTCTCCCTGTGCACTGTTTTCTCTGGCCTCATCTCCCACGTTAGTGTCATCTTTGTGTTCAGCCACTATGGCAGGAGATCCGTCCTCATCTTTATTCTCTATTGAAGCTTCTGTTGGAGCTAAGTTCTCACCTTTTCCTTGGAGGTCTTCCTCTTGGTTCACCAATAAATTATCAAGAACTTCTTCGGGGCTTTCAACTTCATGATTCCTTCCTTGTACAGGGTTCTCTTGTGGATCATCTTTCTGCAAGAGCTGTTCTGAATCTTCTTCACCTTTTGGTGTGACCTTTACACTATTCTCTGTAGTCTCAACTTGTTTGTTATTGTTATCATTGTCTTCATCCACTTTGACAGGAAATGTATCCTCATCAGTGTTCTCTATTGAAGTTTTTGTCGGAGCCAGGTTATCATCTTCTCCCTGTATACCTTCCTCTTGTTTCACTAATGAAATATCTAGATTATTTTCGGGGCTGTCAACATTGTGATTTGTCACACCTACAATGTTCTGTCCTGGTTCATCTATCTGCTGTGCCTTCTCTGAATCTTCTCCACCTTCTGGTGTTACCTTTGTACTGTTTTCTGTAGTCTCAGCTACTCCGTCAATATTATCATTGTCCCCAGCCACTTCAACGCAAGATACGTCCTCATCTCTTTTTTCTATTGCAGCTTCAGTTGGAGCTGGCTTCTTACATTCTCCCCGGAGGCCTTCCTCTTGTTTCACCAATGGATGATCAGGACAGTTTTCAGGGCTTTCAGCTCCATGATTTGTCTCACGTGCAATAATCTCTCCTGGTTCATCTTTTTGTAAAGTGTCTTCTGAAATTTCTTTACCTTCTGGTCTTGCCTTTGCACTGTTTTCTGTAGCCTCAGCTAGCCTGTTATTGTCAATGTTGTCCTCAGGAACTTTGACAGAAGACGTGTCCACATCTCTTTTCTCTGTTGAAGCTTCTGCTGGAGCCTGGTTCTCAATGTCTCCCTGCAAACCTTCCTTTGGTTTCACAGTATCAAGAATTTCTCCAGGGCTTTCACCTTCATGATTTGTCTCTCCTGGTTCATTGTTCTGTAAAACATAATCTGAATCTTCAACTTTGGGTACTACCTTTACACTGCTTTCTGTGGTTTCAGCTGGCCTGTTATTTTTGCCATTGTCTTCAGCCACTTTGATGAAAGATGTCTCCTCGTCTCTGCTTTCTATTGAACCTTCAGTTGAATCTAGGTCCTCACCACCTCCTTTTAGACCTTCCTTTTGTTTCACCAATGAAGTATGGAGAATATTTTCTGGGCTTTCAACTACAATGCTCTCCCCCGATTCATTTATCTCCAGTCCCTTCTCTGAATCTTCCTCACCTCGTAGTGTTACCTTTGCACTATTTTCTGTAGCCTCAGCTAGCCTGTTATTATCATTGTTGTCCTCAGCCACTTGGACAGAAGATGTGTCCTCGTCTCCATCCTTTGCTGAAGCCAGGTGCTTGGCTTCTTGCCAAAGGCCTTCCTCTTGTTTCACCAGTGAACCATAAGGAATTTTTCCTGGGCTTTCAACATCGTGAATTTTCTCATGTGCAAGGCTCTCACCTGTTCTGGCTGTCTGCAGCTCCTCAAAAATCTGCATTAGGATTTTAGTTTCAATTTTAAGTAAACAATTTAAGATTTTGAAAGGAAAACCAAGTTAGCCTTTTATTATAGAGAATGCTTACCTCTCCAGTAGATTTCTTTGCTTCCTTGTTATTATCTTCAAAGATCTGTACCAGACCTTCTCCAGTGGACTTTCGTGAGAGGTCATTGACATTGCCTTCTTTTATGATCTCTAAACTATCATCCTCTTCCCTTGACATTTTCGTTTCCTTTTCGTTGTCTTGATAGTTTTTTGTTTCTTTTTCAATTACTTTTGGTGTGACAAATGTAACATTGGCTTCTTCAATCTTTTCTTTATCAGCATCCCCACTGCCTTGTATCGTATGTCCATCATGCGCCTGTTTTAACAAAATGAAAACGAATTGAAAAAATATAGAAAATGAGATCTGGTGTGTGAATACATAGATACACACGCACATATATGCATGCATGTACATACATACATATGTATGTATCTAATTATAAAGTCTACATTGCAGTCAAACCTCTTCCTCTATTTTCTTCTCATCTTCACCACTGAAGTTTGATGCTGCTTCCTTAAGACTTTCCACTTGAATCGTAGCAGTCTCATCTCCAGTGTGTACAGTGCTGTAGACTTTAGTTGTGTCGTCTTCAAGTAAACCTTCTTCAGTATCATTACCTGCATTAGATGTTTGAGGATCATCATTTCCAGATCAAGCTGGTCTCTCCCTCTCTCCACACTCCCCCCATTCACACACCCCCCCACCCAAACCATTCCCCCCTCCCCCCCTGCTTATGCGTTGAGTGGTGAATACATATAGATACTTTGTCAGCAGTTAATAGTGACTGTGGCGTTACTGAAGTGCTGATGAGGCAGTGAACTTTGGTGTTTACTTATAGAAGTTAGGTCCCAGCTATCCTGCTAAGGACTATTCGTTATGTAATTACTTTGTTGATTATAGTTACCCAATAGGCAAAATTTTGAATGGTGATAAGCATGAGCATGGTTAACTGAAATAAATCTTCAATTCAGTTGACTGGGAAAGAGAACTATGGTGCATCCTTATTGAAGTATGGTCCCATCCTTGCTGCTGAAGCATCAAAAGTTATAAAATTCTTTTGTCAAGTATAAATATCTAAACAGGATAGAACTTTTTAGTGATCAAATCCCCTATATTGGAGATTAGTCACTTTTTAGTGTCCGTTATCACTCTATTGAGATCCTACATGCAGCAGCCAAAAGCTTGTGATCCACTTGCTTTATTTAACCTTTAAAATTTGTTGAAATTTTGAATTATCTAAGAGCAAACAATGGTTGAAGTTTTGAAACTACTCACTTTTTGTTGTGATTCTATGTATCTCTGTATCGATAGCTGCTTCCTTATTTGTCACCTCTGGCATGTTCGCCTCAGCAAATTTGTCCTCTATCTTTTCTTCAGAGTCTAGTCCATAAACTGTTTCAAGTTCCTTGATATTTTCTCTTGTTTTTGCAATCATTTCCATTCTTACTGTCCCTTCTGTACTTGTATGCTCTGATATTGTGCTTTCTGTGCTTTCATATGCTTCAGATGCATTTGCAACTTGCCTTTTCTCATGTACAGAGGTTCCATCTGATTTGCGAATTTGTTCATCAGTTCTTTCGCCTGCCACTTGTCCTGTTTCTTCATCCAATAAATGTCTAACATGTAAATCGTTCGCATTATTGTTTGGAATTTCATCTTCTGCACTTTCAGTCTTCTCATTTGCATCAATCAGTGGGAGATTCTGCGGCCAAAATAGAACATCAGAGATCTCTTCATCATCTATGGGAGAGAACTATTTACTTCAGTGAAATGAAAATAAAATACCAAAAAAGGGGTCCAGAATATACCATTCTGATAAAAAAAAAGAAAAAAAAAAGGGAAAATCTAACCTTTTGCCCAGGAATTTCATGTCCAATGATATCATAAGTAGCAGTTGGTTTGTCATCCTTCCTTTTCTCCTTGGAGCCATCTTCTGGATTTTCAAATTCAACATTTTCTCTTGAAACAGCTGTTTCAATCTCCTCAGAAATCACATTCAATGGTCTTTCAGGCTTCTCCTTTTCTGGTTCATGTTGCTGCAATAAGCTAAGCTCAGGGCTTCCCCCATGTTCTGTCGATGCCAGTTTGCTGTGCTCTATGGCTTCTATGAGTTCTGTTTTGTTGATGTTATCTTCATTCACTATGGCAGTAAATCCTTCGTTAGCTCTATTCTCCCCTGCTGAAGCCTCTGCTCTATCCAGGTCCTCACCTTTGCTCTGCATACCTTCCTCACATGCCATGGAGAAAGCATCGGGCTTTTTGCTATAATTTTCAACATCTTTGTCGCTTTCACTTGCAGAGCCATCAGCTTGTGCAATTTTCTCGTAGCTTTCCGCTTGGTTTATAACTTCTTTTGTACTATCAATGACAATATTTTCAACCCCAATTTTAGGGTCTAGTTTGAATATGTCAGAATTGTCTACTTCCTGCAAGTGCATCTCTTCTCTGACGAAGGGTGTATCTGAGCGGTTATTATTTTGCATTTCATCTTCAACTGGAGTCATATATTTCTCTTGCTTGTTTAATTCAGTTGTTTCTTGGTTTTTCTCTTCACATTCAATACTGGCGGCCTCTTTAGTCTTCTCTTCTACTTTGGGTCCATCTTCTTGTTGGCTTGCCGTGTATTTTGGTAGGGTGACAGATGACCCTTCAAGCTTGTCCTCAGCATCATCTCCAATATCTAAGGCTGCTTCTTTGTCATTCTGACTGTCTGGTCTTTCTGCTACAGTTGAAAAGGAGACATCTTCAATGCTATCACACGTGACATTATCTTTTTCAACCTTCTCATTTCCTATCTCTTCACTTGGCCTAATTGCTTCAGTACCCTTTTCCTCAGTCACCAAATCAGAGTAACTCTCATGTTCCTTGTTCTCTACTCCTTTCAAATTTGTTTCTCCAAGTTCTTCTTGAAAGAGTATGGTGGCAGTGGTAGAGGATTTGTCTATGGTTTCGGATTTGGTACATGGATCAGTCACTGTTTCAACATTTGTGTTTGAGCTTTCGACTGTCAAAACAGGGGTATGAACTGAGGCTTTATCATTTTGACCCACGGTTGCCTCAATTGTGCTGATAACTTGTTCGCTTGATTCTGCGTAACTACTTTTGTCCAACTTTGTCTCTCCAGCCTCATATTTCTGTGCACCCTTCATCTCTTTTTCAATACTTTGTGGAATTTCTTTAAAGGAAGCCTGTTGATTTGAGATTACTTCAACATTTTGGTCAAGGATGCTCTCATCCTTCAAAGTCCTGTATCCTTCAACATTGAGGTTTGCTTCTTCATTCGTTGCTATTGGTGAACTGGTTCCGATAACATCTAGTGTGTCATGGTTTTTGTTACTCTGTATTACCCTTTTGTTTGTCTCTTCCGTGGCTTCTTTTATCTCACTTCCTGTCTCTTCTCCAGCCTCAAATTGTTCAACTTTCTGGAGCTGCTTATCATCCTCTGCGATCACCATTTCTGCTTTACATGGTATTTCATCAGCCTGACAATTTTCTCATCTGTAGTCAATCAGGGACAGACCATGTCATATTTTTTATACAATATATATTATTCCCATTTAATATCATATCCTCCTTTTCCTCGTCTTCTTACTCTGTTCTTGTAATATTATTTTTTTATCTAGATTAAAGGAAACAACTGTGTCCAAACCTGTCAACTGTGCGTTGTGCATTTGACACTAGTTGATCACATGTCAGTCATTTTATGACATTAAAAGAACTTATTTTAAAATTTGTGTAGGTCTGTGTGTAACACATCCATGCATGTTAAAGGAATGCTGTGTTGGACACATAATCACCTTTGATGATGTCATATCTAACTGTTTGAACGAGTAGCACCGCATTGATTCATAAATAGAATGTACATTTATATTTGAATATATTTTTGGGAAATTTTTCTTTATAGGAAATATGTCCTGTCTTTGTTTCTCTTTTACCAAAACCATTCACTTCCTATAGAGTGTTGTTTATGATTACACTAAACACCAAGCTGAAACAGGCGCTTGTCTATTTGCTTGTTTCAACTTACTTTTAGGGAAAAGTTGTTGCAAGAGACTTTTTGGTTTCTTAAGGCAATGAGATGATGTAAACTGCTGTAAAAGCACCAAATTCAGGTCTTGCACTGCCAATAAAATTCCTACACTTTTTGTTTGGATCCTGTAAACTAGATGATCAGTATGAGATACTCACTTAAATAATAGGAATGTATCTTTGTTTTACTCTACAGTGCCACCTGTAACATGCTACTTTCTACTTTGCTATATTTGCTTGCTATGCCAATATAACTGACTACGTAACCCACTTCATTGCATTCCTGGTGTAATTCATTGATCCATTATTTCTATACCTATCTCACTTGAACTTGGCCTTTCTAATTCATACACTCTGATTCAATTGCTGTCAACTTATTTTAAATGTTCAAGTTATATTTCATTGACTATCTAACATGAATTGGAATACAGTTTAAGTAATTAGTCTTTCTTTCTTCTTGACAAAGGTACAAAAGTGTCATAACTGTAAATAGTAGACATTAGTTTCTTGGCTAACCTGGAAGAAATTGAAATTTATGTGCATATTTGTCTGCGACTATTGTTGCTTTAGTTTCAGGTAGGGGTTTTATTCTGCAATTAAAAGTTTGTATTATTTGTATACTTAGTTCGGTAGCTATCATTGTTTTGTGGTTGCAGTTGTGATTTCTTTTATGTGTGCATGTGAGATACAATATTGAGTTCAGAATAGGCTTCTTTTTTTTTTACAAAATTAGAGAAATCAGACCATCTTAAAGATGATTAATGCCAAGTTAAGAATTACATTATGTGAGTCTTGCCTTACGAATAAACTGTTGCGTGCCTCTGAAATCTACTTTATTAGTTCTCTGCTTCAAGAGGGAGACAACATTTTGTACCATTGCTTTGGTCTGTAAAATCTAGAACTGGTAAACAAGTATCAAAATTCTTATCCATTGTAACCCTTTTTAAGTATCTAAAAGACTAAAACTAAAGGAGTAAAAACCTACGCAACCAATAGAGGTTGAACTGATTTTTAGTAAACAGGATGATGTACTGGTAGAAAAGAAAACTAGAAAATGTCACAACTTATTCTTTTGGTTTTTATTCTGATCGAGGTGGATACTGATTGTGTATATCAATTTTTTTATTTGAATAGTAATAAAAAGTAATTAATGTAATGTAAAAAGTAAGAATGTTGGGGTTGATTTTGAGAGGAATAATAAGGACTTTTTTTTGAGTCCTTTGGCAAACACAGCCAAAAGAATAAGTGAATGAGCTAAAAATTTAACTGCACAATTGAAAAGCATCTAGTTTATCGAATTCTATTCTTAGCAAAAGAAGAAGAAAACAATTTGCCTTAACATTCTGCTTGTTTGTAAGATATGGATTTCAAAATTTCAGAAAGTTAACTTCATCCTATCAAGTGAAACATAATCTTGTGAACTTTTCTCACTAAAATGCTCTTTCCTAGAGGTTTCATATGATTTCAGTAACCTTCCAGATTAGAGTAAGCCAGTCTTTACAGATTGTTAACTTACTATATACACAAATATAAGCTTCTTTTACAGACCAGAAAAAAGATATCTAAGCTTATCTTACAAATAAACAGGAAAAACAGAGTAGAAACCTTGTGACAAAGTAAAGAGTTGATGTTGGGAACCATACCTTACGAAATGGATTCTGGTATATCGGTTTCAGTTGCCTTTTGCATGCTGGGGTACATAGCATGAAAATACTGTGTGGTGTCCAAACTGCAAAAGGTAGCTTAACTTCTCTGTGTTTATCTCTGACAATTCTTGCAACTTTGAGTTGAAATTCTGGATTGCAAGCTTATTGTTTTGTGTTCAAAAAGCTATCGTGGCCTGCGATCATTATATATCTGTGTTAATTCTCTTGATTGCTACGCTGCTAAAGTAGGCAAGAACTGACAAAAGGCCACTTATATGCTAATACATTGGTGAGTTGGCCACAAATGCAATGGTCCTACTGATTGGTCAGCCACATGCCCAGATCGACTAAAACTTTTATGATGTTTCCACTCACAGAAAGAAGCAGCCAGACTTTTGAATAGTCTCTTTTTTTGGTCAGATCAAGGATTTGTAAGTTGTCTTGTGGTGTTAGGATTTAGCTTAGATGCTATATAAAAAATAAAAAAATAAAAAAATAAAAAATAAAAAATGCGTAGTTTTTTCAACGGTCCAGATTTAATTTTAAGTTTTTTATAAATTAAAAAAAAAAATAGTCAAATTAATTATGGATCGTTAAAAAAATTATAGCGTATGTGTTGTAAGCCAAAGTGGTTATAGCGCCTTTCCCACATATACTATGACCAAAGGATCTTGGTCAAACCAATGTGTTGGACTGCCAACAATAGAATTATCTTTAAGTCCTAGTGTGCAACATATGAATCTAAAACCATATTAGTGGAGCTTCTCTCTGCCACATATTTCTGAACTTACTATTGAAGGCTAATATACAGAAAACGAAAGCTAGCTTTTTTGGCTTGCTTAAAGTGATATCAACTAAAAGCTAAAGGGTTGCTCTTTACAAAGTTGATTTGAAGTGTATTGTGGCTCCAGATGCTTTGGAGTGGAGACAGACGAAATCAGGATTTTTTATTGGGGGCGCTAAAGCATGAATGAAGCGTTAAGTCTAATTTTAATAGCAGTTAAACCTAAATGTTAGGTTCAAATATATATATAAAATTCTGATAGAACTAATCAAAACTATAATGACATTGAAGACTCATCTAAGCACAACATGGTGGAATCTTCTCTATTACAAGATATTGTATAACTAGGGTCAGATTTAGCCACTTCAGATGGTCCCACCCTTACGTGTCTCATTAATCCATCTAATTGGCCGTCCAATAGGAATATTATAGCTGTGAAGAACAATGCTATATATATATATATATATATATATATATATATATATATATATAAGCTTGGCAATAGGCAGGATTTTCAATCATTCATTAAAATAGAAAAAAGTTTTTTCTTCAAATTGGGTTAAAACAATTTTCTTTAACACACTATGAGAACTTAACATTTATCTCTATAACATATAATTCTTACATGCATTTGAGACCTGTCTTTAGATTCACGTTTTTTATTAGAAAATTATGTAAAAATCACATACTTTAAAGACATACGTCAATTTAATAGGTAAAATTAAAAGAAGTTTGTTGAAAAACTTTGTCTATATGAATTATCACTAAAATCCAAATACAATACCTGATTTTTGTTTGCATTGTTAATATTCTCACCATATACTGTGAACTGGTATTTATCATATTATGTAAGCACGTGTAAGCACATGTGTTACATGTGTAAAGTGGCATAAAATTACAAAAAGAAAAAAGAAAAAAAAATGAAGATCTCAATCAGGCCGACCAATCAATACATTATTGGCTGCCTTCGCCGCCCTTACGTTGATAAACAGAGGCATCTGCAACTTGCTTCTGCTTTTTCATCAAAAAGCTTATTTTATATTTAAAGTTTAACTGCTTTTAAGATGTCGTACGATAAATATTTTGTCAGACATGAATGCAATTGAGAAATTTTTGTTTTTGCCGAGAAAAAAAGAGTATGTTTTTTTGTTTTTCTTTGTTGAATTCATCCATAGAGTATCTTTTTTTGAGAGTTAAAAACATGATGAATAGAAAAATGTTTGATCCTTTATCTTTTATTGTAATCTTTATAAATTCACGTGACAATTTATATTTTAATGGTTGATGTAATAAGCGTTATATAAGTGTCGTGTAAACTGCTATGTAGCAGTCCATATTTCAATGACTAAAAAAAAAAAAAAAATCGCAATAAAAGTCGTAGTATCGGGAAGGAGTCTAATGAATTGCCAAGATTGGCAATGTAAAGGAAATAAATAACTTCATTTTATGCAAAGGTCATCAATTAGTAGTGCTTGGTGGTGGTATGCAATTTGATATATTTCCCTTGGCAATTGTTTAGTCAAGTGAATGTCATCTGGGATTCTTTTATCAATAATTGTCGTAGTATAACAAATGGAAGGGGTGTAATTAAATCGATTTTGAAGACCTGGAATATAATAAATTAAAACAAGTGAAAATCTGGGGAGGGTGGATTAAAATAGTTAAAGTCAAAGGGATTTCAATACATTTTACCTTTTTTATTTATTATCTCTGGTTTGTTAAGAATTTAAAAAATAAAAAGTCACCCTTCTTTTTTTCTTTTTTCTTTTTTTCTCGTTCACTGAGTATATCTTTAAATATGTTTAGACTTTCAATTTGTGGCAATATTTTTTTATTAAAAAAAAAAGAAAGAAAGTAACTATTTTTTGCTGTTTATTTGCAACAAAAAACCTAAAGCCAAGCATCAAGGAGCTGAAATTTTTCTCCTAAAGTCTGGTTCTGTTGGTCTGTTTTTCCCACTGCTGTTTTACATTTTCTCCAAAACTACAAGGATTCTGTCATTTTCCTGAGAAAAACAAATAAACATAGAGTTGCCATGTCACCATCCTCCACTCAAATCAATAGGCTAATTGTGACCCCTTTGGTTAGAACTCTTCTTTCGGTAGGTTGGCCAAGACGCACTCCCTTATTTCGTACCCAAAAACTCGATTTGGATATTGGAAAAGGTAACGAGCATCATGCATGATGCATGGGGTCCCTACTTGATAAGAACTCTTCTTTAATACGTATCTATCAAGCTGACCGTGATCGGGCGGACATGATTCTCTCAACAGCGCTCAACAGATGGCGGGTTATTTTCATCAGCACCGTCCTAGAAAAGCAGCACCGTCCATTGGGCCTGCAATTGTCATGGTTTTGTGGGTCCCAGGTGATAAGATCCAGATAAATTGACGACCATGCGATCCAATAATTCTAAAGTGACGTGTCACCATGTCAGCTCTGATTTCAAATTGGCATTCCTATTGGGTGGCCGGGAATGCCTTAGCCGCTCTTGGACCCCCACCACCACAGTTGTGGGGCCATGAATATTTGGTGTCTCTGTAAGCATGCCATACTGGACTAATAATAGTAGTAGAAGCTTCCCTTTTGCAGCCATATACGGGCGGGGAAGTATGACTGGGCATGCTGCTTCTTTTCTTATTTTAGGAATAAAAAATAAATACGTCGGTGGATTTAATAAGGTTTTGAATCTATTGGGAATTGATTGGAGGGGAGGTACATTTTTTTTTTTTTTTTATTGAAAAAAAAAATTGATAAAATTTGTTTGGTAAAATTTGAAAATTATTCTTCAAAAAAAAAAAAACTTTGCAGTGATGGTCACTTTGTGACAACTACTATTACAATTAGGGACAGAGGGAGGGGGGATTGGTTCCTAAGAACAAAATAAATTTAAGGTAAAAAATAAAAATAAAAAATTCAATCAACCGGTCCTTAACAGCAAATTCTTTTTGACTCTTGGCATTTACCTGTAATAGTTTTTGACTCTATCCCTGATTGCAATGTTTACATCAAAAGGCTTTAACGGCCACTGTGAGCCATACAATGGATCGGATGGCTACTATAGGCACGCTAAAAGTTTATATAGTGCCAACCATGTGGCCACTAGAAGTTTTTGAAAGCTGTCGTGGCCAAGCTGCAAAGTTTTTGACTTCATGTCTACGTCAGAAGGCTTTAACGGTCACTGTGAGCCATACGATGGATCATGTGGCTACTACAGGCACGCTAAAAGTTTATATAAAGCCAACCATTGGGCCACTAGAAGTTCTTGAAAACTGCCGCGACCACGCTGTACATTTATTTGAACAAGTGAGTTTCATAAGAGAATCAACCTTTGTGAATTGTGAGCCAAGTCATTTGACTTTCTTCGGCCATCCATTCACGAATCCTTGGACCCGGTTCAGCATGCCTGGGGTGGTTATGATGGGCTCCCTATGATTCTCCAAGGAATTATATGCTTGAAATTTATTGCAAGGGAGGCCCAGTTGCCTAGTCGAGTCTGCTTTGCCATCATGACCTTGACTTTCGAGCAAACATAACGAAATTTGCTTTTAATTTATAGTTTAATAAATGCAATATCTTTGCAAATTTATTTTGGAAACGGGGATTCCTTTATAATTTGATTGTAACCAAAAAAAAAAAAATTGAACCCAAAAGCCGAAAGGAGTTGTTAAGCAAAGCTGAAGCCCAATAAATTGGTACCCAACTATAAGATCAGCCCAGAAGCTTATGGCGGCAGGCTTAAACGACGTCACTTTCGCATTTGTGCCCCTGCCTGACCGACTGGGGGTGGCACCATTCCCGAAAAAATAATAGCCATGTCAAACAAAAGGGTATAATCGGAAACGTGAAGAACCTTAAAAAAAAGGCGGGAAAAAGAGCCGTTGCCAACCAAATCGCCCAAAGTTTTGGCGCCAAAAAAACCAAGTTTACTCGGTTTCGGCTGGCTGCCCGCAACATTTCGGGCAGGTAGCTCTTTCTCTTTTTTTATTTTCTTCTATTACAGTATTATATTTTGTTTTGGTGAGCATAGCTTTTAGCAAATCGGTCCATTTAGCTCACGGGTTTGCCTCTCTATCTCTCAATCAAATATATTATGAACCATCTTTTGCTCCATCACAAATTCTTTCTTATTATTTTCCCACAAAAACTCTTTCTCTTCTTTCTTTCTTTCTACTTCTCTCTGTCTCTCTCTCTCTCTATAGCCTCCTCAAAGAATAGCCTCACAAAGAAAGACCCTTTTCTCTTATTCCTCCTCTACCTCTCTTTCCAATCTGATTCTCTAAACTAGTTTTTCTCTCTTTAACTTGTTTTCTTGGTTTGTTCTGATTCTCAGACAAAATACCCATCTTTTTCTTCAATCTGATTCTCCTAGTATCCCCTTGTTTGTTCTTATTCTCAGATCAAAAATCCCATCTTTCTCTTCACTTTGGTTTGCTCTGTGCTTGCTTTGTTTTGGGTGGTTTTGATCAAGGGAAAAAGCAGTTTCCTTTGTTGGGTTTGCTTCAATTTTTCAGTTAAAGGCTTAGTTTTTTTAATTTTTGGATATGGGGGTTTCAAAGAAGCTGCAAGTGGATGGAGGCCTAGTACGACCTTCATTGAAGCCGATAAGCACAAAAGCCAGAGGGAAAGAGAGCCAAGACGATGACGAGGCTGCGCGTTCCACAACCCCAACAGCAAAAGAAGCGAGAATACCAGAGAGATTCCCTTGCCCACCAGCCCCAAGGAAGCGCCGGCCCGCTTCAAGATGCCACTTTGATGGTGTTAGGGAGTTCTTTACTCCTCCTGATTTGGAGACAGTTTTCAAACTCCATGTTGAGAAAGCAAACTGAGAGTTGAGATTAGTCAATCCCAGAAAAAAAAAATTAGAGTTAAGGGTAGTTGGCAATTAGATTTAAGGTTAGGGGTTTTGTTGTGTTTTTTTTCTTTTTCTTTTCTTTTTCCTCTATTTGGGTTTTTTTTTTTTATCTCTTTCTCTTCTCTGTTGTGGTTGGTGGAGGGAGGCTGATGTACAAAGAAGATATGATATTTAGCAAATGGTTATTCTAGTTTTGGTTCATGTTTTCAGTAATGAGAAGTTTCTATATATGATTTTCAAGCTTCTTGCTTTGGTTGATGACTGATGAGTTATTTTTTCTTGGTCGGTTTGTGTTGGGATCATTGTTTTATGCTTTCTGTATCACTGTTCATAGTGCCGTAGTGAAACAAAATGACTGGAGGTTTTAGTCATTTGCACTCTTTGATCTCTGTCTCCTCTCCCTCTCCTTACCCAGTTTGCATAGATTTGAAATTTTGTAAGGCTAATATTTAGTTGCTAGGTTGTTTTTTTTGTTTTTGTTTTTGTTTTTGTTTTGTTTTTGTTTTTGTTTTTTTTTTTTTTTTTGGGTTGGTGCTTGTGTTGGAATGGCTTACTTGCACTGTTTTATGCCTTTAATATTATTGTTTATTTATGTGGTGGTGGTGGTAAACATGGCTGACACAAACTTTAACGGTAATTTTTAGACATGCACTCTTAGATCTCTCTTTCCCTCTCTTTACCAGTTTACATAGATTTGAATTTTTTTAAGGCTGTCAGAGGTTAATTTGCCAGTGTACCAGCTTCGTGTCCTGCCTGCATCTCTGCTGCAGTACTCATCATTCATCAAAGACTCTTCGCACATTAGTGCTTTCCTCCACTCATCAACTCTCTGTCTCTCTCCCCAATGATCATTATCAGAGATATCTTTAACTAAATTTGTATGACTTGTGATTTTTCATCTCTTGATCCATTGGCTCCAACTATTACCTCAACTTCTTTCATACAAACACACACGTGTGGTGTGTGCATAAGACTTCATATTACGAATAAATACCCAGCTAAGTGGCCAAAAGTTGCCGCAACACATGTAAAAGTAATTCTTTTTTTTCATGGCTGAGATGCTGCTGCACGGATGGTTCACAATTGATTGACTATGACAAATACCTCACAGGTCGTCACCCTAGAGACCAAGTACCTTTTTTATGCTCTGCCACGCTCTCTTTAATCTTCTTCTATGTCCCACTCACATGCCCCACCTCACCTGGAACTCTATGCAAAGCCAAGTTCCTCGTAATGCTTCTCTGATTATAAAAAGACAAACAAATATAAGGTGGTAGATTAGCATCCTAGGTGGGGTTGAGGGGTTGATTGGTACAACTTTCAAATTAAATACTTCAAGCGCATGATGACAAAGACACTTTCCTAAATTCGGTCTTTGATATGGCAAATTGATGCTAGATAAGACTTTAGGCATGTAACATGTTTATCACATACCAAATATCAAGTTGTTTATTGTGGAGTTGACAGGATATGTTATGCACGATCAAGGGATTTGCTTAAAAGTGAAATGGGAAGTAAGCTTAATCTAATCTTCTCTTTGCAGATTAAACAATAGTTCTAGGGATTAGGAGGAATCATACAGTAAAGTTGTAGTAACAATTAAGGTCTTACTTTGTCAGATTGTGGTCATTTTGGATTAGATTATAGCATGAGTGTCACTGTAATGGTGTGGTTGGACGCCACCTGAGGCTGGCTGTTTGTCATTGTGTTTTTTGTGTTTTCTTGTGAATAGAATATCTTTTACTTCACCTTGTTTCCTTTGGGGGAGCAGCAGATTTTGCAAAGAAAAATTCATTTGGCTCAATAATGTTAAAGATTTTTAATGAAGCTAAACTTAATCGGATGATACAAAGTTAAAAAAGAGACTTTGTACTTGTAACCAAATTGTAATTAAACAATGCATTGTCTCTATCAGGCCTCAATTAATTATTATGACTCTACAACTTGCAAAACCACTTGCAAACTGTGTCAAATTCAGCAGTCATTATCCAAATCTTTAAACTCGGAGCCCTATCCCCTGAATTCCTGCCTCTCAAATGTGCAATAACTCTATTTTAATTAGTCTTTTAGTGACAGCAAGCAGTCATAAGCTGGTCTCAGTACTTTTTGAAGTGTAATATAATTGAAAGAGGGAGGAAATTCAGTACTGGCTTAAGTAAAATAAATACATCACCAACAGTATGTGTTGATCCTCGTGGAACCTAATTTTGGGTATGAGCTAGCTTAGTATAAGATAGGTTTAAGGGCCAACTTTTCTCGTCTCATTAGTTCTTGAACTTTTGGTGTATTGATTAGGTACATAAGATGGTATCAGATACCACGTCACATGTTCAAATTTTAGAGGGAACTACTTATGGAAAGAGGTACCTAGTACTTGAGTGAAACCACCACAAAAAAATAAAAGACTACTAGATCCGAAGTGAACGTTGCCATAGAGTGAATTGTTGTGGACGTTGTCAAGAAAGCATGGTAGATTGTTATGATCCTGGTGCTACCCAATTTAAGGTATAGACGCTAGATTGGGCTAGCCTAATATAAAGTAAGTTTAAGGACCTAACTTTCTGCATTATGTTAACTATATAACTTTTGATATATCAATTAGGTACCTAAGACATTATGATATCAAATTCTCATTAGGTTCAGCATAGGAAGTGGTAAATGTGAAAGGAATTTCTTTAGCTAATATAGGATCCTCATATTGGATGAAAGCACCAAAACAAGCAATCCTTTCATTTGGAAATGACATCTTTTGTGATGTAGTGTCGATGAAATGCACTTTGTTTTTCACCAATCTGCCCTGGTGAATGACTTCTGCTTGTCATTTTTGAAAGCTCTAAACGAGTCCTTATCTCTAACATCTTGATTTGTTAGACCCAGGGGACCCCCCCCCCCCCCCCCCCCCCCAAAAAAAAATATTATCTCATTTGATGTAGACAAAATCATAGCTACATATAACTTTCATTGTTCAACTGGATTAACTAAGTGAGCAACTTATCTTCCTAACACCACTGTAATGATATAGTTGACCATTTGACTTTTCTTCAGTCAAGAGGGGTCCTTGTACTCTGCCTAATAGTTGCATTTAGCACCCTAATACCATGATATGCATAAAAAACACAAAGACACTCAAAAGGAAATACTCTTATTCTTACTAGATGTTCTTACTATATTACATTCAATGATTCTTACAAACTCGTTCACTGACTCTTACGAGGATTGGGCTAAGCTCCAATATCAGTTTCAGAACAAAAATACATTCAAAGAAAATACTCCTATTCTTACTAGATGTTCTTCATATATTACATTCGATGATCCTTACAAAAGAGATTGTTACTCTTTTATAGAGAAATTGAGGATAAACCTATCTTTACTTTTTGTAAAGAAAGCTTATTTACTTTACTATTGAATAAAGTAGTGTCTATTATTGTTACTTACTCGTTGCCCGTTGATAGAATCTTTGCTTTTTACGAAAAGAAGCATGAGAATATAAATTGCGATCATCCAAAAGTTGATTTACAATGTCACATCATCTAGTTGTATGGCAGCCGTATAACAACCTACTAAATAACATTACTCTACATATTATATCAATTTCTAACTTCAAATTGTTTAACACATTTCAGAGTATCATTGTTCCATAACCATGTCATTACTCTTAGCAGGATCCAAAACCTAAGCTTGAGGCATTTTGACTGGAACCAGGGTTTTTATAAATCATAATAAATTAACGAAGATAAAGCAAGCATTGTTCCATGAACCCTGTGATTATTAAATTGGGAAGCAGATAGCTAGGCAGTCACTTTGTTCCCACCTAAGGATCAATTAAGCTAGTCATAATTCTAGTACAACCACTACACATGTGGCCTTTAAATACATTTATGCACTGAGTAGAGACAAAGATTCTTATTGGCTACATAGGCTAGAGAAATACAATACAATACATACCCATGTGGGCTTCAACCACAACACTCAAAAATACATGGAAGTCAGTGAAATACCAAGCACCATATTATATCTGGGGCTTCTCGGGGCCAGGTATATACCTGCACTGCTTAAATAAGTGAACAAACTAAATACAATACATGTGAGAACCAGTGACAGATCGAAAGGGTAGGAGCAAAGGATTTTGTTCTTTCTTTTATGAGATTCAGATTTTAAGTAATTTTGTTGTTCATATTGCTATCAATTAAGACAACAAATACAATAGAGTTCCTATAGGGTCCAACTACTTGAACATGATTTAGCCCGCTTGCCCCTTAGTTTAGTCAAGTGGGCAAAATTATTAAGAATTTCTATTTGTTCTGTTGTTTGAGTAGGAGTTTTCCGCCTGAATATGTGGCCCTTCTGCTTAGGTAGGAGCTCCCCTGCTTGGGTAGGAGAACAATTCGGATAATAAATGGAAGAAAGCTAATTGGACAATGAAATGTAGGCACCTGTATTCGAGTAGGCGAGACATGATTGAGGGATTGGGGAAATTAATTGGGAAAGATAGGGAGTATAATAATAGTAGATATTTAGGCAAAAGAGAAGGGAATCCAATGTATGAAAGAAGAAATGGGTTTAGACATGTACACATGGGGCTCCAAGGGAATCCTAAGAAGACGAAAGATTCGAAGTTCTTCTTTGCTATAATAACGTTGAAAAATGACTACTTTTTTCCCACACAAACACACAATTTGATCCAATCAATCATCGACTTTCGTTCCTTTTGGTCATCCAAGCTGACTTTAGTTTTTACGCGGTTTCGGCCTCCATGCCTCAACCTCAACCCCAAAACTCCACCCCCTAGCCCACCACTTCCGGGGGCTGCCCCAGCTGCCCGAAGCTTTTGGCGGGAAGTTGAGAGACCCCTCTTCTAGGGTTTTAGCGAGGGACTGGTTTCGCGCCAAAAGAAAAACGTTGTAGCCCGGGAAAAGCGGGCTGTGACGGCTCAGCTTATCTCTTTTGTCTTTTTGGCTGCTAGCCTTTCAGAACAGGCATGTCAGCAATTTCCTCTTTTACGTGTGGAAATTAACAAATTGGGTACCGGGGAATGAATCTGGACGGTTGAAATTATGTTGAAGTGGGTACCCACGTGATGGGTTAAAAGGACAACAAAAGATTCTAGGTTTATCCGAGGCCGTCTATTTAATTGACTTTTTGATTTTGTTTTTGCAATGTAATTCAAGGTTTTTTGATCTCTTTGATTGTGCGTGTACTTTTTTTTTTCTTCCTTTTGACAAATATAACAAGAGGATCATGGGGGTTTGGGTGTGCTAATCAAAGTTAGGCTTAAAAAGTATTTTGTGTTTTGAAAAATATTTGTTTTTAAATTTAGATAGTTAATGATTTTGAGAAAAAAAAAAAAAAAAACAAATTCTTTTAAAAAAATTTAAAAGCAAAAAAGTGTTTTCAATAAGTACCGAGTCATTTCTGATTGTTCTATTTTTTTTCTATCCCTTCAGCTTTTTTTAAAGTTAGTCAGAAAACCAAAGCGACTATGAGTGCTTTTAGCCGCATTCACAATTTCACTCATGAAACCGTTAAAACTAGTTTTGTTATGAATTAATGTTACCAAGTACAATGTACTCTTTTGTTGGTTTTGTTTATGTTGTTGTTTTCTTATTGTTTCGGTTAGTATGTACACCTGATTGCATGTTATTTGTTTTATCAAGTAATGTTATTTAGTAAACTCTCATACTATTGTTATATAATTATGATGATGTAGCAGTGAAAATCAACATTTAAATCAATAAGAGTTTGTAAAAATAAAAGTTAATGGCTGATTTTTACTACTACATCATTATAATTGTATGGTAATAATATAAGAGTGTATTAAATATCATAACTATATGACAGTAGTATAAGGCCAAAGATTCTTTGACCGCGGCGAAAAAAAAAAAAGTAGAAAAAGGAAGGAAGGAATGAAAGAAAAATGAAAAGGTTTGCAAGTGGAGCTAAGAGCAAGGCCCTCAACAATTAGCACATAGAAGATCAACAGTTACACGTCGGTTAGGAAAAAAATCAAATTTGATTTGAGGCCCCATACTTTACCTATATTTTGACCTGTCAGCATATACGCCCCTCTCATTGTCAGCACGCTTTGAATTTTTATATTACAATTTACAATAGATATTATTTTTAGGGAAAATATTTCAAAACCCCCTACATTTTTCTCGATCTCACCTTTTTAGACCTCAATTTTCGATTTGCTCAATTTAAGACCCGAATTTACAAAAAATTTAAACCCAAGGCTAAAACTGTTGTTCGAATTTTTCCTCAAATAAACAAAAAAAAAAAAAAATGATGTGGAAATACAATTGTATCATTTCTATTAAAAAAATTAAATAAAAAAGACATAATTGTATTTTTATATTATTTTATCATTTATTTGAAAAAAAGGAATAAAATATTATATTTAAAATCTCCGTAATTTCAGATATTAAATTGGTTAAATTAAAAATTAAAAACTAAAAAAAAACATAGGAGCCCTTGGCTTGGGTCAGCTCTATTTAGACCAGCTGGCTAACTCTGGATATTCACTGGCGAGTGGCTAGGTCCAAAAACCAATGTGCCAGAGGCACACGTGGAGTGGAAAGCATGGCCAAAATAATGAAGTGGGCTTTGGGCCAGAGTTGTTTTGGTAGCAATAAGCGCAAGGTTCGGTCGGCCCAGCTACTTAGGTTCCACGGATCCCAAGCATTAGATATGGAAAAATGGGCTTTTGTGTGATTGCGCTTAAAGTAAGGGAGTCGGTGGAGTTGGGGAAAGCTTTTAAGTTGAAGCTCAATTAGCTTTTGATAGTGGGACAACGATTTAAGGGCTCCAGTTGGAACCATCTTAATGATGAAAACTTTGATGGGAGAGTATTACCGACAGAGGTTTTCAGCAATTTTATTGTCTAAATTGTTAGATCATCGATAATTTTGCAGTTCGTATTGCTAATGTTCACTTTTTTGTAAGACAGATAAATTTTTTAGAAGCTCTTTTATATTTGTTACCTGAATTACTAATAATCTGAGAGAATCTGAATCCAGTAATTACCATACGAAAAAACTGATGGGAAAGGACAACCTCCCATTTTGTAGGTCATGGACTCCCAAATAAAAGAGAGGGTTTTGTTGTAACATCAGCATGAAAAGGAACATAAAATAAGAGAAAAAGGTCAAAAAGACATTTCAAAGCAACTGAAATGGAAGATGCCACCACCTTGGTTGTAAAACCTGACATGTTTATGGGCCTGTTAAAAATACACATAAAGGTGAAAAAGAAAAAAAAAAAACCTAAATGATTAACAATGAAGAGCTAAAGAATTTTAATAAGATTAACAAAGCATGTGATTTAAGTGAGAATCATATGCTCTATCAATTTAATAAACTCAATTGGAGAAAAACTTTGTAGATTTATTTTTTAATCTGTTTCTTTTTTCTTATTCTCTTGCAAAAGTTAAATAAATAAATAAAAGGGGAACAAGAGGAATTAGATGTGTACCATAAATGATTGAAAGGAACAGGAAGACGCTTTTTTTGTATTAGATAGTGAAACTTCAAAGCAGAAAAAAGCATCAGAAAAAGTGGATGAGTTAGGTTTTGCTCATGTATGAAAAGGACCCCCACCACTACACTTGAAGGCATTGATACACAGCAGAAAGCTAGTCTATTTAGAACTTGTTTGAGATTGCATTTGAGAAATATAACTTTTAAGTCAAAAGAACGTTTTTTTGGCAATAACTTCATTTTTAAGCTTTTACCAAAATTGTGTTTTGGGCATTCTTAGACACTTAAAAACACTTTCAATTTTTCTTTTACTAAACATGTATTTTTTTTTTTTTATTCAAACAAACTTTTTAAGTGTTAAACGTACTTTTAGGTTCTTCAAATGCACACCCAAACAAGCTCTTAGTGTCGGTGCCTAGCAAGCAACCCCATAAACCACTATTATATATAGGTTTGGTGATCAAAACTTAATGGAGCATTAATGAATTTGTTCAAATATTAATTAAATAATTTAATCCTGTGAGATTATATATCCAAGGAGATGGAATTGCCAATAACTGCAAAAATGCAAGCAACCCAGCAAGCCAAGTGGCCTAGAGTGTGAACTGCATACCCAAAACAAAATCACTGGGCAATAGAAGCAAAAATGAAGAAGTATTCCTTTCTGTGTTTGCAGTATGTAAAGCAAAAAGTTCTCCAAAAAGAAAGTAGGTGAGACATGAGACTATCTTGAGTTGTTGCCCTCTTAAATTCCATTGCCAGCAAATCTTCAAGGATTTCCAATTTCATAGTCCTAATAAGTTTAAATCCACTGTTGGGTCTTCAATCAAGATGGATGGGTGCCAAAAAGACACTGTATGATTCTACTTTCCTTGCTGATCAAATTTATGATCTTTGTCATTTTTCAGCAGAACTGTCTAGAGAGCATACCTCTGACTCTGAGGCACAACCATTCCAAAGTACAAGTAAAAATAGGCACAAAATGTTCTACTAGATATTTGTGATATTCAAGAATGCCCATCTCTGAAAGTTGAAAGCAACCATTCTCTTCACTATTACTCACAAAGCATCTACAAGAATTAGCACCGGCCATGGACCACAATGGAATTGAATTAATAAACTGCATCATTTCTCTCCACTCTTTACTAGATATCTACATCCAAACAACCACCATTGTAAAAACTAAATTGGATCTAATTATCAGTAAACCCTAAACAACCATAACCTAGAATTCTATTCTTAATGAACCCAGCAAGTAAAGTATATGAATTTGTTGCCACTTATTTATTGATTTTTTTTCTTCTTTCTAAGCCTCCATATCCATTAAGTTTCTTCACATCTTTTCTTCCTCTAGTGGATATGTTAAACTACATCATCCAGACAGAATTCAAGTACCCCTTCATTATGCAAAAGAATAGGCCTCAATCATCCACATAATTGAACATGTTTTGCGCCTAAAGCATTGACCAACAGAACCTTTAGAGAAAAAGGAAACAGAAGATTTTGTATTCAATCCAAGGTAAGATGTATGAGTAGCGTGAAACATGCCAAAGAAGAACCGATAAAGCATTTGAAACAATTGCATTTACATAATTATTTGAGCCAAATGTCGCACTTTGTGTTCCACGACATAAGCAACAGAAATTTACAAACACACTTGGGACAAGTGGTGATGTAGTATGTACCTGTTTCACATGAAACTTACATTAACTTAAACAACAACCTCAATAAACTTATTCGATGCCCATGTCCTTGCAACATCCGAAAGCTTGCTTTCCTCAACCTGCACCCGTCTCAAGCGTGGAGAATTCAGAACAAACAACTCCACAGCCTCAGCCTCAACCCTGCAACAGTGCATAATATCAACATTCTCCAAACGCTTGCAACTCTTAAACATTGAGACCAGGGCTGCATTGGTAAGCCTTACACACCCTCTCAACCTCAAATCAATAAGATCATTACACGAAACTAGCATCGAAATAAACTCCTTATCAAGTAACGTTTCATTATAAGACAAGTCCAATTTCCTTAATTGCCTCAAATTCTGCCCCAGCGCGGCAAGCAACCCCGGTTCTCGTTCCACAACATCACAATTTATCAATGCCAATTCTTCAAGCCCAGAACGCCTGGAAATCCCTAGAGCCTTGAGGCCTTCGCCAGTGACAAGACAACAACTTTGAAGCCTGATACTCAAAAGACACCTGAAATTCAATGCAACAGCGGACAGGTGATCGTTATTAAGGTCGAGAGGCAACCGAAGATCGAGTTTTTGTAAATTGCACCTACACTGGCTAATGAACCGCAGCAGACCCTCTCTGCTGCCACCATCATAAACCAATAAAGAACTCAGATAATTGGAATTCTCAGCCAATTTCAACAGTACCACATCAACTATACTCCTGCATTTCCTGAGCTCCACCTCTTCAAGACCCTGTAAGCACCTAACAAAAGACGAGAAAGACCCTCCATCACCAATACCTTCACAGCTCCGTAGCTGCAATTTCTTCAGCTTTTTGCAGCTCCGCCATAGCCAACTCAAGCCCCAATCGTCTGCTCGAATTCCTGATAAACAGAGACTCTCCAAGCCCAGTCCTGCATCAAAATCCTCATTTTCCCACAACCCATAACCCCTAGCAAACTCAATTTCTTGTTCAAGGCCTTCCCCAGAGCATACAAGGATTGATAACTCTTTTAAAGCAGGAAAATTCACAACCCAACTGAAAAAGATAGGCCTAGAGAGATTGATGCAGAGAGAGGTGAGGCGGGTACAGGCTGAAGAGAGAGAATTCAGAGAGGAAAGAGAGACAGGGCCAGCCAAGAACCTCAAGGTATGAAGCTTGATACAAAAGGTGCAGAGTTTGAGGAGTAGGTGGTCTGATAAAGTGGTGGGTGTGGTTGTTGTGGCGGTGGTGGGGTCAGAGGAGAGGACGAGAGAGAGGGAGAGAAGAGAAGGGTAGTGAGAGAGGAGGGAAGACAAGGCGGGGATTGTGGAATTGTGAGGGGTGAGGCGGAGAGAGAGCGAGGTCTTGGAGGTGCGGTAGAGGTGGAGCCAGCGCTTGGAGACCAAAGAGACCGAGAGAGATGAAGTGCGTGATGGTGGAAGCCTTTGAAAGATTTCTTCAAGGAGTTCATCGCATAGCATGTGGTCCATCTCTCTACGCCTCTCTCTCTCTCTCTCTCTCTCGTTGCTGTTCTTCAAGGAGTTCTTCTCCTCCTCCTGCTTTTCTCGAGTTTGGAGAGCATTCGTGTTGTCTTTGTTCTTGGCTGTAATCAGAGAGAGAGAGAAGACAGGAGGTGTTGACAAGAGCCGCTTTTGCTTAAAACGCCGCTTGGAGTACGTGTCATACACGTTCTTGTTCGATTGAAGTAATGTTGTAGCTCGTGCTTAGCTTCAAAAGGGCTTCTCTTAAAAGCTAAGAAGCCAAACAAGTAGCACCTTGTTTTCTGATTTACCTTTTTTATTTGTTGGTTTCCTGTAGAAATATCTAAATTATTATTTTTAGACTTTTTTATTATTATTATATTTCAATATTTAATCATATTAATTCCTGGGCAAATTTTCTACGATGGCAAAAATTCCAACGCCATTTGACTCACGGCTACACGCCCTTGAGAGGCGGGTGGGACTTCTAAATTCTTACACATCATCCAACCGCCCCAGGCTTCCTCTGGATCCTCTCTCACTGTAAGCGGGAATGGAAATTAAAACGACACGTCGAAATACAGGAATCAAAATTTTGCAGCCACTAAAAATGGCTCTTACCTTTTAGAACACCAAGATATATGGACGGAATCATCTGCGATCGGTATCCTTGTAATTATTCCTGTAATTATCTGTCCCTATATTTAAGGGATATAGATTTTAGGAATTTTGGGTGGGCTGTCCTAAAGGGGAAATCTAGAAGGACTTTCTCCTATTTAACAATTCAGACAGCACATTATTAAAAATTTATATTTTTATTTAGGTAGGCAATTGAAACAAGCTCTTGATGGAATCTACCAGTCTAATTTCAATACATGTTTTGCTGTTCGACCAACCAACTTCTTCTAGTGGTCGGTAAGCAGAATAAAAATATTATTTTAACGTTGGTTCAGTTCATTAGGTAGTATAAAACGTTTTTTGTCAGTTAACCGACTTAACTAATTTTTCAAGTAAAATTTGGATTTTACCTATTAGATTTTCTTATTATTTTGTCCAGTTAATTTGTAGTTGTCATTTTGATCTATGTTCTATTGATTTACTTATTCTTTTTAATTTACAAAGCATATACTTTTACTAATTATGTAATTATAAGGAAACTGATAAATCTTAACATAATTGACAATTTACCAACTATCAATTAACCTTAACCGGCTTTTTAGGGTTGAGTAGGCAAAAATGCCCCTACTGACACTAACCGAATCAATACTCACCTCTAAATTGCAATTCGAGTAGGTCTAGATCCCCCAAGATATATTTCCATATCTTTACTAATCATAATCAACATAAAGAAGTAAAGATTGTACGAAAACAATTCATCTTTTTGCTATTCCTTGCTCTTTGAGTGGGTGAGGAATATGGGCTTTTAATTTTCTAACAACTTGTTTAATCATCAATGCCAAAAAAATGGGAGCATGATTGTGAGCAAACAAGGCGCCCAGTCCTTTTCAATCTATGTATTCCATTAATTTATAGATGCAAACGCACTTTCTATCAATCACACCTATTAAAAAGGGCATCTTGCCTTAAATTTATTATTTATGGCCCATCACGGAAACAGAAGAACAACGTATGTCCGTGTGAGAGAAAGATCCAATCTATATTCCATAATAGTATTAGTGCACCCTTCTGCATAAATTATAAGGAAACTTCACTAGTTGTCTATGAAATTGTCATTTTTTGTTCATATTTTATAAATTGGGTATTTTGGTCATTTTTGTTCATTCCGTCAGGAGTTAACAAAAATTTTTAATGGGAAGAAAATTAAAAGGAACCGAAACATCGAACAAGCATCATTACAATTAATAATTGTTTGGAAGTGATAAGCGACATTACAAAAACCATAATAGTTCAAAAGAATAAATGAAAATTTTCCTAAATTATATGGCATCAAATATTCAATCCACTCGGCGGGGTCCAGTTTACAAATCTTTATTTGTAACGATTTAAAAAAAAACGCTAGCAATATTTACGCTTTTATCAAAAAAAAGAAAGTTAATTTGGAGTTTCTCTATAATTTTTTATAAAGCTTAGTTTCACCTAGTAATAGATAATGTGAAACTTATCATTCATGCCTATCTTTATAAAGTACATACTCTACGTGAAATACTCTTCATATTTCAAATACGAGATCGATGTGTTATATCATACTTTTAAGTATATACTTGTTACATTGTAACAGTAGCAATCATAATCGGATTTAAAATTTAATACTAATCAATATAAAATATAATAATAATTTTTATTGCTACGCTGTGAAAATGTGCACTCGAGTCTTTCTCCTAATTTTAAACTACTTACGAAAATTTAAAAACTTCCATGTTTTTTTAACTACGAGTAGGGCGGTGCCAAATTACCGTAGAGGCGCACTGGCATATTGCAGAGTGCAGACGAACAATCTTATTATATAAACGACTGACGTATAAGCTCCGCCATCACCGCCGTTTAAGACTTCAATTCTCTCTCTCTCTCTCCCTCCCTCTCTCTCGCGGCTGCTACTACAAGTTCCCCAAAGGGCCAAAACGACGCTCCGCACTTCTCTAATTTACATCTCTATGGCCATCTCCCTGTCCAACCTTCCCTCTCTCACCACCCTCCGTTTCCCATACAGAAAGCCTCTCTCAGTTCACAACCCAAAAACCTTAATTCTCACCTCTAAAACCAAACCCCAATCCCCATTTTCCATCACATTCCAAAACGGCAAGCGAAAACGCCCACGTTTCAAAATCCGAAACTCGGTGCTACCGGAGCCGGAAAACTGGGTTCGTTTTGGTCAGTCGGTTTTACCTGGAGGCAGTTGGTGGAGTCTGAGCGAGGACAACCATGTAGATATTACGGCGGCGAAGCCAATAACTGTCATGGTTGCTCTCCGTCGAATGTGGGAATTGATTGCCGGTGATCGATGGCTTGTTTTTGTTGCGTTTGGTTCCTTAGTCATCGCTGCGCTTTCAGAGATATCAATACCAAGTGTATTGGCTGCTTCTATCTTTTCTGCACAGAGTGGTGAGACCATGGTGTTCTCTAGGAGCTCAGAGCTCTTAGTTATGCTGTGTTTCACGTCGGGGATATGCAGGTTGGTTCATCTATAGTCAAAATTCGGCTAACATCAATAATAGATAGACAATGCACAAGTTTGTAATCAGGCTATCTGCAAGGTCTTAATCTGTTTCCCAATCGTCGTACTTATCGCCATGCCCAACTGTGTGAGACTTGCTACTTCTCGTAATGATGAATTTGTAAGGCATAATGGTGGGTTGACATTACAATGACGAAAATTTAGAGGCATCTTAACGATTTGAGCAGCTTTAAAGTTGCAATCCATCATGGAATCATCATATCCTCGAGTAGTTTGGTAAACTGATTGGGATTATGGCAAGCATGAGTGCAGTTTTTAGAACTTGCCTGCACATTTGATATTCATATAATTTGTTTATTTTGGATAGAGTTTATATCAAGATAGGTTATGTGGAAAGTACAGGAAATTGTAATTGAGCTATTTATATAACGTTTGGTTTTGAGGTGGACAAAGTTTTCCTTTAAGTTGGATCGGAGGAAATTCCTCCGGGCTCCAGCCTAGTCCATATGTCCTTAAAGCATTTGAGAATTACATGCATTTTTAATAGAGCATGTGATCCCCATTTTTAAAAATGCATAGGATTCTATGCAAACAAAAATCACATGCTTTAAGGACAGACGCCAATTTAAAAGACTGAAATTATTTCCTCTAACCTAGTTCGGAAGAAAACTTTGTTTTATTGAGGTGCTTGGTTGTTTACTATATTTCATTGGAATTTCAGTGGCCTGCGAAGTGGCTGTTTTGGAATTGCGAATATGATCTTGGTAAGTATGTTGATCTTAGTTCTTTCTCGAAGAATGCATTATTCTTTTCCTTTTTTTTTTTCTTTTTTTTTGGTACCTGTAGATACTGTGGTCTGTTGTGAATATGACATCACAACAGACATAGTGAATATGACATCACATGATGCTCCGCATGTCATATTGCAGGTTAAGCGCCTCAGGGAAACTCTATATTCATCAATTCTTTTTCAGGTTTGGCTTTATTTAGCAATTGTAACATATGAAGTGCCATGAGCATCTCTCAAGCAATCTATGTTGGCAGAACTCTTTGTTGTATCTGCTTTTTATTCAATATATTACTCTATGTTGGTGTTATCTTTAATGTAGGATATATCCTTTTTCGATAGAGAAGCAGTTGGTGATTTGACGAGCAGGCTTGGGGCAGATTGTCAGCAACTGTCTCATGTTATTGGGAATAATGTTCACCTGATATTACGCAATGCTGTTCAGGTTGCAGTCATTATCAAATACTTTTTTGTGTCCCTCAACGTGTCTTCAGTGTTAGAGTCAAATTTATGGTTAAATTTTTATGTGTAGGGGACAGGTGCATTGATCAATCTGCTGACTTTATCTTGGCCTCTTGCATTATCAGCTTTGGTGATATGCTTTGTTCTATCTACAATCTTTCTGTTTTATGGCCCGTACGCATCTGCACCTTCTCTCAACTTCATAGGCCTAGCACATTAGTCTTTTAAAACTCGAGATTGTGTTTCCACGAAATCTGTTATTGTAAAGTGATGTACTGATTATTTTTGTGTATTCAAGTTGTCCTGATCCCTGTATTGTTTCCTATCTGGCTGCTCTCCCTGCTTTTTCTTTGCTACAAGAGCTTTCTTGGTCTGATCATATCCTCAAACAATATAGATGAAGGGATTTAAGTCTTGTATAATCCTTGCATGCATATGAAGTTATGCCAATAAATTGTTAAATTATCATTATTTATAAAAATGTTGGAGTTTTGACTCCTTCCTATTAATTCACTGTGATTAGGGGAACACATTAACTTTTTTTTATTGCATCTGATTTCCTAAAGTATCCATTCTTGATATGTCTGGACAAAATCCTTTATCTAAAATCTTTTTTTTTTTTGGAGAGATATCCTTCATCTAAATTTTTTTGCTACTCTGGATACTTCTAATGGATCTATTCTTTTGTTTTAAGAGTGGAACTTTACAATGTCCAGTTCAAGGAAAAAAGAAAAAAGCATTTGTGTTATGCCTTTAATGTATAGCTTCCTTCAGATTTAGACAGTGGTCATCAGAAAGGAAGGGCTTAAATTAGTTAAATAACTGCATGTGAAAATTTGCATTTAAATTCTTTCTTAAAACATCTTTTATACGGAGGATCTTCTCTGTATCACTGATTGTAGGGTAACTCATAAATTGTTTCCTTGATAGACTTATCAAAAAATAAATAAATTGTTTCCTTGATAGAGGCGTTGTCTATATGCATAAACTCAAATGTTTATTGCTTCCTGTTGCACTGAGATTTTTCACCTTCTGCTTATAAGGGTGTCTCTTTTACTAGCCTCTTGATTGTTTGAAGGCATTGTTAAAACCTTCCCTCGTTAACAGGTACCAAAAGAGAGCTGCAAAGTTAACCCAAGAGTTCACTGCTGGTGCCAATGAAGTATAGGCAGAAAACTGATCGATATTGCTTCTGAAAGTTTTGACACTTGAATAATTTTTGAGTATGTTCATTTATTCTTCTTTTCGTATGTAGGTTGCGCAAGAAACACTTTCTTTAATGAGAACTGTCCAGGTTTATGGAACTGAAAGGAAAGAACTTGGAAGGTAATAATTCCTACCATTAAGCATCCTATTTTCATGATCCTCCTTCCCCCTAGTGATCCATCCTATATGGTGTTAGGTACAAGCAATGGCTGGACAGGTTAGCTTTTATAAACATTCGAGAAAGTGTGGCTTATGGATTGTGGAATATGAGTTTCAATACGCTATATCGTTCAACACAGGTTTGGCTCGGTTTTAATTTATCAAAAAATCATCAGCTTTGGGTTAAATGCTAGTTTTCTCCAGGTTCATGTTAATGTAGTGATGCATAAGATGAGATAAATGGGTGTGTAGCATTGAAAGGGTAGCCCATCCTTCACTAAATTTAGCTACCCAAGACCCCCAAGAAAAGATAAAAAACAAAAACGGTGGTTTATAGCTATACCATGATCCAAACAATGATATTGTGATCAGTAAATACCACATTTTTTATTGAAGAAATTTGGTGTTGGCCCCAAAAGTATCCTATTTCTCGAAAGTATCCCAGTCATATCAAACAATGGGATTTACAGGGTTGGAGTAATTATGGGTGGAGCTTCCCTGTGATGAATCTGTAGCACCAGTGCACTTGCTCCATATCAATAACTGTAATAGGTGATGAAACGCTGCACTCTTACGTGGGAGTTCAAAACTTCTGATTTTTGGGTTGGGTTGAGTGTTACCAATAATTTTGTAACTCGATGTTATTTTTTCTTGGATTGATGCAAAAATGATAGAAGGAAGTCTGAAATACAATGAATATCCGTAAAGCCCAACTTGCTGAGTAATCTATAGAACTGATCATGGCCAGAGGCCTACGTGAAGTATATGGTAGAGCAAGGTTTCTTTGAGAGTGGCTTTCTTTGCCTGGTCTGCCACTCTAAGGAAGATCCTCACTTGGGATAATTTAAGAAATTGGCTAGATATATGTTAAATTCTTGTACATGATCTAGGGCACATAAATTGACAAATGTATATGTTTCAAGAGTGTTTTCATTAATTGATTGTTGATACATTACAAAAATATTAAAGCTTATTTCTGTTTCAAAAACTCTTCAAAAGAAAAAATATAGTAATTAAGGAAAATAAAAGTGGGTACAACTCAAGTATAAGGGAGGTACTATTAAAAAAAGGGTGTCCAAGATGCATACACTTTGTAATGAACATCCCTGACTAAAAGCAAATGCTTCTGGATGTATTGCAAAAGTTGCATTTTAAATGAAGATTTGGAACTTGACTTCCACGCTGTTTGACAAATTACATTTTACAGGTCATTGCGCTACTATTAGGAGGAATGTCAATTATGAGTGGTCATGTGTCGCCTGAACAACTTACCAAGTATATATTGTACTGTGAGTGGTTAATTTATGCTACCTGGAGGCTCACAGATAATTTATCATCATTACTACAGTCCGTTGGAGCTAGTGAAAAGGTCTTCCAGTTAATAGATCTCTTGCCGAGTGACCAATTTCTATCGAAAGGCAAGCACTCTGTGTCCAGTGGAACTGTAAATATTTTTTTGATTATTGAGCCTTAATCATGATTTATTTTGTTTAGGGTCCTCATCTGACATGCTGTAGAAACCAAGGTCCATACCTTTATTATACATTAGTTACAATTATCACTATTGTGCAAAATGAGATTTCTTCTTGAATTTGTTTTGATAAATATTTCATTTTATGTTATCTTCTATAATGCAACATCTGTTTGCTTTTTTAAGGTAATGCTTACCTTGTTTGAAGAAACATTGAATAGGGAAAGTGAATCCTGATGCATTTAGACTTAGAATATGCCAGAATTTTGTGAATTTTAGTTCAGCATTTCTAGTTCTAATGTGATGATTTGCTTTTGGTTCAATTTAATATTTGTTTTTCATCTATGGGAATCGCTCTAAGAAATTTGTAACTTTTGTAATGGCATGTCCCACTTTCAATAGGGGTGAAGTTGCAGAGGGTAATGGGACATATTCAGTTTGTGAATGTATCATTTCACTATCCTTCAAGGTTAACGGTATGCCTTTCTAGGTTAAATTGAGTTTAATTTATCTTCCTTTTTGTGTTACGTAAATTCACTTTCCCTATCACATAATTTCATAACGAGAAAAATGAAAGACCTACGAGTTCTTTGCAGCTCATAAAGGACTCACTAGTTAGTGACATTGGAACAGGTGCCCATTCTAGAAGACATAAATGTCTCTGTTCGAGCAAATGAAGTGGTTGCAATTGTAAGAAATTTCTTTGCTTGTATGATACCTTCCTCATGACGCTGGTGCAAAGATTTAAGGATTGTCTGTGTTTCTAAATTTTGCCTAGGTTGGTCCAAGTGGTAGTGGAAAAAGCACAATTGTCAATCTTTTGCTTCGTCTTTATGAGCCAAGTAGTGGTCAGGTAAGCTACAATTACTCTTGCATCTCACTTTAGCATCTTTAAATAAAATCAATAATTATATCGAATGAAGGATTAATGACCTATTACTAAATCAGTTATGATTTTCTAAAATCGTTTTCTTTCTTTCTTGGACAATAGTCAATATGCTCTAAAGAACAAGCGCAACACACTTCACCCTATAATTCTTCTTATCAATGATTGATGTGTGTTTAAGTTATGCCTTGGAACTTAAGTTTCCAGGTATTGCTTATCTACACCCCAATTAGCACATTGCAAATGGTTGTATGTCAGATCATTTGGAGATTATAGAAATGACAAGCCTTTATTTCTCTCATATGGCAAGGCAAACGTGTGAGGGAATCGCTCGAAAGTATGAATATGGTTTGATTCCCAATGACCTGTTCATTTATTGTTGGAAAGCATATCAATATATATTATATTAGCTTTCAAATTTGATAGTTATAATTTTGAAAACCTTTTGGACCATCTGAAGATTTGACTGATTCCTATTCTTCTTGATTGCCTTTTGGGATGGAAACAGGAATGCAGTATGATGGGGGTAGACCTATATAATGACGTCTTTAGATTGTGAAACTAATGTTATAATGTGATAAAGTTGTCTTTAAGCTAGATTCTGATGGTTCTATCCTCTTTTTGTCCTTCATATCCTTTGTGGTTTAAACTTGATATATTTGTTCTGTTGAGTGAAAGCAACAGAAGAACGATAGAGAACAACTTTTGCTAACAATGAGCTTCTTTTATCTTTGGGTAGTGTTTTCCCGGACACAGTTCTGCCAGTACTAGTAAATTTATGGTTATTGGATTTATGTAAAAGGTGCCTCTGAATTGCAGATTTTTGTTGACGGTTTCCCTCTAAGAGAGCTGGATATTGGGTGGCTGAGAGAGAAAGTTGGATTTGTTGGACAGGTTAGATCACATAAACTAAAAGGCATACTGAAGATGGCCAACTATAATCTAAAAATATTTGTTTCAGACAGGAACCCCATCTCTTTCATATGGACATCAAGTCAAACATTAGATATGGTTGCTCTAGACACATTGAACAGGAAGATATAGAATGGGCTGCTAAGCAGGCCTATGCTCATGAATTCATCTCATCTCTTCCTGAGGGTTATGATACCCTCGTTGATGATAATTTACTGAGCGGGGGACAGAAGCAGCGAATTGCTATTGCTAGGGCCATTCTTAGAGATCCTGCTATTCTGATCCTTGATGAAGCCACCAGTGCTCTAGATTCTGAAAGTGAACATTATGTTAAGGTAAGTACTTTCCAGTTTCAATTTCTCTAATTTCTGTTTTACAAAAGAGAAAAAAAGAGAGGAGAAATGATATGCATGTAAATGCTAGCTCACTGTTTCTGATATTGTTATCTTTAGGGGGTTCTTCATGCGTTCAGAAATGACATCAAAGGAAAAAGAACTGTCATTGTCATAGCACATAGGTCATTTTCAGTTCCTTTTTTTTTTTCGATTTTTTTCTTTTTTTGAAGTTTTAATTGTGAGACAATTTTTATTATGATGACTGACATTTTACAGGCTCTCTACCATTAAAGCTGCTGATAGAATCATGGTACTGGATGGTGGTCGAGTCATTGAGGTTAGAGCTCTTTCGGTATTCAAGATAACTATGTTATTGTCATTGTCCACTGCAGAGGATCATGTAGGATGTGAAGTGTGTGTCCAAATGTCAGATTTCAGAAGCTTTTTTGTTGTAGCGTTGATTAACTTGAGATGCTAGGGTTTTTTTCCAGACCCTATTTATTCTCCTCTGCCATTTTACTTTATTTAGGATTGAATCTTTGGCTTGTCTTGTTGAAGATTTTGCTCTTAGGTTGATGGTGGACTGGACCAAAGCCGTGGTCAGTTCATAGTTGCATGTGCTTACCACTAGTACTTCGTGTGACATTCTTAGAAGAATTCGGGGCCTCATCTTATGGGTCTCCCTGTGATATCCACTATGCACAAGATTGGCCTAATTTCTATAATAACATGGATTCATATAGTCATAATGTATATTTGATTTGTGCATGTGCAGATGGGTGACCACACAGAGCTCCTTCTCAAGGGCGGCTTGTATGCACAGTTATTTAAAGTTCAAGCGGCTGTTTTGGCTTGACTCAAGACCATTTTTTGGCTACACTTCTGAGTGTTAACCCAGGTTTGATGGCTTCATTCATTCTCCGATCTCCGTATGTTCATTAGCGAGCTATTGCTTGAACTGTGTTTTTTTTTAATGGAAATCAATCTCAGAGATATGCAACCAATTACACAAGAAGTATACAACAGAGATTCTGATTAAGAAGAAAAAGAAGAATACAAGTCCAAAAATTCAGTAAAACTAAAAAAATGAGGACTTCTAGATGCCGTCATTCAAAGCATAGAGGATTTGAACATGACAACTTTTGACTCTCAACACCAAAATCACGTCATCTCTGTTGTATCTTATTATCTTAGACTTTCCCCATTTATACTTTCTTATTATTCCTTTTTGGGGAAAAATATACTTTACTCAAATCAAAGTATTTGTTTTGAGTTGATCTTACGTAACATTTTTCCAATTTGCTTCGAACTACGACACTTTAGCCCAATTGTTAAGTTTTTCTGTTTGTTTGGATATAATTCAAGTCATTATGCGACGCACGTGACCTTTTAGCCTTTAATTGTTTTAATTGTTTTTAAGAAAGAAAAGTGTTGCCGCAACTATACACACACTCTACGTGTCACTTGGGATGAAATGAAAGGTGGATAAGTAGTCTCAGCAATCAGCATACCTCAAACACGTAGAGCCAACATGTGTAGGAACATTACACGTATCACTCCTTCCATATATGTACACAGTTTCCTTCCTCAATTAAGCAAAGAATATTAATCAACATTGTCGAATTGAAAGGCATGGACACCAAGAACGGAAAAGTCATGGAGCTTCAAGAGAACAAGGCAGCCAAGGAAGATCTCAATGAGGCACAAGTTCTCGACCACGCTGGTGACAGGGAAGATCTAGAGCAGAGAAATGATAACAAAGTAGGGGAAGAAAGAAAAGAGCCTCCTCCTAAAGGCCTTCCACACCAACAAGTTCCACAGCCTCTCGTTGATTTCTCCAGCGAAGCCCTTGAGCATCTCTGATCTCGTCAATCACAGCCATGATGATTGATTGCCTTCGTTCTTTTCCTTTTCATTTTTCTTTTGTGTCTGCGTGTGTGTGAGTGAAAGAATATAAAAGAACTGCGAGATTTCATTAAAAAAAAAAAAAAGTTGTAATTTGAAATAACTACATGCCATGTATCAACAATGCAATACAAACATGAAAACAGAGAAATCAGAGAAAACGTTGAGAGGAAAATCTCTGTATATTGCATTGAAGTAGTTTGTTCTTTGTACATTTGCAGTATATATATCATATACAAGCTGCCATATGAATAACTAATAACTGTTATGTACAACTGAATTAACAGAAGAAGAAAACTTCTTTCTAACTAATCTTCAACTAATTAAAACTGATTTCAGCCTGTGTGTAGTCAACTAATTAAAACTGATTTCAGCCTGTGTATGCCAGCCTGGCTGCTGCGAGCCTGTGTGCAACATAGGCGAGGCTGTGGCAGTGGTGAGCCTGTGGCTGTTTGGGCGAGCCTGTGTTGTATCGCACACAGGCTGGCCTGTGCGTATTCAAATCTTCACGTACTTATACCATGACTGCATATAGTTATTTCAAATTGCCATGACTACATATAGTTATTTCATTTATTTTTCGGCTGCTCCAGTGCCTCATTCTTTACAATCTCATGCAGCCCGACTTAGTGAGCTGTAGCGAAGAACACCAATAAGCAACAATTAAATAACTCTAATCTTGAGTCTATCAAAGATCTAAAAATTCTTCTCAAAACAATAGAGTCTATCTAAGGTTTAAAAGAAAAAGAGGAATAAACTTAACTCTGAGTATTCTCATTGATAAGAACTTATTTATAAACAACAACTGATGTTTCTAGAAGCTATAAACATGTATTTATAGACCCTAAAACCCTAAGACTAATAAAACATGAAACATAGACTCCCAAAATCCTAAACCTAAAATAAAGGAAATAAAGTCGGTTTAAACCCTAAACAAAGCTATGGCGCCTATCTGGACGGGACATATGGCCGTCTAGACGGCCACGCGATTTAAACGAAAAAACATGAAATAACATATGCCCATCTGAACAGGACTTTGAACGGGTCTTTTGCAAGCTTCGTTCGATATGCATCACAAATTCACAATCTTCCTATTGTTCTTCCAGATCTTCTTCTTGTTCCTCTCAATCTTCCTCTTGTTCTTCTTCGCAATCTTCCTCATGATCTGCTTCCTCTTCTTCTTCCCAATCTTCCTCTTGTTCTTCCCAATATTCGTCTGCTCCCTCTTGTTCTTCCCAATCCTCCTCTTGTTCTTCCCAATATTCGTCTTGATCTTCCTCGCAATCTTCATATTCCTATTCTTGAACATAAGTTGAAAGCAAAAGAAATGTCATTAAACATAGAAATAGTGGAGATCAAGGTATAAAGGATAATTGGTTGTAGAATTTTTTTCCTGGAGCCTTTGACAATATAATGATGGAGATTAATGAAAATGGCGCATAACCCAAAAAGGTGGTGGTAAAACCCTGCCATCACTAAATCTGCACAATTCTCCAAATACATATCCCCCACCTAGCTCGTAGTGCCTATAATCATTGCCTCCATAACCCTCGCGTCCAAAAGGAGGATATTTCTAATGTATTTCACAAGAATCATCCGTGCAGTATATGCAGTTTGCTTTCAAACTAGGAAAGTTCCGAGAGAGAGATAGAGATTGATTAGTGCCTACAAACAAAACTTGGTCACCTATGCATTTAATAGGTTCTCATTTATCCCGAAAGAAATCCAGCTTATAAACGTCAAACGTGGTTGTCTGGTCCGCATATTCAATAATGTGAGTTGACTATAATTTCGCCATCGATGTTCATCTTGTTAGTAATAAACCTACAAACCCACCAAAGCTCACCTGATGATTCGACCAAATAATATATTTCTTTCTCTGCAAGAATATCTCCTCGTGTATTCTTCAAGTGAGGATAAGTGTTCATATTCGAAATAAGTTTCGATAAGATAACTCTTTGGAGAACAAAGATCAGCAAGGTCATAAGCGTATACAGTAAGTCCTCAAGAGGCAATGGTGTAGAACAATTGGTCCTTGAAATGTGTGACATATACAATGTCAAAATATTTCTTAAGCAGTGGTTCTACAAAGGTCCATGAATGTCCCGAGGTTTACAAAAAGCAATACTGCGATGAATGCTAAGACTAGGCAGAGCCACTACAATGCAATCATCACTTGTAGGAACAGATTACAAAACAATCTTGCGTATAAGATATAGAATCAAACGCTTTGCTGACCTGGTATAGAAACTTTGGCTTTGATCAGGATAATCCCATTCTACTTTAAACCCAAAATTGGGGGAAGAATCATCATCATATTTGTAGGCACTTTTCCATTTGTGACACAAAGTGTCACCCTCATATCTCTTCAATATTTCATCTTCATCCACATTTTCATGAGGTATAACTGTCATGGACGGTAGCATATGAATGGGAGGAAGGGAGATGAGTGGAGTTGTCGTGAAGGGACTCCAAAGAAAAACAGAGTAGTCAAGGCGAGAGATATAAGTCAACCAACCATGAGATGACCCAATGCATATTGCATGATTAACCTCTTCAAGGATCTTAATATTGGTTTTTATAACCTTTTTGTTTACGTAGTCATAGAAACGGCACATACTCCTACCATCTTCCTCCTCCTCATCTGGTGGTATCATCATCAACGGATGTGAATTAGCTTTTGAAGGCGATGCCAATAATGATGATGGTGATCTATTAATAGAAGGCATCTTTCGCTTAAGGAGCAATGGAGTAGAAAAGCATAGGTTGGTCTTCTTGGTATAAGACCCTAGTGTAGCAACACGATAGAATGAACCCCTGGTCATTGGCACCATACGCCATTGGTACGATAATAGCATGTTCACCATCTTCACCGCTTTATATATGAAGGAAACTGATCCATCAGAACAAGAAAAACTAAATAAAAATGAAAAGTGAAATATATATACACATTAGCTAGCATATATAAAAAATAAAAATAATCAGCAAAGGGAACAAAATCAAAATTAAATACTTACGTGTGTGTGGATTTAGGGATGAGAAAACTTCAATAATTGAAATCCTTCTATCTTGATTGGTAGATTGGTAGAGAGAGAGAATCGAATATGGTTCTTGAGTTTTTTTTTTTTGGAGAGAATGTAAGAAAATATGAGATTTGAAAGAAATGAATGGAAAAGAGAGATGGGGACGGCTACAAATGGGCTAGGGTTTTGTGTCTCTCCTGATTCTTTGTTCGTTTTAGGAGTAAATGCATGGAATTTGAATTAATTATGAAATAAAATTTAATCTTGTGAAAAACACCAAAAGAAGGCGTGTGGTTTGAGTCTCTCTATATATATTGATGCGTGCATGTTATTCATTTATAATGAGTTATTAGGTAGGTGGTCCGAGGATTGAGATGGTTTTGTTCTTTGATGTTGTTGTGTGAAATGGAAAAGACTTGAATGAATTTTGACATGAATGATTCTTTAAATGTGTGATTGGATGAGAATGTCTCCTATTTAAGAATGAATCACAATCTAAGACATACGTGTAGTATCTTAAAAAGACAACAAGTGATGTTAGGGTTTGAGAAAGAATTAAAGCCCATTCATGGTGTTTGTCAAGCCGACCCTTTTTTATTTGTTTTATGTTTTGTCAACCAATTAATCTATATAACTATTCTTGTTTGTTGAAGAATCAGACACCCTCAATTGTGTTATTTTCAGCCAGCCAGACTCACCTGAGCCAAGCGTAAAATTCCGGCATCGGAAAAGTTTTATTTTATTGTTATTCAAGTAAAGTGCAATGTTATTTGATAGACGCTCCTTTTAACTCAAGGAGCAATGGAGTGGAAAAGAGAGATAGGTACAAGACCCGAGCGTAGCAACATCACAGAGAAAGAGAAAAAGAACAGGTGGGTGGAGTACGTGCGGTATAATTTCATAGTTTTTATAATTAAGAGTAATTTAACGTGACACGTATTTTAAATTACTTTCTTTAGAAAGTTACTTAAAAAGGTAAAAAAAATTATTTAACTCACGTGACGTGAGTCGGAGTAAAAATGAGTGAACATGTGAAGAGACTTTACCAAAAAGGCGCACCGAATCTGAGACAACTCTCCACCTCAGCACCAATCACGCGTCGCCGCGTCTCCCACTACGTCCCAGTTCCCCATCACCTTTTATTCCCTTTCTCAAATTTCCAAAACCCTAAACCCTTATAATTTATCAGTTCAAATTCAAAAGCTCTCTCAGTCTCAGCTACTCACTCAAGATTCACCTGCCACTACTACTATGCCAAGTTGTGGTGCGCTCAATGTGCTTGAGGATGTTGTACTTCGCTCTACCGCTAGCTCTTCTTCTTCTGCTACTAGTCTTGGACCCAACGACGTCGTACTCGCCGTCTGGTCCGCACATCGCCGATGTAAATATACTCTTGCCCCCCAAAATGACTCATCCTGTGGAGTACAGGCTTCAAGGAAGTGATGGTTGCTTCAAGTGGTAAGCACACACACTCTCTATGTATATGTGTGTGTGTGTTTTGATGCATTGAGCTTGTATTTGTTAAGCGTGGATCGTCTTGATAAACCTGGGAGCTCTGTTTGGCTGCCCAGAAAATTTAGGAAAAGAAAAGAGCTGTTTAAAATCATGATACGACCTAAGAAAAGAGGAACCTCCACTGACCTGAGCTGAATCCAAGTATTCTGGTTAGTTTAGCTTCATATGGAATTGATAGTGTTAAGGAAATGCGAAACGGTAGCTGAGAAATTGCTTTCTTCGTCTCTTTTGTTCTCTTTCAATGTGCGTTTTGTTTGATACTCAAATTGTTGAGGCATTTTACCTGATTTTTTTTTTTTTTTTGTTTGAAAAATATATATAGGTCCTGGGATCATCATGATATTCTATCGGTGCAACCCGAGTATAATTCAAGTAGTCACTGCTCGACAAGCGCGCGGCTGAGGTCGATTGCTCCTTACAGTGGTCGAAAGGAGACTGCAGTTTATGCTGCTGATGTGCACACTGGGACTGTAATTCGTTGCAAAGTTTTTATCGACAATTTCTCTAGGATTCAGATATTTCATAATTCTATCAAGCTTGACTTAGATGGGCTTGCTACCCTTCGTGTCCGCGCCTTTGATAGTGAAGGTACTTCCAGAAGTAATTATTGTATGTAGTACTTTGGTGTTTGATATATGTGGACAACACTTTTTTCTATCATTTTTAGCTGCTTTTGGAGGTTGAACAGCTTTTTCTGTCTAAATTTGGTTGCTTATTATTTCTTGAATATAATTTGGCCTGGTTCTAAAATTTAATTCAATTGTCATCCTCTTTTGCAGAAAATGATTTCTCGTCACTAGTGGGCTTACAGTTCATGTGGCACCTGATGCCTGAAACTGATGGATTGCCTCATCATCTTGCCCATGTTCCTTTGAAGGATTCTCCCCTAAGCGACTGCGGTGGATTGTGTGGCGACTTAGATATCCAAATAAAACTTGAAGATAGTGTATGTACGCTGCTAGTGAATGTGAATGAGCATTGGCGGTATGCTTTCTTATACTTCTATGTTTATAACCAACTATTTTATGTGATGCAGGGTGTATTTTCAGATTCATTTGTTGTAAAAGGAGTCGAAATCGGCCAGGAGATTGTTGCTGTGCATTTGCTTGAGCCGAGATTAAAGCACATGGCTGATAGGATTACTCTAACCGTAGCAGAAGCCATGTCTCTTGATCCTCCCTCACCTGTTTTTGTTCTCATTGGTGCTACTGTTCATTATACCCTAAAAGTTATCCGTGAGAATACTCCCCAAGGTTCCTTTTTCAAGACCCTTATAATAATTCTCTAAAGGCACATTTTATGTCTGTGTCAGTATGCCCTCAATTTTTTATGACTCTGCCTACCAGGATGATGGGCTGTATGAAATGAAACCTTTTCTTTTCATAATATTAGCTTTTGATTCTATGGAACTGTAGATGCTGGATACCAATATAGGGGTGCAATAGCAAGCATAATTTCTTTGTTGAAATTCCAAAAGTTACTTTCTGGAAAGCATCTAGTCCAGAAATAGGAAACTGTAAGTTTGTTGCAACAATTCCTCAAGGTCAACTAATTTTTTTTCCTCCTAGAGTTTCATGATGTGTTACATTTTAGGAATGATCAAAGTCTTTTCCCCGCCTTCTTTCTTCTCTCTGTTTTTTTTAGGAGGAGGGGTGGGGGGTTGATTTTGAGGTAGCATTATATAAAACACACACTGATTTTGAGGTAGTGTTATATAAAACACGCGTACACACACACACGTGATTTGGGTTGTAGTCTTCTGGTGGCTTCAGTGATTTTTTTAATTCCAGAAAAAAAGAGTCTCATATCTGAAATATGCAAAAATTATATGAATCTTGAGTCCTGATATCAAAAATAAAGTAGACTAGGGGAGGGAGACTAGCGGAGGGGCACACCCGAAGAACAAGTCTTTGAATCTTGATGTGATAAAATTTTGAACTCTGCATAGTACTAGCTAGAAGTGACTATTTAATTGGTTTGGCATGTTGTAAGATCTCTCTCTCCAGATGGATGATTGTTTTTGACCTTTGATTTCCAAGCATCTTAATAAGAACAGCCAAAACTCTTCTGGGAATTATCTTGTGTGGAGTTGTCACTGTAACAGTAGTCAGTAAACTAGTGTGAGCTTTGAGTCTTTTTACCTTGGTTTCACTGAAAGTTGGATATTCCCTTGATTGAAGACCTAGTTTCGAATCAGGTTTCTTCTACTTAAGTTTCTTTAGCTGAGACTCAATATTCAATAGTTTTGGCATTATGCAGGCATAGAGGTTTTCAGGGATTGTTGTTGGATATTGGTTTAGTTTAGAGCTACTTTCAACTATGCGTCTTTTACTTTCTATCTATATATATATATATATATATATATTGTGTGTGTGTTAAAAACACTGCATATTTAATTTCATTTGTCATTATGCTACCTAGCTTTATGTTTTTAGTTGTGTTGCATTGATTCTTTAATGTTGTATTGGTATTTGCCTCTTAAGTAAATGCATGGAATGACTACATAGTGCTTCATTCGCAGCACATTTTCAATGGACTTACCATCTTTTTCCTGGAATTTCAGTGGTGGCTTTACCATCTCCACATCATCGATGGTCTGTTTCAAACTCTTCGGTTGCTCAAGTGGACTCTATGATGGGATTAACAAATGCACTGGGTTTAGGGGTAACAACTGTTGTGGTTGAAGATACAAGGGTTGCTGGACACATACAAGTTTCATCACTTAACGTTGTCGTACCAGATACTTTACGTTTATACATAGCTCCGTTTTCTGCTTCTGGTGATCCTCTTGAAGGAGCAGAAGTAATTCCACCTGTGGCACGTTGGTATGTTGTTTCTGGCCGTCAATATCTCATACAAATGAAGGTTTTCTCACGAGGACCTGGTGCACAAGAAATCTACATTACAAAGGTAAGTGATGCCTCTTCTAGTTTCACTTTTTAATATTATGTATGAAAAAAAGTTAGCTTGGTAGGATTTTCCTTTTACAATGCCTATGTTAATTGGCCTTCCAAATTTTACATGATACTAGAAAAGTAATATGGTTTTATCTGGTATATATCTATGTAATATACCTTTTTTTGTTTTTGATAAGTAAAAGTCATTGTATTAAAAGCATATCTATGTAATATACCTATCAAAGAAATAATTTATTAGGGGTTTGCTGAAGCCATTGGATTGATTATCAAGTCCAGTTAGTTTGTTCGTGGGTCCCCATAAAAATGACATAGTTATGCAGAATTAAGATGTTCTAAATTTCAATTTTGAACCATGTTGGTGTATGGCAAAAGGTTAAGCGTTCTCCTCTTTGTAATCTAGAAGAACTAAAGAGATAGTAGTCCAAAATGTTTGTTTTCTGGCAGGTATTTTCCCCTTTATATAGTTTCATTTGGATAACTGCATCTGAAAGGTATAGATTAGACTCTAGGTTTATTTAGAACCCTAAAATATTTCAGAACCCTAATGGTCCTCCTTTCCTCTTTCGAAAGCCTCAACCTTTTGTTTCTGGGCAGTCCCGCTCGAACAGATTGTGACTGCCGTGTGACCGAGGCTCTCTGGTTTTCAGCTCAGTTGAATGGAACCTTGTCATGACCGGGACATATATTTTATTATTCTTAATACTCTATTATTATTTGCATCCTTTCATTTTTTCCTGGTGTTACAAATTCCAAAATCCTTCATGTTTTGTTTATATTGTGTTCTTTATATTCTCGATCTTTATTTATTCTAAAATTTCTTTTGTCTTTGCATTTGCACAATGTATATAGTTTTTTTTTTTAAAGACTTTGTCAGTTTTATGTGTCAAAATGTTGTAATTGCATTTTCTTCTCTCTTGTTCGATTTGCTTTATTTCACTATTCGTTTTTGCATTTTTCTTTGCTCCTATCCGTGGATAATATGTGGGTTACCGTTTGTCTTTTTCGACTCATTAAAATGCATTCACTTTACTCTGTTGCATCAATTAGTTCATTATTTTCTTCCCCTCAGAAATTCCTTCCATGCATTGCAGAGTGACGATGTTAAGTTGTACGATAACCAGTCTGAGTACTGGAGAACTTTCATGGTGTCAGATGATATTGCAGTCAAACATGGCTGGGGCAATTCTAGAATCTTGAAAGCAACTTCACAGGGACTAGGAAAATTGACGGCTTCTTTGGCATATCATAGCGGGTACCAAGAAAGAAAAGAGGTGCTACCTTGTATTAGTTTATTATTTTGTACTTTTATTTTAAGCTTCTTTTTTATTTTCTGAATATCTCTTTTTATTTTTTTTCCCTTTATCATACCTCTGTTGTCTGTTGTCTTAATTTCCTCCTCTTCTTCTTTTTTTGCTCCTTTTGAATTGTGGATGGGGTGCCTGGTTCTTGTTGAGGAAGTAATCTTTAAATAACATTTTATTTGTCTTTGCTGATTATATTCCCTTTCAGGTTCTCAAGGTTTTGCAGGAGGTCATGGTTTGTGATCAAGTAAAGTTTAGTTTGGATCAAAGAAGTGGTATAGCACAAAGCATTCTCCTTCCCTGGGCCCCTGCTGTTTATCAGGAGGTGGAGCTAAGGGTTACAGGAGGTTGGTAGTTTTCTACCTGCTGAGTTTCTGTAAAGTGCTTAATTTAATGCTGACATTGTTGATCAGCTCTGATTTCTATGAGATTGTGTAGGTTGTGCAAAGGCATCTAGTGACTATAAATGGTTTTCCTCAGACGCAGCTACTGTATCGGTATCTGCTTCAGGGGTTGTCCAGGCCAAGAAGCCTGGTTCAGCTACTGTTAAAGTGCAATCTGTTTTTGATGCATTGAATTATGATGAGGTAATGTTTAGGGTGCACGATCTTACTCTCCACTCTATTTTCATAAGGGGGAGGAGATCACATATGAGCTAGAGCTATTGGCACAGGAGAATGTTTTTTTGGGTGTCAAGAAAATTCCTTATTTGCTCTACAGATGCTTATTCTTTTTTTTTTTTTTCCTAAATAATTATTTATTTATATTTATAAGGATTTATGTGTTAGTAGGCCAAACATTGACGAATTATTGCCTCTCTGCATCTGTGACTTGAGATCCGTAATTTTGCATGTCCATTAGAATCTATCAATTCCTACTAATTATCTTTCTGACATTGGATGAGTTTCCACCATCTTCCATGAAGTATTTGTGATAACTTGACAAGAAAGCATTTACAAGCCATGAGACTGTCACTTTGAAAAATACATTTTTCTCTTTTTCTTTTTTCCTGTTGAGCAGAAATCCATGCGGCATTATTATGCCATTATCTAGGTGACTTGTACCCCCCCAAGAAAAGAAGAAAATGAAATTTGTGAAGATGTTAGTGAGGTCATTCTGCAGGTAATTAATGGGGTGTTTTCTCATGAGGAGTGTTGTAAGAGTTCACTTACATTTGTGCTTGCTGTGTCCAAAAATGCTGAGAAAATCTTATAAGCTGGTGCACTAAAACAAGGGACATGCCTTAAACGCTAGTGTTCCTTTACACCTTTTGTTGTTTGTGCACAAAGTTTAATATGTTGGTTTTTCTAGATGTATGTAATCTCTGCGTGGCTCTTATCTCTTTTACTCCCTTCCACCCTTTTGTTAACACTTTCTTGTATTCATAATGCTAAATAATTATTGATAGGTGGTGATTGAAGTTTCCATCCCCTCATCTATGGTTATGCTTCATAGCTTCCCTGTAGAGACTGTTGTGGGATCACATCTTGAAGCTGCAGTGACAATGAAAGCATCCAGTGGTAATGCCATATACTGGAACTATCTGAACTTGCCTTCTTTTATGGCTGGTTAACTCTTTTTTAAAGTTGATTTGTCAACTGCAGGCTCCTATTTCTATAGATGTGATGCTTTTAGATCCTTTATTAAGTGGAAAGCTGGACGCGAGTCTTTCATTATCGTCAATGCTACAGAGGAGAAACCTGTCTTAGGCATGCTGGAAAATGTTGGGCAAATTGCATCTTTAAGTGGTCCTCCATGCTCTTGGACCTATGTATATGCTTCTGGTCCTGGTCGAGCTATGTTGTCTGCCACTCTGTTGAAAGATTATCACCACGTTGATAACTCTTTACATGGGTCTATTGTCTTAAAAGCATCTTCATGTATTGCCGCCTACCCACCACTTATCGCTTGTCAGGCTAGGGATGGAAGCCAATTTGGTGGTTATTGGTTTGATTTGGCTCAAGCAGAAGCTGATAATCTATTGGAAAATTTGGATAAGTTATATCTTGTTCCTGGAACACATTTAGATATCATGCTTCTTGGTGGACCTGAACAGTGGGACAAAGGTGTTGACTTCATTGAAAATGTGGAAAGTTTGGATGAAGGGCACAATCACATTCAAAATGGAGTTCTTGTGCATCAAATATCTGGCAAGAACACAAGTGTGTACAGCGTTGTATGTGAAAAGCCGGGAAACTATGTAAGCTTCTGCATTCTCTCCTTGCGCTATGATTAATATGGCTCTCTCTCCCCCTCTCTCTAAATCTCAAAGTCATGATGTATTGTCTTTTCTTTTTTGTTTTTGTTTTAAAATGACACAGAAACTTGTTTTCAAACGTGGTAATTTGGTTGGGGATGACCATCCTCTGCCGGCAATAGCAGAAGTTTTGTCGTTACTTTCGTGTAGCTATCCTTCTTCAATTGCACTAATAGCTGATGAACCTGGTACAAATTATTTCCTTTATATCAAAATTGCTTGCACCGACTTTACTTTAATATTCCATAAAATTAACTCTTTATGCTTCTGGGTGAATTGATGCCAATGTTAAGTAAACAAACGCGGTGTTATAAGGACTGCAATTCAAGCTGACCGCAATTCCGAGCAAATTCGAGTCACCCCTATTACTGTGGCAAATGGACGCATTGTTCGAATTGCTGCAGTTGGCATAAGTAACTCTGGAGAAGCTTTTGCAAATTCATCTTCTCTTTGTTTGAGGTGGGAACTAAGCAGTTGTAATGGGCTAGCTCACTGGGATGACACTTTTGATTCAGATAGGTCTAAATGCAGCTGGGAGAGGTTTTTGGTCTTGCAAAATGAACCAGGACTGGTACTTCCTAAACTTTAATGGTTCATCTTCATATTGTCATATCATGTTATTATGCCTTTTAGCTGTTCATTTAGATTTTTTGGTTTATGTTTGGACTCTAGTGGATTATTAGGACAAGGTTGCATCCACATGTCTGGTTTTTTAGGTTCCATGGATAAAGCATTTGCTTTCTTATTTCAATTTCTGAAACGTTGTCAGTAGCGCACAGCATGCCAGATTTTCTGTGATCTTAGAATTATAGTACTTATAATATGGAACGCTCTATATCTATGCTCTGAAAATGAAGGCTTTTAAAGGCAAATCTTTTGCTTTATGAGACGATGATGGCACAGTAGTACAGTTATCACAGCTATTTGACATTTTTTGTGTTGAAGGATGCAGGTCACAGAATTAGGAATTCTTCCAAGTCCATGATTGCTCTTCCAGTACTAATTATCTGATTATTTAATTTCTGCTATCATTTTATTAGATTAGTTATGTTATTTGTAGATACTTGGATCTAAGTTGTGATCTACTATGTCTAGATAGCCTTTTGACATCTAGACTATAGTTTTTAGTTGTGCTTCAAGTTAGCAAAATACAATTTTTATATTTTCCATGTTATGATGAGTAAATTGTAATGTTGATTCTAAGCTGAGATGTTAAATGCTTTGCTTTTCAGTGCATAGTTCGTGCTACCGTTATTGGTTTCCTTGATGGTGTGACTGATCATTATTCTGCTCAACTGCTAGAAAGTTCAGAGAATGTTCTTACAGATGCGATACGATTACAGGTGTGAAGTTTGTAATTTTTTTTTCTTTTCTCAAGGAGAAGCTTATGTATTTTATTTTCCCTGCATGAATTAATTGGGTAAAGGCAGGGCTATTTTGCGGGTTTAGGGTTTCTTTTGTGGGTGTCTTGGTGTTTCTCCTTTTTTGGTTTTGGTTTTTTTTTTTTTTTCTTTTTTTTTTTTTGGGTGTTCCTTGTGTATGTTTCTTGTGTACTTAGGAGCGCCTCACGCTTTTTTAATGATATTTGCTTGATTTCCTATCAATAAAAAATTTCTTAAGATTCATGTTGAAGTTTGTTGTCCTTGTTTTTTATTCTTTTAATTGTGTATTCTAGTAGGCATGCTGTTCTAATTGTTACTTTTTCTTCCAAGGTTTGGTTCTTACCTTCAGATTTGTTCTAATATGCAGCTTGTTTCTACTATTAGTATCAAACCGGAATTCAACTTGTTATTTTTCAATCCTGACGCTAAGGTAGACTCTAATCCTAATGTTCTTAGTTACTATTTTAGCCTGATTTCAAATAAAAATGCATTATTTGTGTTGTGAAGTTTGCATGAAAATATTAGAGAGAAAGAGGAGGCACGGTACTTCATACTTAACCTCTCTCACCACATTATATATATATATATATATATATTGTAAATTCAATACATGAACCAAAATACCACCGTAACAAACCCTTGTCACTAACACATTCAACCCAATTTGGTGATCAGACTTTCCTCTCCAATGCTGTCATGTATTTGGCAAAACATGGTGGTGTCAGAAAATATAATCCTTATATATCAAGTGCTATATATAACTGTTAAACAATGCAATTATTTCCTTATTTCAGTTAAATTTGTCAATTATTGGCGGAAGCTGTTTCTTGGAGTTTTCTGTGAATGATCCTCGGGTAGTAGAAATTGTTCCACTCCCACCGGGCTTAAAATGCTTACAATTGATGCTGTCTCCAAAAGAGTTGGGTAATGCACTTGTTACAGTTCATGATATTGGGCTTTCTCCTCCAATTTCAGCTTCTGCTGTGGTAATTCTTTTCTTCCCTCTGTGCTTTCTGCACAATTTGTTTTCTGATAGAAACTGCTCAGTCGGTTTTATTTTTTTATTTTTTTTATTTTTTTATTTTTTATATATATATTATTTTAAGAGCGTAGCTTTCTAAGCGGAGCTGAACTTACCTCTTCCACCTGAACCAACTCCTCAGTCTTTTTTGTACTGTTGATGAAAGATTTTCTTATTGTGATAGAACTATATAATTTTATACTTATCTTTATCCCATTGAAATCATTTGTTTTATGTAGAAATCTTTTTGGAGAGTTTGTTCGAGTAGAACTTATGGTGGATAGAGATATTCGCAACCTGATTCACAGAGGCATTATTAAACCTGAGGTCCATTAAAATTATCAGTGATTATTAAAAATATCCTCTCCTATTTCCCAGAATTTCTCACCAATTGAACGATACAAATAAATCAAGTTGCCAAACCATCTTGTCATCGATTTGTTTTACTTTCGCTGTTGTCATCCATGTGGTCATGGATAGTAAATTGGAGCATAACCGGCACTGCCATGGCTAAGACAAGGCCAGAAAGGCCTTCACTTTCAGTGGTTGCCATAGCGCCCATGTTAAGACAACATTGATCAATGATATTGAGGTCATCTTTGGGAAATAAATGAAACTATCCAATCAGCTAATTGGTCTGATCCAAGCACAGATACAACTGCATGATCTGAAGTTTGTCATGACTTTCCCGGAAAAAGTGGGAATTTAATTTTGCAATGTTTCTCATTTTGGGTACACTTAGAATCTTGACCTTGGGTTGTCTCTGTAACATATAATCTTGAGCAATCTTGAAATTATTTAGTGTTGTCTGATTTCTAAAGTTGTGAGCTGTTTTTTTTTTTTTTTTTGTTCTTTTCTTTTCTTACTGTTTTTCTGTTATTGTTTATACTGGTTATGACAGCCTTCATCGTCCATGTTCAAACTCCTGATTCACTTGTGTGTGGTTTCTCATAGATGTATACATGTTTTACAGGTTCAAGTTGCAGATATAGACTGGATTAAGATTACGTCACAAGAGGAGATAAGCCTTATGGTTAGTCTTTCCTGGTGATGTATTTTTCTTATAAGCTGATCTGCTGGCATTGATTACAAGCTATCTTGATATTTTCAGGAAGGAAGCTCTCAAACTATCAACATAATGGCTGGGATTAATGACGGAAGTACTTTTGACTCTTCTCAGGTTTGAATGTCTTTTTTTTTTAACTCTCTTTTCAGGGGAGCTATGTACTTCAATTTTCCTTTTACTCCAAATGCTTTTAAACTGAATTTAGTGGGACACTTCAACTAGAAGTTGCAGTGATTTGCTTGTGGAAAATAGAGCGTTTTATAGATATTCTTGGCCTTGATCCTTTCTGTTCTCGAAAAGGTTTTGTTTGTGTGTGAGTCATGGTTTTTCTCATCTATTCTAGATAATAACCTCAGTGATTGGGAACTTGTGATGCAGTATGCTTACATGAATATTCATGTACATATTGAGGATCATATAATTGAGCTCATAGACATTGATGACACGTCAAGTCCTCGTGATGGATATGTGAATGTGAAAGCGCCAAATTTTAAAATTATGGGTACACATCTTGGGATTACAACTCTTTATGTAAGTTCACTGTTTATCCATATGAATTAGCACTCATTGTCAGATTTCTCTGTCCAGAATTTGTGGCTATGTGAGTTTAAATATAATACTTGATAACAGGTCAGTGCTTCACAGCAATTTGGACATGAAATTTTGAGTCAACCAATAAAGATAGAAGTTTATGCACCACCAACAATTCACCCTCCAGATATTTTTCTGGCACCAGGTGCATCGTATGTGGTATGTACTGGAAATATTACCATTTGCTTGCTTATTGCTGATGCTTATTAAATGTAAGCTTTTGTTGGAAATGCTAAGATAAATAGAAATTCATTGGTTGCTGATGTGGATGCTTAGATTTCATTCTGCCTTCTCCATTGACTTTGGAGGTCCTTTATTAGCCTACACCTTCTACGCACATGCAGACACTATTATGCGTATTTTCTATGTATTTGTGTGTGCATGCGTGAGCATTGTTGCTGAGCATTGTTGCTGTTTTTTTTTTTTTTTTTTTTTGGTTTGAGGACATTCTATTTTTATATGCTTAGCTTACTGTTGACGGAGGTCCAACCATCGGTGTATATGTCGAGTACGCTAGTATGGATGATGGGATTGCAACAATTCAGAAGTCTTCGGGACGATTGTCTGCAAATTCACCTGGCAATATTGTAAGATATGATGCCCTGTCAATACTTACTGTCAAGTATTTTGTTTAGCTATTTTTTTGCATGGATTACCTAACACTAGATTTTAAAGTTTCTTTTAGCGATGGGACATTTGATTGTCTTAAAGAAACAGATTCTATAATTTGCAGTCAGCTGCATATCCAAGGCGTGGATCTGGTTTCTCATAAATGGATTAATGTTTTTGGGTTATTATGAGGCCAGATGTTAATATTTTGCGAATTATACTAGAAGTAAACAGGTTCATCCTTATAAAAGAGGGTCTAAGGAGGGGTGGTTCTGTTCCTCCTTAAACCTATTCACCATTGGCTTTATCTGGTCAAGACTGGAAGATGCTGCCTGTACAACTTTATTATTTTTTTCTTTTTCCTTAGTATATCTTATTTATTATCTTATTTTTCCTCTAATCCATTATATTTCTTGCTATAATCAGACTGTTCTTGCCACATTTTTTGGCAAAGGAGATACCGTGATTTGTCAAGCATATGGCAGTGTTAAAGTAGGAATTCCTTCTGTGATGATTTTGAATGTACAAAGTGAACAGCTTGGTGTTGGCCGTGATATGCCAATATACCCTGTGTGTCCTGAGGTAAGAATTGCAAACCAACAATAATTGACCTTTCTCTTACAAGAATACTGATTGACTTCTGTTATCAGGGGGATTTATTTTCTTTTTATGAGCTCTGCAAAAATTATCAGTGGACTGTAGAAGATGAAAAGGTTGGATAAGTTCTGTATTTAACTACTACTTGCTAATTTGTCCTCTTGTCATTTACCTCTGTGTTTATTAGGGATATGTATTCATTGTTTGGGAGGAATGACTATTTTCTTTTCTTCATTACCTGTTTAGGTGTTGAGTTTCCACGTGTTAGAGCATTTATATGGTGAGAAGTATGAATCTCCAATAGCTAGTTCAAAAGAAGTTCAATTCACTAGTTATTTGGATGAGAAAGAGCTTGGTTTTGTCACGGTTTTGCATGGAAGGTAAACTAAAGTTACTACAACAATGGATTTTATAAAATCCATGTTATGCGTCATAATTTATGCTGAAAATGTTTGCATTGAACTAACAAAGCAATTGTTCTTGAACCGTGAATTAACATATTTCATCTTGTTAGAATATTAAATAGCATATTTCTCTTTTTGTTTTTTTAGATGTTCACTTGTATACTTACTATGTACTAGGGTTGTGCCCGCTTTTTGTTATGCACAACATTACTTATAAAAAAAAGGAATATTAAGTAAAACGATTAAATTTACCATTTTCTATCAGCGTAAGCTTTTAAGATAATTGGTAACTTAACATAGTATCAAAGTAGTGATCCTGAGTTAGAACACTGACTTTATAATTTATCTTCCATGTCAACTCAATATTTCATATGTTGAGCCTCACTTGTTATGAGAGAATTTAAGCTCACGCATGAGGGGGAGTATTAGTTTTAAATTAAATGATTAAATTCATTATTTCCCATCAACTTAAACTTTTGGGACAATTGGTGATTTATGACATCGTATGGATGATTGCATTTGGTTAATTTCTCATGCACCCTTGTTTTTGGTAAATATATCCTTTGTCATCTTAACTATCTGAAGTCATATGAAAGTGTTTTGGGTTCACCAATAACTGGCCCAAAACTTATGCCCTTTGCTCATTTGTACAATGTGTATTAACCACTGTTTCTACACTAAGAAGTTGCCTTTTCCTTTGAGGAAACTGTTCCTACACTAAGAAGAGTGCTTTCAGGAAGTATGTTAGCTAGGTGACTTCTCTTGTATACTTCATGTGTACATGCGGGCGCCTTACGCTTTTAATGATATTTCGATTACTTAAAAAAAAAAAAAAGCTTCCATCATAATTTTCCTCTCCATATATGTCTGTTTAATCATTTTTCTTTGGAAAAATGTTGTAGCCAAACTACTTGGTATGCCTTTGGATTATGGAAGATTCAGTTTCCAGCTGGTTGCTGGCACCGGCAGTATGGTAGTGATGTCTTCAGCTGTCTGATTGTGATCTGTACCCACCAGCTGGTTACTTTGCAATCTAGGACTTATGAAAAGAATTGCTAGATCTAGGAAAATTTGGGGCTGTAATTTTCGTGTGTTAACAACAGGGCTGAGAGATTTATAGAGCTGTGCTGTTTTGGCAGAAGTTTGAACCCAAAAGAGGTTCCTCAGCCTGTCTTTTCATGACTAGATTTAGGCACTTGCTTGTAATACTTATTTTCAGTTGGCACTCTCCAGTAAATATTACTTATGAAGATTATGTAATTTGACGTTTTTATACCTTCATCTTAGCTGATTGTTTGTGCTTCTAATACCTTCATCTTAACCTCTTGTGGGGTGTGGCTACATCTGCTTTCTGTCTATTCTAATCAACAAATCTTAATTAGCTAAGGTCTATTCTAATCAACAAATCTTAATTAGCTAAGGTTTTTCTAATATGCCACTATTACTCCATTCCAGATCTGCAGGCAGGACAAACGTCAATCTCACATTCTCATGCGATTTTATATCTCCCGGTTCTAATTCAGGGTCAAGGTTATATATTGCATCTGTGTCATTATTGGTGGTGCCTGATCTCCCTCTTGCTCTTGGAGTTCCCATAACCTGGGTTCTTCCTCCCCATTATACTACAACAAATCTATTGCCTTCATCTTCAGAATCATATGGCCAATGGGATAGTCAGAGTTGGAAGGGAACTATTGTATATTCTTTATTAAGATACAGTGGTGAAAAGGAGGCTCTGCAGAAAGATTCAATTTCCATTCATGGGGCTAGGATAAAGACAACAGACAGCAACAATCTTGCATGCATTCAGGCAAAAGATCGCACAACAGGAAGAATTGAGATAGCATCTTGTGTCCGGGTTGCTGAGGTAATTTATGGAGGGCTGATTATTGGTGCCTGATCTAGGCAAGCTATATTACTTCAAATATGTTTCTCCATATCTATATTGTTGATACCTATTTTGCATGGGCACCTGTGCTATCATTTCTTAAGGTGGTACATGCATGTAGAGTTCATACTATATGTTGAAAATGTAGTGACTCTGTAGCTTTTGGCAATTAAGTATGATGTCATGGGTTGCGTCTTGTACCTTTCCTTCATCTTATTCTCATTGGTATTTGAGTATACATTCTTGACAACTTTGTTTATAATTTTAGATCTCAATAGCCTAATGTCTCTGCATTTTGACCAGGTGGCTCAAATAAGGATAACAAATAAGGAGTTCCCTTTTCATGTAATCAATCTTGCAGTTGGTGCTGATCTTAGACTTGCAATAAGCTATTATGATGCTCTAGGTAGTAAAGTTTCAGTAATATTAAATGTTAATTGGTAATTATATGTTTTGGATTTAAGTCCTCATCAGTCTGCTTGCGATTTTGCTATCGACCAGGAAATCCTTTTTATGAAGCATATCATGCAATTCTCGTTTATGCTGAAACAAACTATCAAGATGTTGTTTCCATAAACCATACACGTTATGAAGACGGAAATATTCATCTAAAGGTATGTGCTATTAAATAAACCTTTTGAGTTTCAATAGTCCAAGCTTCAGGGGGATTGCATTGGACCTTTTACAATTTTGTTTTCTTTATCACTGATTATCATGTAAAATCGTTCATTTGGCAAATCACATCTGGATGAACAAACGACAATACTTATTTCTGTAATTGAATTTATTCCTGGCCATATCATTTAAATGTAACTCAAGGTCCAAATATTTGTTGAAGGCAATACGGCATGGTAGAGCTCTCGTGCGAGTATCAATCAGTGGTTCACCGCTGAAGTCAGACTATGTGCTCGTACGTACTATCCTTTTCTTCAAAATCCCATGAATGTCTGTGCTAAAGAAGCTATTAATTGCTATCCATCTGTAAATCGTACATTTCTCTTGCCTAATGCTTAAAAGCTAAGCTCTGCAGAAAAACTTCATAAAGGGCTTGGATTTTTTTTTTTTAATCTACTGGTATTAATACTGTGGAAAGGGGTTGATTCTTTCATGCCAAAACACTCAAGCATGCTTACCTTTATGATTCAAAGTTATTTTACATCTTAAATGGAATATTGCCGACTCTTATTTCGAATTTTCTCTTTCCACTTTTTTTTTTTTTTTTTTTTCCTGTTATTTTTACTATAAAAAGATATCTCTGTTTTTTTGATAAGTAATAATGCATTAAAGAGCGCAGAGGGGCGCGACCCAAGTACACAGGGAGAAAAGAGATCTCTGTTTTTATTCAATCATTGCTGAATATATGACCCGTGTATAGTTGGTTTGAGACTATAACTAGATGGGTCACACCATGGGCTGTAAATGAAATCAGCTAACAGCTAGCACTTGGCTTGGCTTAGCAGGTTTATTAGATACTGAATCAAGTTTGAGTTTTGTTTTTATGCTTGTTTGTTGGAGAAGCGAAGCTTTAGGGCTAATAATTTACTTCAGCTCAATGGGGTTGATTAACATGGATTGGGAAAATAAAAACGTAATTCTACTTAGCAAGCTATTGATTTATGTTTTTGCTCATACACCTTTTCCAGTATACTTGGAAAGAAATTTTTTAGTTGCTTTTATTAATGAAGTTCTTAAGATGACCTTCTAAAATAATTTTTTTGGTCATTGACCCTCCACTCACTTATATATATAGTTAACCACGGTTAAATGCACCAAGCATAACTTGAGCTGGAATCGAGCTTATTACCGAAATATTAAGATCAATCTGGACCTGAGCTTTGCTGATCACTCGTGAGCCAAGTTAATGAGCTTGACTCGAGTTTGTGTGAGAGCTTGAACACTTATTTTATCAAGCTGATCTTGAACAGCCTGGGGCTCAGCTCGTTTGCAGCCTTGCCACACCTTATTGGTTTCTAGTCAATCCTCATAGCAACTCCCTAAGACTAATGTCTGAAATAAGCCTTATGTACTAACCAAATATTGTTCTCATCACAACATGGAAAAGTAAGCCCAATATGCATTTTACTTTCTTATTTTCTTCTTTGGTTCTCATTTTTGTTTTTCACCAACCCTATTCAGAGTTTAAGATCAGTTAATTTCTTCAGATTTCAGTTGGTGCTCATATACATCCTCAAACCCCAGTCCTGCACAAAGGAGCTTATCTTAACTTCAGCATAGAAGGTGGGTCTAGGGTGAACATACTTCTGTTTCATATTGTTCACAACTAATTTATAGTTATTGTATCTTCTTGTGAGATCTGTTGTCAAGTTACTAATAATATGCAATTTCAGTGTCTGCAGTAGTGTCTATATCTTTTTGCTATTTATAACTATTGGCTTCTTGTTTTTTTTTTTTGATAAGTAAAAGTCATTGTATAAAAAGCGCAAGGGGCGCAACCCATGTACACAGGAAGTATACAATAGAGCCCACTACACGAGCTTTAAACTGAAAAGGACGCACATAAATCTATAAATTCCGTAAGCGTTGAAGCTTGCGAAGAAGACCCCAATATCCTCCAAGAGAAGAGAGTTTGTAGCACCCTTTGCTTCAATGCTGTATTGCCCATTTCATGATCCTCAAAGCTCCGCGCATTCCTTTCTCTCCATAAGGACCACATTACACACAAAGGAGCCATCCTCCAAATGTGCACGGCTGATCGCTTTCCCCTTTGCCCTCTCCAACTTTCCAAACATTCCTTCAAACTCCTCGGCATCACCCACGTTATACCAAATAGCTGGAGTATCATATTCCATACCTCTACAGCAACTTCACAATGCACTAAAAGGTGATCAATAGATTCGCCACTCTTCTTGCACATACAACACCATTCTGTCACAATGATGTTCTTTTTTCGTAGGTTGTCCAATGTTAAGATTTTTCCCATAACCGCCGTCCAAACGAAAAAAGCCACCCTCGGAGGAGCTTTACTCTTCCAAATAAGCTTCCACGGACCATCCACCGGGGCTGGATTTAACTTCACCTTATAGAAAGACTTCACCTCAAAAATTTTCCTCTTCGAGGGAAACCAACAAATGTTATCTACCAACTATTGGCTTCTTGTTATAACGTGAAAGTGTTATAGCATTCTTCTTCAAGCACTTCATAACTGTAAATGATAATATTATTACTTTAAACATCATTTACTCTAAACTATTAATGCTTGGAATATGGGACCTTTGGGTTCATGTTCAAGAACCTTATCTAATTATCTTAGCATCGTTCAGTCCACTCCAGGCAGCTTGGAATATGGGACTTTTGGGCTCATATGGGAACCTTCTGAAACCCCTGGGACTATTGCACAAAACCATGTATAAGCACATGCACACAAAAGAAACCAGAAAGCAGTTGTAAAATAAACATAAACAGTTCTTAACTCCTTAAATTCCTTTTGAAATCTGCCTGACTTTTCTCTACATATTTTCATCACATACTGTTACGCATTAGAGATGTTATCTAATGCTCTCTCGAATGGATATATTTAGGTTATATGGATATAGATTCATTGTATGAAAATATATATGTGCCAAATGCATTTGCTACTCTAGGGGTGGACTGTGGAGTACTTGCGTCCTAGGGTGGCAATACTGCATGAAATGAATGCAGATTCTTAGCACAGCTTTCTTTATGAAATATAATGGATATTCTAGTATTTTCTTATATCATTGTGTTTCTCATGTATTGAAGACAAAATAATCATATAATTCTCTTCTGAAATCCGTTTCCAAATAGCCATGGAGATACTTTGAGCAGAAAAGTAACCTTTCCTTCTAATCTTTCATTCTGTTTTTTTTTTTCTAGCAGTTAATGTTACATTGTTTAGTTTAATGTTACCACATTTAACATGGTAGGTTTAAATGATCAAGTTTCTGGCCGGTGGTTCACTGCTAATGCAAGTATTATATCCGTGGACACATTGTCTGGAATAGCTGAAGCAGTTGGGGAAGGTTCAACCCAAGGTAATGAATAAAACCCTTTTAACTTTGTCAAAGCTGCTGGTCCCAACTAATTTAATGTGAGATATCTTCTCTCTATGCGTCTATGAGTTCCTTTGAATATATGATGATAGCCTTTTTCACAGTGGGAACTTGTTACCTGTGAACAGTTATTTTCAAGGGTTCGAGTTTGGAACTGCGAACTACGGGTACAGTGCTGACAGGTATTATTATTTCTGTGGGTGCTCCAAAAGAGATGCTGACAAATGTTCCTTTCCCCACAAAAGGATATAACTTCTCTGTGAAGTTCAGGTTTGTAAACTCTTGATTTCAGTTAAATATTCTATACGTTGAGCGTCACTAATTAAGAAAGAGTTTGAGCCCACATGAGATGGAGTGAGAATAAAAATTAAATGATTAGGTTAACCATTTCCTATTAGCTTAAGCTTTTGGGACAAGTGGTGTTATAACAATTTCCACAGTGCTTTCTTGAGAATCAACATTAGTGTGTGCATGAGCTAGCAGACTCATTCATGGCGTGAAATAATTTAACAACTTTATATCAATGGTGTTTGTTCAATACTCAATTTATTTTTTTATTTTCTGATTATTGACATTCGAATTTGGAGATGCTTTGAAAAATATATCTATTATCTTGATGCTTATGGCTCCATCACCTTTCACTTTGTCATCAATAATGTTGTGTACTTTATAATGTTCTAAAGCTGTGGTTTTCATTTTTGCTAGCTTTCTTTTGGAAATGGGTGCATATAAATGATGGTGCTTTGTTAATGTCTTTGCTTGTTTCTCTTTTACTTCAATAGTAATGCATATGACAAGAAATTTGGAGCGATTGGAAACAGAAAGGAAGTCCCATACGACTGTATTGTGGACCCTCCTTTTGTTGGGTATGTTTCATATTCTTTTGTCTTTTCTGGCTGCAAATCTACTGAATAATATTTTCATCAGTTAATATTCGTTTCTATTTTTGGGCTTGAAGCTATGCAAAGCCATGGACAGATCTTGACACTGGTTGCTCATATTGCCTCTTTTTCCCTTACTCGCCAGAGCATTTGGTACACTCTATACCCATGTCAAAAGACATGAGACCAGATATATCTGTGTCCATAAATGCTTCCTTGAGAGAAGCTAATTATGTCTCTGGATCTGCATCTGCTCTTTTTATTGGAGGTTTTTCGGTATTAGAGATGGGCAAGGTAATGATATAGTCATTTCTAGCAGCTTACATCTAGTTTTCTTTGAGAAGAAAAAAAACTGAGACTGGAACCCTAATTCAGCATCCATCACTTTAGATGACTGTTGCCCTACCCCTAATTGCTTCATGACTATATAACTTCTAGCCATTTTCCCCCTTTTTTTTTTCTTTCTCAAATGAATAAAAAGAATGATATAAAAATACTATTATGTTCTTCCCATTAAAGAATTAAAAACAGAAAGGAAAAAAAAAAAAAAAAAGATGGGGGTGATAGAGAGGATGGCCGCCAGACACTCCGGTTTGATTTTTTTAAAAAAATATTAATTTTATTTATTTATTTTGTAATGAGAAGGGAATTGTAGTGTTTTTAAGTCAATTTTGTTATTTAATTGAGGAAAAAATAGCTAGAGGTGTTAGATTTAAAATCTTTGTGAGCTCATATATTAAATTGGCCAAATTAAAAACTTAGGTCTAAAATGCAAAATACGAAAAAAGACATGGGGGTTCTGGAATATTATCCCTAATGTTAAATCAGCTCAATTTTAATAGTGTATGATATTGCGAATTTCTTAATGTTTCAGAATTTGATGCAGTTGAATCTGACACCAGACTCTAACAAGACAATCATAACCATCTTGGGGAATACAGGTACAATGGTAGACATTTTTCCCTGTGTGTGTGTGTGTTAACCATGGTCTTCATAACATGGCGTGATCCCTCTCTCTACCCATTAAACCCATCCCTGCTAATGGAGTTGGGGTTTCATTCTCTCCTTCTTCAATCAAACACTGTTGATTTTTGAACTTGCAACTTTCGGTTTTGAAACTCATCACAACTGATCAGCTGAGTTATCGCTTGTATTCCCTTTTGTGCACCATTCACATTATTTGTTCAAGAAATTTAATCTACTCCTCTACTGGGTTAGATTTTAGGGAACTTTCCTTGCTTTCCATCTTTACTGTTTTAGACCAATTCACGTCACTGTAAATGCTGTGTATCATTTGTTCCTGATGACATGTTTGCATCATACATTTTTTTGATATGGATGCTTGCATCAAACATATCTATTTGCACCACACATTATTTGTTCAACGTATCGGATATATATGTTTATGTATTTCATAATTATTTATTATTAAGAGTAATGCTAGAAAGAAGACTGTTGTCCTTTTTTGTCCCTCCAAAAGTAATGTGACTTTTAAACTTACCATTTAATTCAATAGTGATCTATTCCAAATTTAATGGTAATTTTAAAAATCACATCACCTGTAGAGAGACAAGAGGGAGACAAAAATCTTCCTTCTAGAATTAATCTATTCTTAATGACATGTTTGCATCATACATATCTATCTCTATCTGTACCATTCACGATATTTGTTCAACAAATCTCATGTACATTTATATGAATTTCAACAACCCTATAAAATGGAAGTCATTAATATTTGTGTTTTTTTCAATGACTGGTATATGGTAATGGTATTGTTAAGCTTTGACAGAACACCTTTGGGTTTGGGTTCTTGTAGTTCTTCCATCAACCCCACCAACCCCCACACCCCCCCCCCCCCCCCCCCCTAAAAAAAAAAAAAAAAAACAAAGAAAACCTTTGCTAACTGTATAAGTGCATCACTTGCTAAAAAAAAAAAATTGAAGCACTGACTTCATTGGTTGTTATTGTCTCATTTTAGATATTGAAATCCACTGGCACAAGCATGATCTGATGATGATCAGCCCCATCTATAGAGAAGAATCTGGGATCGGTGGACGTGCACAGTATGAGGTGAGCATTAGCTTAATTTACTGTGATTACTTATGATGCAAGTTAATTTGAAAATTATTTACTGATTGTTAAGAGTATTAATTAAACTATTAAATTCATCATTTCTTAGTAATTTAAAGTTTTTGGACAACTGACGATTTAACTTGGTATTAGAACATAGGTTCTAAATTCGAACCCTAACTCTACAATTTACTCCCTATTTTAGTTAAATATTATAAGTGTTAGGTCTCATTTGTTGAAGAGGAATTTGAGCCCCACACGTGAGAAGGAATATTAAAATATTTGTTAAATAATTAAATTTACAATTTCCTACCAACTTTAATTTTGGGAACAACATATGATTGAAGGCATTTGAATGTTTGATGTCTTGTAGAAATAAAATGGTTCCATGTGCTCTTCGTAATACTTGAAGGTAGAATCCATCATTTGGAATGGAGTCTTGCAAAGCAAAAATCCATTTTTGTTGTGAGAGAAAATAAAAAGGACTGTTAAAACTTGAAATAGATACAGTGGTATAATTATAAAAATGGAATGTTTGATATCTGAAATAGATATCAAAATGGAATGATTAAACTTGAAATAGATATCAACCTCAGGAACACTATTTGTAGTATAATTATATGCAGAAATGCAGATGATATCATTTTCCAAAATCCTAACATTCCTCTTGATTTGCAGCCGACTACTAGCTAAGCAAATAATAATAATTAGTGCACTGGGTTCATTTCTAAAGCTGTTTAAAACACGACAGATGATTTTGTACTCTAGACTGATCATCTCTCTTCTCCATGTCTTCAGATCAAAGTGCTAAGAGACAAGAGATTCGCAGATAAAATCATCATTACTCTCCCAGCCAATGGTGAGCCTTCTTAGTCCTTGATCCTAATACAACTTCACTCCTTTCAGCAATCCAGAAAGTTCATCTCTGAGAGATACAGATAGAGGGTGTATTTCTTATAGGATCAAATTTTCATCGTTATTATTCTATTTTACAGGTCAGAGAGTGTATATAGATGTTGACTACGAGCCTACCCAAAAAGCAGCTTCAGGAACTACAATAAATAAAACCCTTTGGGTAAGCGTAGTTGGCTGCTTGGCGCTGTTGGTGTTGACCGTGGCCATCTTTATATGTTTCTTGGACAGGCCCAACAGACATCAGCCATCCACTGCTCTTCCTACTCCAAGTACCCCGGCACCTGTGACCCCCGATCGTAGAGGCTCTGCTGTTCTGAACGAACAGTCTCCTCGAACACCTAAGCCTTTCGTCGACTATGTGAGAAGAACAATAGATGAAACTCCAAACTATAGGCAAGAGGGAAGGAGGAGGTTTAATCTACAGAACACATTATAGCTTTATGGCCTGCAAGGGTCAGATGTAGATGGGAGCCCTCGGAGGATCAGGTAAATTCATGTAGTAACCTGGCGTTTTGCCTAACAAAAGTTTTGTTGTATTATACAACTAGTTAGGAATCCAATGATCTGCTTTTTTTTTTTTTTTCATGAAAGCAATGGACTTGGATTCTCAGATCATGCTAGAAGCTGATGCTGTATTAGTCAAAACCCATCGTTGGTGATTGATTCATTATAAGAAACGTATTATTTCCAACTTTTCCTTCTTCCTCTTATAGCCCACTGAATATCTTCTCATCGTCTCTTTAAAAAAAAACTCACTGGGTAAACGGAAGGCACTTCACTCCCAAATCTCTGCCTTTTTTTTTTAGTTGTTTTTTTTTCTTCTTCTTAAGGTGCGTATGCGTATGGCTATGTTTGTTTTGGTGAAAAATATTTTGTCGGAAAACATTTTTTTTTAAAAAGTGGCTATTTATGAAAAATCGCCAAATATTTTATATATTTTCATATATTGTGAAACGGTAAGGAAGAGAGACAATGTAGAGGAGCTGGTATGAAATAGAAGACTTTCATGAGTGAAATTGAGATTTAGGTTAATATTGCTTGCAATTTGGGCAACAATTATGAGAAGGCTTTTATAGGGCCAATTTTCCTGGGCAAATGTTCGGGCAACTCAAACCTAAACCTACTCTAGTATGTAAGCCCAATAAAGGGTCTTATAACAATTGTTGCTCGCTCCAGGGTATGAGTGGTGAAAAATGGTTAATGCAACTAAAAACATTTTGAGGTCTCCTAGTTTTTACATTGTGCAAAACACTCAAAATAGAGAATGCTTTTTAGACGGTATTTTATGCCAAAAGGAACTACAAAGCGCCAAGAACTGGATAAAGTTTTTTTTTTTTTTTTTTTGGTAAATTGGGTTAAAATAATTTTTTCTAACTTAATTTATTAAACAACATGTCTAAATATATGTAATTCTACATGTATTTTTATTTAATTGAGCAATTGAGATTGAATAATGATATTTTTTACGTTCATTTTACATCAGTTGATGAGGCGCATTTTAAGTTGTTTTTCTTTTATGCTTTTAAAGTGATTGACATAGAAAAGTCCGTATAAAATGTGATAAATGAATGTGAAAAATATCATTTATTTCTTAATCTTTAAATGTATTTTGAACACATATCAATTTAATAGAGTCGGAGAAGTACTTCGTCCAATGGGTTTTTGCTTTGTGAAAACCCTATGCCTTTCCCTATTCATAAATTATTGTTAGTTGATCACATTACCAAAATAATTTTTTTTATAAATGTTTTACGTCTATAAATAGGCAATACGGGCCTAACTCCAAATCTCAAACTCTTTCATTTATGATATGGGCTTTTCGTGCCAGCCGGCCCATCATGAAGAAAGACAGAGGAGCCGCTTCAATGGTCCCCATGACCATAATAACCACTCCTGTCCAGCCAATCACAACGCCCAAATGCCTTAAAAGGGATTTTAGGGCTTTTTGCACTAAAAACAACATCTAGGGCTCAACATTTTTTCCTCATCTTCCTCTCCATCTTCTCTCTGTACTCACCACTCAACGCTGTTTGACTACCGTCGAGTTCGGAGCCCATGGACGCGCAAGCCAACGAAGCTGTCTTCGACGGAGAAGCTAACGACGTTAAGTCCTCCGACCTTAGAGAAGAGGAGGACAAGTCTCATCCTCACACCGGCGACGGTGCCAGCGCTGGGTAACTCTCTCTCTCTCTCTCTCTCTCTCTCTCTCTCTCTCTCTTTATTTATTTTCTTTATAAATTTCTTTCTAGCTCTGTTTGGTTGCTAAGAAATTGCAAGAAAAAGAAACAAATTAGTCAAATCTTGGAAAACTCAGTAACTGTCTTTACTGCTTCATTTATTTGATTTCCCATTACTTATTAGGAATAATGAAATGGAAGTATAAGAAAGGAAATGATTTTTCAATATTGCTAAAAGTTGTAGAGGATTTGTGTGTTTGATTTGTTTGTGATTTTTGTCGGATTTGCGGCTTAAATTTTTTGCAGAAAAATCTTTATAGGGGGTTTAGCGCGAGAGACAACGGATGGTTAGTTCTTTACAGTGTGCTGATTCTTTGGTATTTGTTAATTTTAGTGGGACATGTATTGGTTTTAATCGCTTTTGCGCTTGTGATTGGAATAATCTCCTATGCAGCACAATTCGTCAAACATTTCGGTAAATACGGTGATATTATCGATTCCGTGATAATGAAGGACCGGAAGACCGGGCAGCCCCGTGGATTCGGGTTTGTGACTTATGCAGATCCCTCTGTGGTTGATCAAGTCATTGAGGACACTCATATTATTAATGGGAAACAAGTAGGGTTTGGTGTTCAATAGCAGATATTAAGCTAGGCTATAAGTTTTCTCTTTGTAGAATTCAGTTGTTGACATGGTCTATTGTTGTTTTGGGACCCCATGTATAGGTGGAAATTAAGCGGACTATTCCAAAGGGATCTATGGGCTCTAGGGATTTCAAGACAAAGAAGATTTTTGTGGGGGGAATTCCTACAACGGTGAATGAAGGTGGATTTTTCTTTGGTTTTATTATAACTGTATGTTGCATCAATAAGGTTTGTTATTAGTTGTAAAGGGGGCTATGTGTTTGTTGCAAATGGGCAGACGAGTTTCGGGACTTCTTTTCACAATTTGGAGAGGTGAGGGAACACCAGATCATGAGGGACCATTCCACAAGTCGTTCACGTGGCTTTGGATTTATTACCTTTGACACAGAGCAAGCAGTTGATGATCTCTTGGCCAAGGGTAACAGACTGGAGCTGGCAGGAGCTCAGGTGAGCTTAGTGCCCACTGGAATGGACACTTTTAATTTCCTTCTTTAAATTTTTTTTAAAGATAATTTCCCTATTTCTATGAATGTCCTCCATATAACTACTAGCTAGGGAATACACCAATTATTGTTTAGTAGATTATTAATTCTTTCAAGTACAAGCTTTTGCCTATAAAGGCCTCAGATAGAGCTTGCTGAGAACTTATGAACTTTTTCAGAAAACATAAACAGATGTACATGTTGTCCACTAGAAGGCAATACTGAAACTAACATCTAAACAGAGATATTTTAAATTGTTAGTTGTGTGCCAAATCTGATCGGTTTCTCAGAAGTACTTGATTTATTAATCATTTTGTTGTCAAGGTATCATGTTTTATCCATTCAGTTGCACAATTTTTTTTCTGGGTACATTGTGCTTGGGGTGGAGTTCCATAGAGTTCTATATGCATGATTTTGATTTGACACCAACAATGTTGTGTTTGTAGGCTTTCTGTTTGTTTCTTGATGTGATTGATACTGTTAATGACAATTGACAGTATTTCCATAGAAATTGGCACTAGTGGTGGCTTACTTTAGTGACCACTTGTAGAATCAGAAATTGTTCTCATAAATCCACTATGGTTGCACTTTTCTTCTTACTAAAAACACAACCTTAATCAGTTACGAAGTACTGTGATTTAGGTCCATGTATCTTTCTTGTAGGTGGAGATCAAGAAGGCAGAGCCAAAGAAGCCAAACCCACCACCTGCCCCGTCCAAGCGTTATAATGGTTCTAGGCCCTCATTTGGTGGTGGGTTCAGAGATGGCTATGGTGGATTTGGAGAAGGTAGTTTCAGTAGTAGTGGTGGTGGTGGTGGTGGTTATAGGTCAAGTGCACCCTATGGCGGCAGGAACAGTGCTTACGGTGGTAGTGAATTTGGTGGTTATGGAGGATATGGTGTTGGTGGTGGTGGTGGTGGTATGGGGGCCTACAGGGACGAGTCCTACCTAGGCTACTCAGGTAGGTATGGAGGAGGCTTTAGCAGAGGTTATGAGCTTGGAGGTGGTTATGGTGGACCTGGTGAGAGTTATGGGGCATATGGTAGTGGTGGAAGTGCTGGTGGTGGTTATGGGAGTGGCTATGATGCCAGTCTTGGTAGCGGCGGCTATGGAGGGGGTAGTGGTTCCTTCTATGGGAGTAGAGGGGGGTATGGTGGTGCCGGAAGTGGTCGATATCATCCTTATGCAAGGTAGAAGTTAGAAGGTCGTTCAAGGAGAAATTTTTAGGGTTGTAAGTGTACGAGCAATTAATGCGAAGTTGTCCCAGTTTGTAGCATTGAGTTTTTCAAGTTTGTTGGCCTATGTTTTTAGATTCTTTGTTTTATGAACGAGGTGCTTCGTTCCTTTCTTATTTTCTTCATTTGAATGTTTACCCTTCTGTACAAGGAGTAAAAGATATAAAAGATCGGATTCAACTTAGTGGTTTGATCTCTGCAAATTTTTAAAGATTATAACTGCTTAGTATATATTATGAGGGACATGGAAAGGCATACCAAGCACTTGATAGACCTCAGAAGAATGTCTCATGTCAGGCTTGGGATGTAATATTCTTAAACTAGACCAACAAGTTGATACTTAAAAACTCCTCTCTGTATTTCTGTTCCCGAAATGCATAAAATATCGAAATTGATTGTGTTTTATATGTAAAATTTACAGAAAGGAGTTGTATATATTGTCATGATAATTTAATATGAGTAATGATATATACTAGACTCCAAATAAAATGAAAATGCAGTATATATCATTACTCAATAAGAAATTATATATATATATATATATATATATATATATATATATATATATATTCTAACAAGGCTAATAATAGTAGATTGACTCAGCATAGGAGATTATTGGTGTAGTATATAAGAATTTTTTTTATCATTTTATAACTTTTGCAATCAAAATAGCAACTTTTGTAACTCATAACTTTCCGTTATTTTTCTCTTGATGGACTATGGTTCCATCAAACAGAGCGTGTGATCTCGTATAAACTAAAAAAAAAAGCATGAATCACGTGCTATAAGGATAAGTGGCAGTTTAATTTAAAGATGTTTGTTTTTTTAACCTAGATCGGAAGAAAGTTGTCTGAAAACAAGTTCTGTAAAAGACAAAAAAAAAAAAAGTTCGTTCGTGAACAGAAAAATCCTACAAGATCCGGCCGGAAATGGAAATTCAAGGCTTGAAACTGAAATTGGGTCGGTCAGCCTGGAGCCCATGGGCTAGCCCGTTAAGAAAAAAGTTCCAACTAAACATTTTGTTGTTTTCCTTTTCCTGTCCAGAAAAAGATCTTCTATTTTTCTGGCTTTCCTTCTTCTCCCCCAAATCAACCACACAGAAAGAACGACCAAGAGAGAGAGAGAGAATGGCAATGGTGTCATGGAACTCGGCAATTAATTCAGAGGTATTTTCGTCATTTGCTCTCTCTGATTTATTTTCTTGAATCCCGGATCTCATTTTTTATTCTCTGTCTCTTGAAAGTAGAGACCGGTCCTCCAAGTTTTCTGCAGAAAGAAAGAGAGAAACCGAGACAACTACCACCCCTTCAAAGTCATCGAAATTACGCCTCCGCCCAAGAGCCTTGGCATTCGTTGCTTCCCCTCTGTACGCACCGTTTTCCACTCTCTTTTTTTTTTTTTTAATTGTTTCATATTTGGTTTATAATTAATTATCTTTTCTTTTTGTTGTTCGTTTAGATTCCTTACCTACTGCATAATGAGATTCAAAGTGGCACTCATTGTTTTTAAATGCACTGGAAATGGTCAATTAATTTTAGACTGACAGCTTGGAAATGGAATTTAATATTTTACATGGCATATAATAAATCCATTTAAATCCTTCTCTCTTTTTTATTGTTTATTTTTTGCGAAATACTATTTTTTATTCACTTTAATTCTAAATTGAAGGGTTTAGTTTGGAAATACAAATACATCAAACAAAGAACAAGTGAGTCAGGCTTTAATTTTTCCTTACAAGTGGGGGGGGGGGGGTGGGGGGGGGGGGGGCAATATGGTATGAAATAGGGGTGTACAAGCGGAGCGGTTATTAACCGCTAAATAACCCTTGAACAACAAGGAAGCATGAAATTTTTTGTCTTAGCTGATTTAGTAGATATATTGCATTAACCTTAGTTGGTTAAGGAAGAATGTTAGGCATTCTTTCTTATAAAATTTAGTAGATATATAGCATTTAGGCCTTGTTTCTTAAGTGGGCATCAATTAACTTTAGAAGCCAGATCAGGGGAAGCACAAGCAATTGGTAAAATATATGGATTGACATCTAATAGACATTGAGAGCATGATAGGATAGTTATACAAAAAGACTAATCACATGGCCAAAATAGGCCAAGCATTATTGAAATCAGAGTTATATTACATACAAATGAAACAAAGAAATGGGATTTAGAATTATTGGAAGAAACATGGTTCTGATAAAATTATTGCATGCAAACTAAGCGATAAAGAAGCATTGTTGCTCCAAGCACGGTCAAGCAAATATTCCTTTTATGCCATGTGCATTTCCATGGCTGGGGACTGGGGCCATCCCAGAGACGGAGATAGAGAAATAATTGGAGGGAGCATGTATTTTGGATTAGGATAGAGAAAATTCTTGGACATCATTGTCTGGGTATTGTGAAATAGTTTGAGGATTTGCACATTGGGGTCATTAAGATATGTTGATTTCTTCTTTCGACCTTAATGCTTCAATGCCGCAACATGTTATAGGGAAGAGAGATGGTCCCATATGGCAGCAAATTTTCTTAATCAACTGTAAAGTTCAGGCGCCCTTCTACACAAATTCAGAGGGCATAACACTAGCAGTAGACCTTTCCCTCAAATTCTGTCTGCACCCAAACAAAAAGTTTGATGTTCTGTCAGTCATGTTGTCAATGTGGATCTTGTCGATTCATTCATGGATCTGTAGGTCCAGCATAACTTGTGAATTTAGATACAACTAGACAAAATGCTGCAACCAGGGTATCTATGTTTAACTGTGTATTTCCATTTCACCTTGTTTGCTGCAGAACTTGCAGTGTGGAGAGAGTGTAACAATAGAAGGCCAAACCTACACTATTTCAGCTGTAACTCATCGGTACCAGCTGCGCAAGGGCAAGTATGAACCAAGCGAGAAGAGGCTTGACGTTTTGTCCACAGGGAGATACATTTTGAATTTATACTTAGAAAGTTTACTGGAACAATCTTAATGTCTACTTTCTGAATGAGTTATCATTTATTTTTAGTAGGCCTCGAGTCACTAGACTGTACAGGGACCACTTTGTTTAGCTGTATCGTAATACTTTAATTGTATCCCTTACAATAGGTTACTGTGTTCAATGGGATCCCTTTAGATGTATCATTTTTATGTGCAAAATTACTATATTTTTAAGGCAGTTTTATTGCACGAGATCGAGATTCCTTTAATTATGTGCAAAATTATTATACATTTTCCACACACTAAAATCAGTGGTCACTACTTCCCTATACATCTGTAATTGGCTGAACTTTTATAGTTGGAGGAATTTATTTCATCTTAGCTTATTAAATTGCCATTTGTCCAAAATGCAATTTAATGTCTCCAATCAAATTTAGAGGAAAGTATATCCTCTAGTTATTAGATCACCCACCCACCACCCCAACCAATTCTTTTTCACATGTAATGTAACCTTTTGTCTCAGTGACACAATTGATGTCTTTATGGCAACTCAAACAGATTGAACCCCTTGTATTCTTCAAATGCAATGAACTATAGAGTTCCTACAAACTCTGAAGGATGGATAAATTCATGTTTTTTATAGAAATGAGGGCAATGTATATTACCACTGCTAATGTGATTAGTGTAAAACGAACTGTTATGCATCTTTGTTTTTCAAATGATGTTACTTTGAAAAAGTCATGAATGAAGCCTAGAGTATTCTTGATGTTGAAGTTACGAAGTTCTCGGGGCATTGCACTTGATCCTAGCTAGGAGGACAGGAACCATGAAGTTGAGTGCCTAGAGGCCAGGGAGATTGCAATTACTCATTGATAGCTGGAGAAAAGTATGCTTTACATTGCACACTGAAAATGATTGATGAAACATGCTTTGTTGATTGGTGACACTTGTCATTACAGTTCGGGACATCCTGGTTTGAGCTCCACCTAATCATTACACCAGTCAAGTTGTAAAGCCTGCATAGGAGGGACAGTTGGAAACAAGCCCTCCGCCTCCCGGCCCCACTTGGAGTTGGATGGATGTCTCATGTCTCTCTCCTCTAATCACCCCCGTTGAAATGCATTACCTTTTATTAGGTATTTAGATCGTATTGTCTAAATTTTCTCAAATTTTAATCCTTACTTTTATATTAAATGATCTTTTTATGTTTTCATGGAAATGGGTGTGGCGGTAATGGGACTGGTGGGGTTGGTAACGGCGTTTATGGGGGGAGTCGTGGTGAAAATGAGGAAGCCATGGCAGCTGGGATCTAATTATTTAAAATTAGAGATTCTCTTGTTATGAAATTATGATCTTTTATTTTAAATTTAATGGTCTATAAAATTATTTAAACTTCGATAAAATAAAAGTAAACTTAAAATCAAAATTTAATATCCCGATTATACAAAAGCAACTGACATTTTATAGACCATTAAATTTAAAATTAAAGACCTCAATTTCATAACATGAGAATCTCTAATTTTAAGTAATTGAAGAGAATCTCAATCCGGGCAGCTGAACTTGATAAAGAGAGGGAAGGGGCAGAAAATTAATTTACAATAACTTTTGTATTTTTAATCAATTGAAAATGTTTTTAGTTAGACTAAAATTTTCAAATGCCTTAAACACCTAAAATGAAAAAAAAAAAAAAAAAAAAAAAAAAAAAAAAAGAGAAGATTTTAGGCTGAAAAAAAAAGACTCAATATGTATCTCATTTTATTCTATTTAAAAAAAAAAAAAAAATGAAAGAATCTTTAATCCCTTTGATATTGGTTGGATTATGATAAAGTGAGTGGTACCCACAAGATGAGGCCCACTAGTGTGTTATGGAAGGGAAAAGCATATGTGTATGTGCTCACCATCATGAGGACTACTCAACAACCGTATTCCCTTCGTGTCTACCCTCTCCTCCTTCTGCGTTACATCTAATGGTCCCCACTTGGGTCCCACTCGAACCCAACAGCAAGCGGTGTAGGGCCCGCCAGTGTGGCACTCCGGGCCCCACCTGTCTGGACTCTCCTCCTCGTAAGACATTTGATATGGGCACCTCGACATCATTAAAAGCAGTGGACCCCACAGACACCATTTTTCTTTTCATTAGATAGATAGATAGGTGGACGGGCTTAGCTCACTCTATGCGTAGGATAGCATCATGCGCCGAGCATGACAGCCGTCCACGTGCTTGTGGTCAGGTTCACGTTCGCGCATGTGACACCTCCTTGTTCCCGCGAACGAAGTTAATGGTAATGGTGCCGGTGGACTTAACCCCCATGTGATTACTATTAATATTATTAATTACCATCGAAGTTTTACAATAATACTACGGGAAATATGAATTTCGTCGCTCTAGCCGATGAAAAAAGTGCATGGGAAGCAGAGAAAAAAAAAAAAACAAAAAAAACATCCACATGCAAGTTAATGGTGATTTATTTTGTTTTTATTTTTATTTTTTTTATGTTAACAATGAGAAATTTTCGATTAGTTTATCAATTTTAAAACCCGTGATTTAAAAATACAAATAACGGGTCGATAAAATTGTTTTATATAATTTTGTTTAAAAGCACACTAACCTGCAATTAATTCAATATGTTATGCATTAATTCCTAAGTGAATTTAGAATGCTTGCAATTTTGGGGATTTGAACTAAAAATATGAATGGTGTGTGCACGATTGAATTTTGCATGCCATCGAGCTAAATCACCGAGGTTATTATAAAGACTCTTTGGACTTTTAATTTGTTTTTTTGTTTTTTATATAAAAAAATTGTTTTGATGTGACCTTTAATGTAAAAATAATTTTAACAAACAAACCGTTGTGGGTCAAATGAGAAAGAGGCGTGTCTTTGTGCTCTTGTCCTAGAACATTGGATTTGACTAATGTGGCGACGACTGAAAGACCAGAACTTGACACCCCAACAGTAGTTGAGATTGTATCCTTTAACAAATCAGGAGAAATCATCGTAGAAGACAAAAATTTGGGGTAATCTTTTAACTTTCCCTTTTTGGCTCTCTTCTATCATGTTGGGGTTATTTTATTTTATTTTTTAATTTTTAATTTTTACTTTCCCTGTAAACTCTTGTCTTCTTCACTTGAAGAAAAAGAAGGCACATTTAACCCGAGAGAGAGAGAGAGAGAGAGAGAGAGAGTTGCTATTACCCATTGTTAGCATAGCCACACTAATATTATTTGATTTGAAAAAAAGAAGAAAAAAATCTCAAATCTCCATTTTGATTTAATTGGCCCATTGAACTCCCATGATCAAATAGAAATATATAAATCCAACATCAATATTATTGTGTTGTAATTTTAAATTAGTTTATTATAATATTATTATAACTCATTTAAGAGAGTCACTTAAAGAACGTCACATCAACCAACATGAAATTAGTATAGTAAATAAGTGTGAAAAACAATATTACTATTACAATAAGTGAATTTCTTTACAATAAGATACTTTCTTTGGACGATGAAAGTCGACTTTAGAAATTATCCTTTTATAGTCGAACTAATAATCCTCACTTTACGAGGTATAGTTTTCAGTCGATTGAACTATTTCTTGAAAACTTGATATATATATAAAAGGGTTCATTAGGATTAACACGCCAATGACAAATTCAAAAGTTAGTTGAAGCTAAATATTATAAAATAATTAAAAAATTAAATTTTTTTTTTTAAAATGAAGTTTTTTACATTGCTATTGAATTTATGTACTCCCCCATGAGCAAGATGAATAAATCTCACCAAGATGGAGTGGGGCGCCCCATGAATCAAAAGATAAACAATTTTAAATGAAAACAATTAACAAAGAAGAAGAAGAAAGTGGAGGAAGAGTTAAGAGGGGTTGTGTTGGAGGGGAATATGAATATCCAAAGATGGAAGGCCTTTTTTATTGGCTCCTTCACTTTGCTTTGCTTTGCTTGTGAAGTTGGCTTTGGATTACTCTTATTATCCTGTCTCCCGCAAAAGCCAGTATAACAACACGACGAAAAATAACGGAAAAAAACTTTTCGAAGAAAATTATTGTTCTTGTTGTGATTAGGATTACTATTATTCCATCTCTCTCTTTCTCTCTCTCTCTCTCTCTCTCTAGTGCTTCGATCGGATCTGAAGCAGCTCTTCAGAGGAACAGAAAGACCCCCTCCCCCCACTACGCACCAAAGGTTGTTTCACTTTCTCTGTAAAGGTTCTGGGTTCTCTCTCACTGTTCCAACTGTCATGAAGGATTGCTTGCTCTGCACTGTACTCTCTCTTCTCTGATCAGGTATACCCTTTATGGCTTTCTTTTTTTGGTTCTTTGTTTTTGGGGTTTCTTGATTTGATACTTGTTTAGTTGCGGAGAGATTGTTGGGGAAAGTCAAAGTTAGTTGTATTTGGCTCCAAATGAATGGAGGTGTTGTTTTTCTTGGGTGCCAAACAATGAAAACTTGGAGCTTTATTGTTTGGTCAAAGTCTTGTTCCTTTTCTTTTACTGCATTTTCCCAGCAACCAAAAGGGGCATTTGGGTTATTGGGAAGCTTCTTGATGGCGGCGTTGGAGTGTCCAAGCAATGCAATTTTTCTTGGGTCTTCATGCGATATTATTGATTTTGTTGTGGTTTGAGATAATTTGTGTATTAATTACGTTCAATATCTTGATTCTCGGGTCAGCTATGGGTATCTTGATTTTCCTCAGGTCAGCTATAGGTTTCTTGTTTTCTCCGCAATCTTGGGGATTGTCATTAATTATATGGAATTTTTGTGTAATGGGTCTCCGGAAATCCGTCAAGTATGTATTTTCCTTGTTTGAATTTCCATACAGGGTCATTCAAATTCATGCCTTTGTTTCAACCACATGGTCATAATAACAGATTTGTCTTGTTTCAAAATTTAGAAAGCCATTTAAGTGAGAAGATTTCGTAATTAATGGCTTTGACATAATATCTGCATAAGGGGCTTATCAATTATCATTTCAACGGCTACATCTCACAAAATCACTGTGCTTATTCTGGATTCTGGTGTGACAGTGCCTGTGGGAAATTACTGAATGGAGTCTCGTACTGATGGAGTTAATTCTTTGTCAAAGGCTCAGAATTTGGCAATAGGCAACAACCCTCCAAGATCTGGGACTCCTCGCTCCTCTCGTCCTGCATCTCCAAAACAAACTAGAAATGAAGTGGCTTCTTCCAGTTCCTATGCTACTGCTCATAATCATGGCATGAAGACGACCGGCCTTCCAAATGGTTATGTGATTAATCAAAATCCTTCCTACAAGGCAGCCAATGAAGAATCTCCCAGTACGGTGAAACGATTTCAGAACTCAGATAAGGGAAAATCTGAATATGCTGGCACCAGTGATGTTCTTAGTAAAGCAGTTGAAACCTCTCATGAGGAGAAAGTTTCTGCTGTGAAAGCAAAATCTTATATTAAGAATCCCATTAATGGAAGTGCCGCACAAGTAAGCAGTAACTTAACATCTCAATCAGCAGTAACCTTATGTCCAAGTCCTCAGAACAGTCTCTATGCAGCCACCCTGTATTCGGAAGCCAAACAGAGTTTCACAAATACGGAAGTGAGTGAATGTACAAGCAGCATTGAGAAGTCTTGTGAAAGTGGCGAAGTTACTAATTCATGTGATTTCGTTGAGAGCAGGAAGACCAGCATCTATAGAGGCAGCACTGGCAGTGACATTAGCGATGAGAGCAGCTCGAGTAGTTTAAGCAGTGCTATGTACAAGCCCCACAAGGCAAATGATATAAGATGGGAAGCCATTCAAGTCGTTCGATCTCGTGATGGGATGTTGGAAATGAAACATTTTAGATTGTTGAGGAGACTGGGATGTGGAGACATAGGCAGTGTTTATCTATCAGAGTTGACTGGCACTAAAACTTATTTTGCCATGAAGGTGATGGATAAAGGAGCTCTGGCAAGCCGCAAGAAACTTCTAAGAGCTCAGACAGAAAGAGAAATACTGCAATCTTTGGATCATCCATTCCTACCAACATTGTATTCACATTTTGAGACAGAGAAGTTCTCTTGCTTGGTAATGGAGTTCTGTCCTGGTGGAGACCTGCATGCACTCAGGCAAAGACAACCTGGGAAGTATTTTCCAGAGCATGCTGCCAGGTTAGGAATTATTTTCTCCTCCTTTTCCTTTCCCTATTGTTCTAATAACTAAGACGATGCATTTGAATTTATACAAACTTTCAACAGTTTAATACTTTACCATTACAACAAATATATTTATATAAATACTAGTAGTGAGAAGAAAAAAATTGTTGGTTCTCTTAACATTATGCAGGAAAACTCGTGAATCCAATTCCAGTTAACACTGTCTTTCTAGAACTTAATGTCTCAGTAGACTCTCTTTTTATGTTGTTATTATTTTAAATAGTACCGAAATATCTTAGTGAACTTTGCACCAGGCTTCAGTGGTGTAAAAAGATTCCCTCTTTCTCATAGTTTGGCTGGCTATTTTAAGAGGCATCATCTTTGACTATAGAAACCTTGGAGAGACATGATACTTTTGGTTTTAGAGCTGCAGACTCTAACTTGATAATACTAATCATTTGTGTCTAGTGGATCATGCAAAATCTTTAGAACTTGCCACTACTATGAAATCCCACATATTTTGTAATACCCCACCCTAAGTGATATGATATTATCCGCTTTGGGCCAAGCCTGCACGGTTTTATTATTAAGTTTACCCCAAAAGGCCTTATACCATTTAGAAAGAGTATGCTCTATATAAGTACATCCCCTTTCTCACACCCACGCAATGTAGGACGCCACATATTTGTATTAACTCAACTCTTGCATTTCCTTTTGCAATGCCATCATATATGAAGGTTGGCTTGTCTATACATGTGGTCAAGTATAAGTTGCTTTTGTTGTTATATTAAAGAAACCGTGTGGGTTGGGTCAGGGATTGCTTTTGGATGTGAAAATTTGACCTATACCGATCCAACTGAAGTTTTATACTATATATACTTTTTCTTTTTAACTTTAGGGTTTGCAAAATCTAAACCCCAAAATTCTACTGGAAATAAGTTGAGATCATATATGTAAGGAAAGGGTGGGTTTGTCCATTTTGTTATGGGGCTGTTGAGGCGGTGTTGGATTGAGTCTAAATCGTTCGAGTTGGCGGAGGAGGGTGGGTTTTCAGTTTTACAGAATATTGGAAGGAGTATGGGTATCGATCGATCAATTAGCTTGGGTAAAGCTTGTATTTCTTGGTGTTAGCCACCGTAGATGATTTGGTCCCGGAGGAGGGGACAGTTTTCTGGAGACATTCCAAAGTTGGAATTCCCGCTCTCCTCGCTTAGCGTTGCTCAAATAAGCATGGGTTGTTCTTGGTTGTGGCAAAGTACAATAGAGGTAGATGGAGCGACTTTATAATTGTGCAAGAAGGTAGAGAGGTGGTAAGGGATAGAGGTCCTTCGCCTCCAAGTTGCGGTTGGCTTTGCTTTTTTTAAGTCGTCACACAGTCAGCTAGGAGACGTAACAGCAATCGTCTGTCGCTGGGTTCGGGTGGTAGTGATTCAGTGCCGATGTTGAAGTCTGTGAGAGGATGGTGGCAGAGTTAAACGGCTTTTTTCTTTAATACCCTTTTCCCAAAAGAAGGCTGCTTATGATTGTTTTCATATCTAATTTTCATAAATTTGTAGTTCTATTTTCTTTTTTTCGATTAGGTGTTTTTCTTGTATATTTCATGTGCACTTGGGTGCGCCCATTGGTTTTTAATGAATTTCGATTGTTTAGAAAAAAAATATATTATTATTAATATGTTTCACAAGTTTAACAAATATTAAAGTTCTCAATTGTCATTCCAAAGCTATAAAAGTTTAGAATCATCCAGCAAATATAAGCTAAGTTTGTCAATCATTGAATTTGCACTCAACTAATAGCCCTCGCTCAGGGTGGGTGGGGACAAAAAGGAAGAGTCAAAAAGTATTTGTGGTAGGATTTTCGTCCCTCCCAGTTAGATATTTTGGTAGGTATGAGATCTCCTTTATGCAGAGTCCTATAGAAATCACAAAATATGACATGAACTAGGACAAAGGTGCATTTTATATGAAATATAATAGAACTTACAGTTAAACAAAATGATAAGGTAACCCTGATTGTAGTTTCAGCCCATTAATCTCTGCTGTCACCCTGCAGGTTTTATGTGGCTGAAGTTCTTCTTGCTCTGGAGTACTTGCACATGCTTGGGATCATTTACAGAGACCTTAAACCCGAAAATGTGTTGGTGAGGGAAGATGGACACATAATGCTTTCAGATTTTGACCTCTCTCTAAGATGTGCTGTCAGCCCAACTCTGGTGAGATCCTCAAACTCCAGCTTGGAGACAAAAAACTCGGGATACTGCGTTCAACCTGCCTGCATAGAGCCAACTTGTGTAATGCAGCCAGATTGCATCCAACCTGCATGTTTTGCACCACGCTTCTTTTCAAGCAAGACCAAGAAGGAAAAAAAGAACAAGCCAAAGAATGAAACATGTCATCAAGTATCCCCTCTCCCTGAGCTCGTCGCTGAACCCACAAATGCTCGATCAATGTCTTTTGTTGGTACACACGAGTACTTGGCTCCTGAAATCATTAAAGGTGAAGGCCATGGTAGTGCTGTAGATTGGTGGACATTTGGGATATTTCTTTATGAGCTTTTGTTTGGTAAAACTCCATTCAAGGGAGCAGGGAACCGGGCTACTCTATTTAATGTGGTCGGCCAACCCTTGAGATTTCCAGAGTCGCCTAGCGTGAGCTTCGCTGCCAGGGACTTAATCAGGGGTCTACTTGTGAAAGAGCCACAGCATCGTCTTGCGTATAGGCGTGGTGCTACAGAAGTTAAACAGCATCCCTTCTTTCAAAGTGTGAATTGGGCTCTTATTCGCTGTACAAGTCCGCCAGATGTGCCAAAACAGGTTGCGGTTGACTTCGCTACAAGAACCGATGTGCCAAAAGCACCCACAACTGAGGTGCCTGGTGTTGATGTGAAGCCTTCAGGTAATTATTTAGAGATTGATTTCTTTTGATTATTGTATCCATTTTCTTTCTTTGAGAACCACTTTCCATCTCCTCGTTTGTATTGTGCCTCAATGGTTTCTTTCCATTGCAAAAAGATACAAATCTGTAATTCCTTTCATTGGCACTTGTAACTTCTTCTTAGTGCTAGGAGGCACATGATAAAACAAAACAGAAAAAGAAACAAAAAAAAAAAAATCATCAGTGAGGAAAAGCAAACGCATAAAAATGAGGAATGAAGTCGCCGATCTTCCTTTACTACCCCTGTTGCTTCTGTTGAATTTTTGTGTACATTACTTGTGAGGAAGTGATTGTTTTTCCATTGAAAATGAAATTCTAGCTCCGGAGGTGTGTTCCTTCCTTCTCTTTAAAATGCCTACATTATAGGTAATCTGGACATTTGTGCGCAGAAAGGTCACAGCTTGAGCAAGGGCTAATTTTATTTTTAACATACCACCACGTTCCACGGTCGAAGTCCCAACGACCCATCATTTCCAAATGGGCGACTTCACGAACCTTGGCTTCTACAAGTAGCAGCCCTCCGTAGGTCACCTCCTGATCTTTTACTCAACGACTCAAATCAAATTCATTATTTCCGAGGAAGTAACCTCATTGATTTGGACGCTAAAATCCGTCAAAACATGCTTTTAAGACTTGGTGGGGGTATTGATGAGGTCCACTTCAGCGAGTGGTTGGGTCTGATTCTAAGAGATTTTGCTGGGCTTCTATCTATAAGTCGACCAAGGCCCACCTAGAATTCTCATTCGTAAGAGCATGCGTCAGCAATCAGCATCTGCAAAACAATACGCACAAAGTGCCCCTGATAAAGGAAAATGATCACTCCGTTTCAAATTTTTTCTATTTCCTCCCGTTGGTGAGTGTATTTAAAAGGGTAAAATTGTCCAAATTTTTTTGAAGTTAAAATTTTTTATAAAGGAGGTTCCTACTAGCTGTGGTAATTGTATTACATGATTGTTTGATAATTTCTCATTCAATTCATATATATATATATATATATATATAAGCCACGAGTTGGTTGGGACGGCCACATCAACATTGTGAGATTAAGAGGTTTTTAAGTTTCAATTTCTTTCCTCTTTTAGGCCCAAAATTAAATTATTTCCCTTTTTCTATCTTTTTCTCAGTATCCAAACACAGTGCTTATATTTGGAAATTAAATTTTGGGTATTGATTTTCTATTAATCAACTAAGTTTAGTTTACACGTTGCCAAAATCAACTTAAGTTTCTATTAATCAACTAATGAATGATGTAAGATGCCAAAAAAAACGGAGGATTGACTTGAACCAATGATTAACGAGCAAATGTACTGTCTGTTTCTTAAAGGTTAGTGAAGGCCCAATCATCACTGGCCACATCAGCATACCCCCCAAAAAAAAGATGTAATCTAACAATTTCGCCGTTACTGATACTTACACGCGCTTCCACTTCCCACGCTCCTTTTCATTGGGCCTTTCACGTTGGAGTAGGACCCACACTTTTCACTTTTCTTGTACAATCAAGCACGCGGCAATTCAATGGATCTCGTGGTCCGCAACCTAATCTGTGATAAATTGTGTGAGTGAGAACATTTTGGTGGTTAATGGAAGTACCTTTTTGTCCCTGATTTTTTTTCCTTTTTAATTGTTTTTTTTATTTTTTTATTTTTTTAAGTATTGTCTAGTAAAGTTAATTCAATAAGGAAAGGAACGAATGGGACCTAAAAATAAGGATAAAATGACTTTAAATTGAGTTAGAGGAAAAGAAAATTAATTCAGCCTATTTAATTAATATATATTTTTACAGTGTGTGATTCTTCTTACATGCATTTTTTTAACAGATTAATACTATAATTTAAAAAAATAAAAGAAAATAGTAATGCTACCTACTACTAGAAACACTTGCGTACCCACAATAAGGGGCGGAACCACCATTTGGCTTGGAAGATTTCAAAAAAATATATTTTTTGTAAAAAATAGATCTTTAAAAATTAAATTTTGCTTCTCTAAATTAAAAGTTCTAGTTTCGCCTCAGCCCGCAATCTAAATGTCTTTTACACACATAAAACTATAGAGAGAGATAGCTTTCACGCTATACTCACATAAACACCTTAGGAAAATTGCCTTCATTTTATAACACTTCTGTGCAAAACATTTTTACACACTTTTATAGGTTGTTTTAAAGTAAAAAGTGACCGACCAAAAGTATAAAACATTTACACAATTAGATACAATCGCATTAACTTGTGACTATGAAATGGTTTTTCCATTTCAAGTAAAATAAAGAGGATCCTTGTCCATCATCCATCATGGCCCATTTGGTTTTCAAATTTTCTCTTAATTTTCTATTAAGTTAATTATATGAATTTTTAAGCTTAAAAATTGGACTTAATCTCTATAAAAAACTAGACTCGACTTCTCCTTCGTACTTTGGTTCCTCCATGGATGATGAAGAAAGTGGGTGTTTCCTATTATTACAATTAACAAGTGATAAGAATGCTTATAAAAATACGATAAAATCGGTCAATTTTCTATATTGATGTTGTCTAAAATTAGCACTATAAGAGATCTTAGAAGTGGTTATGAGTTGTAAAAATGTGGAGTTTCTAAAGAATATCTCCAATTATTGAAGCAATGATCAAAATTATTGAAGGAGTTTGCAGTGTTAATTGCCAAAATTAGAGTCGCCTTCAATGGCGTCACCTACTTTGTATAATATCACATCACATGACACCAATTAAAGTAACGTGTGATTACTTGTCAAGCAAACCTTGGTTTAAGGATAGTTTACGAACATCATTTGGCTTTCGTCAAAATTACTTCTATTAACGTTTATTTTATTTTTTTATTTGAAAAATGCTATTTTTGTATCTTTTCAGTATTCTCTTAGTACACTGAAAAAATATTATGATATAAAATAAGGAATCCATAGATTTTTTTTATAGACGAAATGGTCTTTCATTATATCAAAAATTAATATGACTTATTTGATCAAGCAAAAAAGACATCAAATACTAATTTAAAAAATAAAATAAAAAGGATGTTTTTGCTCTATTACAATGGCGCGTGCTTACACGCTCCTTCTGCGTTTCTATCTTTCGGCCCAAGCGACCATCACCATCCAAACCTATCCTACAGCCCAAAAGCCCCAACGTCACCGGCACCCACAGTCCCCATATGCGCATTGCGCACACGTCTCGTGCTCTCATTTCTGCTTCGACCGTCCATATCGCCTCTCTCACATTCCCTCTCTCTCGCGTTCGAACCCTAACCCTAGCTTCCACCATGGCCTCCGACAACCTCTCGACCTCGGCCAACGGCCATAACGACGACGAGGACGAGAAGTACGGGTTCCGGCGGCCGGAGATGTACAAGGAGAACCTCGCTGGCACCATTGGCGCGTACGACCGACACTTGTTCCTCTGCTACAAGAGCCCCGAGGCCTGGCCCTCGCGTGTCGAGGGCTCCGACTCCGATCCGCTCCCTAAGTCCCTCTGTTCGGCTGTCAAGGCTCGCAAGAATGACATGGCTCTCAAGGTCAGCTATATCGCTGTAAAACATCGGTTAATCATTGCAGTAAATATGATTTTTGCTACGATTTAAGTTCGGGATTAAGCTGTAGGACTCGGATTAATCGATTGGCGAGTGGAGTAATTGTGATTTTGCTGCGAGTTTTGAGAGACTTGGATTTACTGTGAAACATGGATTCATCTTTTAATCATTGTGGTAATTGTGATTTTGATATGACCTGGAACTCGGATTATAATGTAAAAGTCAGATTGATCGGTTAATGATAACGATAATTGTGATTTTGGTGCGAGTTTTGAGATTTGGATTTGGTGAGAGTTTTGTTGACTTTGCGTTCTTTGTTTTTGGAAATGGCAGACGAACCTGACAATATGCGAGGGACGAGAGGGGACTGACTTTTCTGATGGAGATGTGTTGATTTTCCCGGATATGATCAAGTACAGGTAATCGCGAGGGTTAGATTGGATTTCTTCTGGTTTTGTTTTATTTGCTTGAGATTGTGCAGTTTTTATTGAAAATGATTTGATACACTTACGTTACACGAGTCAGGGTTTTGTTTACTTGGATAAGCGCAAGATTTTTTTTTTTTTTTTTTTTTTTTTTTAATTTTCAGAGTAGAGATTGGATACTTGCTATGAGGACGAGTTGTTAGAGTTTAAGATATGATTAAACTATAGCTTTGCTATGGACTTCTGTTCTGTTTGTCCTAAGTGGTAATGAGATATGATTAAATTACAGGATTCATTTTCTGGTTAAACATTTCTTCCTTAAGTCCAATGTTGTGGGCCTTGTGGCAATTACCAGATTCTGTGATAGTGTAAACTTATTTTATAAATTACAGAAGTTTTGGTTTGGTTTGAGATTGTGCCTTTTTCCTTTGGATATGATTGATTGCTTTTGAAATGAGGAGTTTTTATTTTTATTTTTTATTTTCTTTGTTGAGTCTGAGTTTTTATTTTCACTATTGAAGGGGTTTGAAGGAATCGGAAGTGGATAGCTTTGTCGAGGATGTTCTTGTTAACGGTAATCTATGGGCTTCGGGAGTGCCGGAGGTGATGCCTGGTTCTCATGTTTTTGTGTGCGCTCATGGTAGTCGTGATCGGAGGTGTGGTGTTTGTGGACCTGTTCTCATTGAAAAGCTTAATGAGGAGATTGAGTTGCGTGGATTAAAAGATCAGCTGTTTGTTAATCCATGCTCACACATTGGGGGCCACAAGTATGCTGGGAACGTGATTATCTACAGTCCGGGTCCAGATGGGAAGATTATGGGTCATTGGTAAGATCCAATTCATAGCTGCTTCTTGCTAATCTGCAAAAATTTATGATATTTGATCTAATTTGTTTAGCTAGTGTTAAACAGTTCTCATTAATGATGACAGGTATGGCTATGTTACTCCTGATGATGTGCCTGCATTGCTTGATCAGCATATTGGAAAGGGAGAGATCATAGAACGGCTTTGGAGGTTTGTCCTTTTGTGGTGTTGCATGTTCTTTTTTTGTGAAATGTTCATTTGATGTTTTTTGTTGTCAATTCTACAGATTGAAAAATAGTACTAGTATCAGATAACTAGATTTATGAATTATTTATCAAGAATGATGTTATTGGTTTTATCAGTATGTGAAATGTGTGGACGGATGTAATTTCTTGGGCGTGAACATATGTTATTCAGTATATCAACTTGCATTGTGGTTGATCCTGAATTATTACCTGGATTATCACCAAGAAATTGAAGTTAGCCTGTCCTGATATGTTTTTATTTTTTTCACCACATGATGAAATTCATTTGAATTAGCATTTATATGTAGTCTGTTAGACACTTCCTCTTTTTTTTTTCTTAGATAGGTAAATACTGTTAATCAGTTCATTCCATAACAATTAGGTTGGTGCTATATTTTGCTGGTATGCAAGCATTAAAAAATCTATTTTTCTTTTTGCCTTAATTTTGGTTCCTTGCTTCTATGTGTTTTGACTCATACCTTGGTAAAGGCCCTGTAGAAGTTCTGGACGAGTTTTATCATTATTTTTGTAATTGTGCATGGTTATTTTAATTTTTGAAAGATAAGAGAAAGAAAAAGTCTTTTGGAGGTTTTGTTATGTTTGTACTTGTCAAAGAAGGAAGATTTTCTTACATTTGCTCTTGATGAGAATCACCCTGTTTATCTTTCTAGTTGCCAATTGGTGATCAATCATTCAATCTTTGGCATTATTCCGAACAATAAATGAACATAAAAGTAACAATAATTAATCGCAGAGGGCAAATGGGGGCAGCTACCGAGGAAGGTGGAAAAGCGGATGAACAGAAGCTTCCTAATGGGGATGCGAAGAAAAGCAAGAAGAAGAAGCACGAAGAAAACAGCACTGAGAGTAATAAGGATAATGTGGCAGGCTGTTGCCAGGTTGGTAGTGGGTTTACTTGTTGCAAAGACGGAAGTTTGGAGCAGAGCAGTGTGGGTGAAGAAAAGAAGCTGAAAGAAACCATAGCAGTGGATGAAAAGAAGGGTCTGGGCAAAGTGTCAGGCTGGTTTGGATCATGGGAGCAAAGTGATGTTCTCACAGCCGCTGCTGTGGTTGGAGCAGTGGCAACAGTTGCTGTGGCCTATAGCTTTTACAGGAGGTCTGGGTGAAATATGCTCTATTTATTATCCACGTGTTCAAGTTTTTTTGTGGGTCTGTATACCCTGGTTTTTTGTAGGGAGATGTGATAAACATCTATAAAATAATCCTCTGAACAACATGTGTTCCATGGAGGGAAAACTATAGGTATATGTTCTGCTTAGCAGGTGGGCAGAATTACTAAAAGTTTTAGCAGATTTAAAAGATGAACAATTTGTATCCCCTTCTTGTATTCGACTCTGCTCAACCCAAAATTGTTGTTTTATTACTCTTGCTGACTGGGCTTGTTTAATGTGCCAGAGATGATTCTATGATTTTATTGGATGGTTCCTATACTAATAGTGAAACCTTATTTTTTTTTTTGTTTTGTTTTGTGTTTTTTGTTTTGATTTGTTTGTTAGTGTACTTATCTTTAGAACATAAAATAAAAGACAAAAAAACAAGAATTTTAACAAACAGAGCTGTTATCTCGCCCCTTGCATGGGGAACAAGAAGTTAGGGAAAGAATAAAGATTGGAATTCAAAATTAGCAGAATAATCCCGAACCAATCCTATATGCACGTACAAATATTCTAATTCCATCACCTAGAAACTATGAGTTCTGAGTTTGAAGGAAGAACTATATTTTGTCATGTACTAAGCCTTGCAATCATCTCCTCCACCAGCCTCAGCGTCGCCCCTTCAACGTTCTCTCCGGCGTCAATTTCTTGCATAATCTGCTGTATAAGCTCATTTTTTGATTGTTTATTTCTTGAACCATAGCTTGGGCAATCCCTCAACAGCAACAGCAGTTCTCTGGCCACAGTTTTAGCCCTCCATGTTCCATCCACACTCAACTGAAGTAGCCCTGGCATCACTCCTTCCCTTAAAATAATTCCTCTGTATCTTTCCCTGCAGCTCTGGCATATAAGGAGGAGAATTCCCGCTGCATGCTCTTTGCATTGCGGAGAACCCTCCTCAATGGTCTCAACCAATGCACGAATAGCGCCACCCGTGCCAGCAGTTTCGCAAAGTGCATTCTCCGACAAGGAAACAACGTTTTCAAGCAGCCCCATTATCTTTTCGACCAATTCTGACGATTTTTCGGAGCTGTGGATCAGTTGAAGCAAGGAAAATAATAGCCCAGAAGAGACAATTGAAGGAATGATCTGGTGACAAGTTGAGAGATTGTGGAGTGTGGCTATTGCATCGAGCTTGGCTTGCAAGCTGATGCTGCTGCTACTCACATTGTTATCACTAGCATTGAGAAATTCCACCAAGAGTTGGATGGCTCCATGAGATGCGATTGCTAGCTTGTTTGCTGTGCAGGAGGAGAGGATCAACATGGCTGCTATTGTGAGCTCAATCAATGCCTCATTTTGGCACTGAAGGAGGCTTAGCAATACTGGTATAGCCCCAGATCTCATGATACGGATCTTGTTTCTGTAAAATTAGTGAAAATTAATTTCAGAATTTCCCCCAGGTATAATATTGAAGAAATTTTATAGAACAATTTCGTACAACACAAGAAAAATAAATTCCTCAATGTGTTACAAATTACAATGCATAGACTAACCGTTCACTGCCGAAAGCAAGACTGAGCAGAGCAAAGAGAGCAGCTTCAATGGCGTCGTAATCTTGAGACTGAAGCATCAAAATCAAAGGCGCCGTGACACCCCTTTCAGCCAACTTGTGCCTCTGCTTACTGCTAAGCTTACTGAGGTCTCTGGCTGCTTCAACCTGCGCTTCTCTCTCACCATTGAAAAGGTTTTCTATCACCAATTCCTCCATTAAAGCTCTGTGTCTCTCGGGGTCTACCAAACTTGTGTAAGTAAATTCCTTTTGTAGTGGTGATACTGGTGGTATTGGGATTGGTTGCTTGAAGATGCAATCTTTGGCTTTTGTGGGTATCGAAATTCATTGTTTCACTTAGAAGCAACTTCCCATTCTTTGGTCAGCTTTTTTGTGAAAGTCTGATTTGGAAATACAATAACGATTCCTAAAAATGAATCTTTAACTTTCCTTTTATAGAAGCAAGCGCCTTAAGCTTTATGGCAGCTTCTATAATATGTAATTTATAGAGGTTTTCTTGGGATTTTATTTTTGTTATTCGGCTTTATGGCATTTTTATATGAATATTAGAGACTGGGATCCTCATGAAGTTGATTAATTATTAAGGCAAAAAAAGTAAAAAACCAATGATTTTGCTTCATTTAACGGTGTACATGATGTCATGTTATTTAAAACTTTTAAATGCTGTAGCAACATATTCACCATGTGGCATTATATGCACTGTTAGATAAACAAAATAAAATATTGACTATGAAATAGTGTGAAATGGAGATGATCTTATGCCATGAATAATAGACATGAAATGAAGATGATCATATACAGTGAACAATAGCCAAAATACTAATTGGCATGTGTTAAATGTATAAAAAATGCTTAAGGTGCTATAACTTTTATAACAACCCCTTGCAAACTCATGTGACAATATCTTAATGGTAACAAAATTAACAAATAAGTTTTATTTTTTTAGCGGCTGTTATGGTAAGTGTCACGTGAACTGTCATGTCGATTTATAAAAAACTTGTTGTAAAAAATGTAATAGTAGTCATCACTATGAAGTTCACTTTTCTTTTCTCTTTTGTAGTTCATATTAGCCAAACCCATTAGTTGAGATAAAGCACATCCATCAGTTTGAGTGCCACCCAATGGGGGTTTTCAGGAGTTAGAAAAAAAAGAAAAAGAAAAAAAGATGTAACAATTTGTAATGATTCAATGAAGTCTCTTATGACCTTTCAAGCCCTTAAAAGATGAATTAGTTAGCTTAGCATTAGTCTCTTGTCCTCTAGCTTTGGTTTATATATATCTTACCTCATTAGCACATAAAATACAAATCCATTAAAATATAATTTTTTTTACTAGAATGTAAAAATATCCTGATACTTTGTAGTTACCCATATGACTTTGATAAGAAATGCAAGTAGATAATTAAACCATGTTACCAATCCCTATATATAATTGAACTTTGGTTTTGAAACTTTCTTATGCAGGCATGATGATATATATATATATTTTAGTAAAGTATATTGTCACCAGCAATGGTTATCCCTTCTATAATCTTGAAGTCAAAGCATGACAACCTTGTATTATATGGATATCTTATTGTTACATTATCAATTATCTCAAAAACTTAAGTTAATAATAAATGATGAATATAATTATTTAATTAACATTTTTAACACTTTATCTATGTGAAAATTATGCAAGTATCAAGTAGGTTTATATAAATTAACAATTCCGCTTTTCAATATATATACAGTGAAGAAGATGGTTAGAATCTCCTCAAACAGATAATTGTGAGAGACTTTCAATAGATCTACCTATATGCCCGAACAATCAACCTACTTATTCAAACAAATGTTCAAACAGATGGGCTTCATTACTCATAATTGCAAGGGATCCGATGCGGCAAAAGAAGGACATGGTATTCTTAAAAGAAAAGTATCCATGGAATCGGTGACTGGTATTCCTGTTACTCCGGTTGAGATTGGTGGCTCTGCCAAGTCATGTGATCCAAAGCTGACAAATTGTGTGAAAATTCTGAAGCAATGGATAACGTATTTCTCATTTTTCATTCCCAAAGTAGATGGCTTTGGGATAATGTATGTGATGAAACATCTTTCGGCCAAAAAAAACTATAAAAGAAAATTAAATGCATCATCCATGAGACCTTTAAAGGAATCTCACTACTTTACTTTGGCCGCCATACGGCGGCATTGTCTTTGCGGAAATGCTTCCCAAACTTTCATGATGATTCCTGTTGGTAGGTGATTTGAATGCTCCACTTCTTTTTCTTTTTCTTTTATTTTTTGATTCTTATCCAAATGATTCTTTTAATAATATAACGTTTGTTTGAATTCTTGCTTCTTCTTTTTTTTTTTTTTTTTTGGAAATTGTTTGAATTCTTAACTGAAATTTGATAAAAAGCATTGAAAGATAGGATAAAATGCATTTATACTCTTCGTGAATTGGTAGTTTTTTTTTTTTTTATGACATGTCCACACAAGGGTAGAAGGAGGGGAGATTCGAACTAGTGACCTCCGCTTTATTAGGCATGGTTCACAACCGATTGAGCTATCCCTTAAGGACAAATTGGTAGTATTAGATAGGATAACATGTTTTCTTTTACATTTTTAATAGTCATTTACTACTCTTTTTACTAATTTAGGAATCCAAACAATGATTTTTGAGGAGCTCAAACATGTTAGATGACACTTGACATTTATTAGACTAGGTTGAAAATTTTTTTATGTCCTAATCATTTTATGTTCAAAAAAAAATTAAGAGGTCTTAGTATAATATGATTAAACTATAAGGCGTTAATGCATTTTACCTTTTATTTCCATTTTTTAAAAAAAGAATTTAACCAAGAGTTTCCTCTTTAGTTCTCTTTCCATAATGGGTTTTATTCAAAATTGGACAAAAATTTCCTCTAAATTGGTTTGGAAGAAATTTCTGTGAACTTACTCTAATAAGTGACAAGTGTCATTCAACATTTTTGGGTTTCTAAACAATTAATAGTTAGGTTTCTAAATTAGTGGAATGATAATAAATTACGCTTAAAATATTTTAAAAAAAATGTGAAAAATAACACTTGTACTTATTAGATTAGGTTGAAGAAAATATTTAGGAAATTTCTGTCCATTAAAATATATTAAAATTGTGCTCCTGTTTGAGTAATTTAAAATGAAAAGGCTAAAGAGGAAAAAAAAATAGTAATTTAAATTATTGTTGGTGTGAAAAAAAAAAAAAAAAAAAAGGTTAAGAAAAAGAATTACTTCCTATTTGAATTTTTAGGCCAATAGATCATGTTTTTGTTAATGTTGGTGAGTTGAGAAAGAGAGAGAGAGAGGTGGAGAGAAAAAAGAGGAGAGAGGTTAATGTTGGAGAGTGGAGAGGGAGATGTGGAATGAGAGTAAAAGACTATGAAAAAAAAAATAGAAAGATAAATGTGGAGAGATAAAGAGAGAAAAAGGGAGAGAGAACCGGTTTAATTTTTAACTGGTTTTCAGTTTTTAAAACTACAAGTAAAAAATATCGGTTTAGCTTTTAAAAAAAATGGGTTAACATCACATGTTGCAATTTTAAAGCACTTTAAAAATAGTTTTTTTTTTTTTTTTTTTTTTGAGGAAAAAAAAAAGGAGTTTCAGCTTATATATATATATATATATATATATATATATATAAAAGTAAAGAATAATGCTTTTGGGAGAGAATTTAAAAATTATGTAATTTAAAAATCTACAATTTCTTTAAAATAAATGCACAGAAATCATAATCCCCAAAATCATGGAGACTTGAAAGTCAACTTTGGCTGAGTTGGCTCTATAACGGTCCTTCTTTTCACTAAATGCTAGGGACACACTAGTGATGAGCTTGTGGAAAAATTAGAACGGCCCTTTCTTTTCACTAATTGGTGGGGACAAACTGTTGATGAGTTTAAGAAAATTTTTTAAAAAAAAAAAAATGAATGAACTGTCAACTGTCACTTATTGTGTCTTTCAAAGTATACACATCTTGAAAAGACAATTCTGTTGAAATTTTGGGGCATTGCAAGATTATGGAAAGCAACTTGAATGCGATCAAATCCAACGTACAAAATTGGAGTAAATATGGCCTGTTTCCGTTTTGTGGGGGATACCAATTAGGAGAGGTGTCAATTCTAGCTACTTGAACATGATAATTTCAGCTGATGGTGCTTGCACCTTGCAAGCTGCCACGACCTTTCATTTTTTCACTTGCTGCATGCTGCGAATGCGATAGCTTCATACGGAATGACAACCGCAGCATACACTAACTAGGGGCCAAAGAGAGGATAAATGACCCATGGCCCGCCAAAAAACATTGCAGAGTCAAAAGCATATATTGTTGATTGTTGATTTTAAAAATTAGGGTTGTTAAATATATTGTTGAATATATTGTGAAGAGCAAAAGCATATAATAAACTATATTGTATTGAGTAGTGTTATATGAATGAATACAGATGTCTCTATTTATAGAGAAATTATGAGTGATAGGTAAGTAATCCTACAATAATTAAAGTAGAAAATAAACCCTAATAAGAAAGACAATAAATCCTAGAATAATATATAAAATATTTCAACAAGGGTAAGGTCCACATACTCATCTCAAACTATTACATAATTGACAATGTATCCTCTAAACTTTCAATTGTGACAACGTCCCCCTAAACTATCAAAATATTGTCAATGTCCCTCCCAAGGCTATCAAAAAGATAAAAATGCCCATACATGACAATAAGACAAAAATAACCCTATAAATTTGAAATAATAAAAAATAATAATAATTTTTTTTTAAAACGAAAATTTTAATTAAAGAAAAAGAATTCATTTTTTATTTTTTTAAAAACGATATTTTTAAATGAATTTTTTTTAACGGAAATTTTTATTTTAAAAAATGATTTTTTTAAAAAAAAAATTTGTTTTTAAAAACGATTTTTTTATTTTATTTTTTAAATGAAAATTTTTAATTTATTAAAAAAGCGGAAATTTTTATTTAAATACATTTAAAAAAGGGGAAATTTTCAATTTTTATTAAAAAAAAAATCTAATTTTTTTCTTATAAAAAGGATTTTTTTTTTCTTTCAATTTTAGGTTTTTCTAGTAGTTTTAGTATTTTTGTTTCTATTTTACTAAGGGTAGTTTCGTCATTGGGGAGACATTGACAATGTTTTGGTAGTTTGTGAGGGATATTGTCACAATTGAAAGTTTGGGAGGACATTGTTAAATAGGTAATAGTTTGAGGGGGTATGTAAACTTTTCCCTAAAAATTACATCACATTTAGGTGGATAAAAGGGAAATAAAAGTCATGCTCCTACATCTACATCTATTGGTGAAAGCCTTAGAGGCTACATTTTAATTTTTTTTTTTTAATTGATTGATTTGATTGTGTAGAAATGCTAGCTCTATATAAAGAGCTTTAAAAGTAATTTGAATAGTTTCAAATATAAACAAATCTCACCAATTAACAATAAACACATCCTTTAATTTAGGTTAAACAAATCACCCTTTATCAACAAGGGTTTGATTTATATATTCTTAACAAAGAGAAATTCGATTTCGGGAATAATTTCCACACATTTATTTATGTCAACAATTATTTTTCCCTTGTGGTCCAGGGATTGGATCATAGATTAGCAGTCTTCTTCATCAAAGAGCTCTTCTGGTGACCCTTACCTTCAAACTATATTTCATGTGAAGTATGACTGTTCATGCACGCCGGACGTGTTGTTTATCATCAGCCTATGCATGTGCCTGGACATTTATGCGACAAGACAATTTAATTAGTTGGGGATTTGGGGAGTAGATCAATAAATACGCAGTTTGTTGTTGAAAATTTAGTTGGGGGAGTAGATCAATAAATATTGTTTACAATTTAGTTTGTTGTTTACAATTTTTTCAGTTTACTCGCAAAGGTGTGAATCGTTTTGAAATATTGGGTTGTAAGTGCGTGGTTAAATTCACACAAACTTATATAATTGTAAAAAAATTAACTAAATTTAAACTAAATAAATTTTAATAACAATAAATAATTAAAATTAAATATGCAATTAATTTAAGCAGAATAAATAATTAAAATAGTAAACTATTAAAATAAAAATAATCAAAAAGTAAACTAAAAATTAAATTAATAAAAATAAAATTTGATAAAATTAATGAAAAAAACACTAATATAAGGGGTACTTGCATTCGTGTCAACTTTCTTAATTGAGAGAAAGGAAAGAGTTTCTTCTTTATTTTTCAACCGTAGGGGCCCACGTTTTCTTCCTTCTTTCATTTTATCTTCGACGCTGGCCGCTGGCGGTATGGAATTGTGTAGACCGTAGACACAAGTCTGATTTTCCTCTGTTTTTTTTTTTTTTTTTTGTCTCTTCACATCACGTGCATCTCCTCCATAGCATTTTCTTCCTTTTATACAACTATATATATATATATATATATATTGGTTACTTGTTAAAGCTGAGCGTATATGTTAGCAGTTTGAACGCGATCAAATCCAACATACAAAATTGGAGCAAATATGACATACTTGTGGGGGACACCCAAAGGCCCAAGGGTACTTAATAATTTGTTACACGTACAAGTCTACAACTGGTAGATTGGTCACGTTAGGAGAGGTGTCAATTCTAGCTACTACCCATGATCATCTAGTTATAGGAGCATGCAGTTAAACATGTCATAAATATGGATGGATGATATTCCTCATTATATATTTGATATTATTTTGTTAGAGTAACATGCTCTTTCCTGATAAATTAAATAAAATCATAAATTATATTAAAAAATAAATAAAAAATAAAGTCACCAAGAGAAATTCCATGTCTAGTAACAATTAATGTACACCACACATTTATTTATTTATGATCTTAACAGTTATCGTGCTCCAATAATTGGATTACACATTAATTAGCTAGCTGCCTAGCTGGCATGCATCTTTATCTTAAACAGTCTTGGATCTTCAACGAGCATCTCTTTTGGTAATCCTAACCTTCAAACCATGTTTCATATGGAGTATAATGGAGATGCTTGGAGAAACGGGATGGCCTTCAACCACTTGAACACGATAATTCCAGATGATGGTGCTTGCAACTATTTTCATTTGAATGAAACTCATGTCTTTACCCAAACAAGTCCTTGGGCCTGCATTAAATGCTATGAACTTGTAAGATGGGACATGCACAATCCTTCCTTTTTCCGATATCCATCTCTCTGGCTTGAATTCTAAGCAATCTCCACCCCATATGCTTTCCATCCTTCCCATTGTATATAGCGAGTACAACAACCTCGTACCTTGGCTAATATGGTGGCCGCTGGGAAGAACATCAGATTCAACTGCATACTTGTGCTCGAAAGGTACAGATGGGAAAAGCCGCAAGGACTCACATATGGCTCCGTGAAGATAAACTAGCTTGTTTAGTACCTCACCTGTTGTATCCCACTTGAGCTCGTTGTTAACCACCAAATGCTCTCTAATCTCTTCTATAATCTTAGCTTCCACTGATGGATGCGTTGCAACTAACCATAGTAACCAAGTAAGGCCTGCACTTACGGTATCCCTACCTGTAGCAACAGAACTAGAAATTTAACTCCAAACTGTACGTATTAAAGTTATTTGGAAAAACTTCACATACTTTATCTAAACTTAATTTTACTACTTTTGCATCCAATTTAAAACTCTCAATTTAGTACATCAAACATTAAAATTACCTGCCAGCATGAGATTAAATGCCGCATCCCTTATGAACTTGTTGGAATATTTTGTGAAACCATCGGTTTCTCCTCCTTCTAGCTGTATATAGGCTGTGAGTAAATCCACGTTTGCCAATTCCTCCGATTTCTGGGCTCTGTTTTGGCTCAGTTGTTCACGCTTGGATGAGATGCATTTGTACACAAATTGATCAAGAACTTTCCAGGCCTTGATGAGCTTCTTCTCTTCTCCGACCTGAAGCCATCGCTGCAACTTCCAAATGCTTTCCGGCACGATGTGTCGGAAAAAGACGCTCTCCTCTATTTGATCAAACGCCTTCTCATAAGCAACTTTGGGGAATTCAATCGACAGGCAATTTGTGTCAAAACCCAGAACCATCAAGCAGATGTTATCGAAAGTGAATCGCTGAAAAACGTCTTGCAAATCCACCTCGATCCCTTGCCTGGAGGCCCCGTCGAGAACAGGGATGAGCCCCTTTCCCACCTTTTCCTGCACAACTTGCTTCAAGAACAGCTCGAACTTGTTGTTTTTTATCAGGGATTGAATCAGCTTCCTCTGGTGCCTCCACGAGTCGGAATCGGAATTGAAAATCCCATCTCCCAGAGGTTCAAAAATCTGGCGGAACTCGGGGCCTTTGGTGTAGTTGGAAAAGTTTCTGCTCATGATGTGGTGGATGTTGACGGGATCGCCGGTGACAACAAAGTTCATGTTGGTGAACCAAGGGCCCTTGAACTCGAAAGTGGCTCCATAATGTTTTAGAATTTGGGTTATGAAATCGTGGACATTGGATGCATTTCGAAGAAGCCCCGGAAGCATTCCGACGAGAGGCCAGTTTATGATGGGTGAGTCTCTGTTCCATATCCAATGCCAAAGAAAAAGAAAGCACAAAAATGCTACAGCTATCTCTGCGTACTCAACTGTCGCCATTGGAGCTGACTGTTTGAAGCTTTGTGTTTTTGTGAGCTTCATGATTGCTCTTATCTTTAGTCTTTACATCTTGATTTGGCTGTCTGGTGGGTCTCACTGCTGCGAGATAAGGTTAGACATTTCAAGAGATTCTTCTAAAAAAAGGCAAGCTTTTCTCTTTTTTCTTTTTTCTTTTTTCTTTATTTTTCATTTTCATTTTCATTTTCTTTACTTTGAAAAAATTTTAAGGAAATAATAGTACTGGCCATAGAAAATTTTTGGAAAGAATCCTTGGACACCTAGCAGCCCTCCTCAGTACCCCTTCTTAGCCAACAATTTCACGCAACATAATTTCATGAAGCGTTAAATATTAAAAACTCTTAGGATTTGAACATTTTATCTTTTGTTTCATAGGCTTTTATTTTTATCATAGAAGGTATCCATCTCTCTGGCTTGAACTCTAAGCAATCTTCTCCCCATATGCTTTCCATCCTTCCCCTTGCGTATGGACAGTACAACATTCTCGTGCTTGGATCAATACGGTGGCCGCTTGGGAGAACGTCAGAATCAATTGCGCACAAATGCTCAAGTTAATTAATTAATATTTGGTTTATTCATCGCTCACATATATATATATATATATATATTGACATCTTAGTAGCCCTTTGACACGGACGGCTGGGTAATTGCATGTCTTGTTACTCATGCTTGTTTTCCATGCCAAACGCCTTGATGGGAATTAATTAATTATTATTATATTATTGGAAAAGGATTCTCTCCGTTTCAAATTTTTTCTATTTCCTCAAGTTAGTGTATTTAAAAGAGCAAAATTGTCCAAATATTTTTTATGTTAAAATTTTTGCACAACATTACCCTTCTAAATACATTAATTGGAGAAAATAGAGAAGATTTAAAATAAAGATGATCATTTTTTCATAAGAGTATAACTTTTATAAAGGGCTGGTGTAAACTAGCTTTTTTGTGCCTATCAATAAGAATTGGCCACTTAAGATTATTGTACCAAATCAAATAAAAACCAAAACACCAAATTATTAGGTTTCTTCAATTTTATTTTTTATTTTTTTATTATTTTTTTTAAAGAGTGTGATGGCTCGCCGCCTCATATGGGTGGAGACCCCGGTTCGGCCACCCTATCTTGGAAAGGGGGTGGCCGAACCACCCCCATCACCACCACCCATGTATCCTCCTCGCCCTAGCCTCTTTCTGGTTTTGTTCTTGCTCGCTTCAACTTCCTACGGCTTCCTCTTCCAGATCTGCTCTACAACCCACGAAGATGAAGAATTGGCTGTGGTTGTAGACCCAAACCTGAGGTTTGAGAACCCAAGAGCCGAAGCCACCCTAGTTCACTTGGCCGAAGTGAGAAATTTCTACCACAACGGTATCATCATCAACTGGGAGGGGTTATTTCCATGGCTCCCCATCAATTCTGATGAATGTATGGTCAGGACTAAAGATGGAGATAAATCAGCCCATGCCAAGCATTTTTGAAACCCACAATCTCAAGTAGGCCGTCATCAACGTATGGAGAAGTGAGGTCCCTTTACAAATTTATCCAGAAATTGCAGTTCAAATGAGTTAGTGAGAGATATATCTGCAAATTTAACTGCAATTTTGGGACAGCCTCTGTTCAGTAAATATCTCAAAAACAGAGAAGGATGGAGATAAATCAGAACTAACATCATCCGATTTCTTCCTTCTTGGTGTTCCCCAAGGACCAGAAAAATTGGGCAAGTTGAGGCTAGGGCGAGGAGGAGACATGGGTCGTGGTGATGGGGTGGCCTCGCAGCCACCTCCGCCCATTTGGGTGGCTTGCCGGCCACCCCAAATGGGCTGGGGGTGGCAGCGAGCCACCCTCAGCCCTCCTCCACATTCTTAAAAAAAAAAAAGAAAAAATTGAAGAAACCTAATAATTTGGTGTTTTGGTTCTTATTTGATATAGTACAATAATCCTAGGTGGCCAATTCTTATTAGTGGGCATAAAAGAGTTGGTTTACATCAGCTCCTTATAAAAGTTATACTCTTTTCGATATTCTTATGGTTTGGAAAATATGACACCATAGAATAAGATCGAGCATAGAATTTAGCAAGTCATTTAGACAAAATGTTGATTAGGTATGATATAATGATATTCACTTATAATAACCATTAATTTCATATCACCCTTTTAATTAACATATATATGTTGCTTGAGCCATGCATGCACATACATAGATGATATTTTAATTTGCTGGTGTTGGCTGAGCAACTAGTTTGAGTGGACATGCAGCTCCCCATTTCATATTTGGATCCATAATATAGTCATACTCCCTATAATCTATTTCCTTCCCTATGTTAAGGGAAAATCTTAAAAAAAAAAAAAAAAAAAAAAAAAAAAAAACACCAAAAATCACTCACATCAGAAGCCTTAAATATAACCAACATCAAATGGCATCTACAGTCTTTTCCAATGCATTGGAAAATACTGTAGATGCCCAATACATTATTAAATTATAAAAAATTGATTCTCTCTCCTCTCTCCTTCACATGTCCTAATAATTCTCTATTCTTTCTCCTCTCTCATTGGTTGTAATGATAAAAAGAAATAGTATTTAATTCATATAGGAAAAAAATAGGAACAGGATCCATAGAAAATATCCAGTTAATAGTAGGCCATAAATAGGATATTTGTCCTATTAATAAAAAAATAAAAATATATTATATATTTTTTTAAAAAAAAATTATAAAAAATTAAGGGGTGGCTAGCCACCCCATGGCCCTTGGGGTGGTTCAGCCACCCCCAGTGGCCATATCTAAAAAAAAAAAAAAAAAATGTTTGGTCCTTCGGGGTGGTCCGGCCACCCCCAAGGGCCATGGGGTGGTCCGACCACCCCATATGGCCAAGATGGGGTGGCCAGCCAACCCTTATTTTTTATTATTTTATTTTATTATTTTTTTTAATCTAAAATATTATTTTTTTTGTTGTGGGGCATGTGTCCTATTTGTAACTCTATAATTTTTAAGAAGAAATCACAGCCATGAACTGGATATTCTTCAATTCATTATAAACTGAAGATAATCTTATTTCGAAAAAATAAAATAAAAATAAAAATATATTAAGGTTTTTTTTTTTTTTTTTTTTTAAGAAATCAAAAAGTAGTTTTATTCTCTAAATTGAAGAAAAATAGTTAGTGCTCTTATAAATGGCCATACTTTGTGGTTGAGTAGATGGCCGGTCGAAGTGGGTAGTGGGTACGTAGCTCTCATTTAATATTTGAGTTAAATACCTCAGACCCCCCTGAGATTTGCTAACTTTATTTTTTTTTGCTTTTGGGGTTTCATTTTTATCACAGGAGGTCCTTGTGGTTTTGATAATAGACTAAGTTAGTCCTCCGTCAGTTGACCGTTAGTTGACTTAACGGAATTTCACGTGAACCAATCAAATGTTGACACGTGGCACCTATTTAATTTTTTTAAAAAAAAAAATTAAAAAAAAAAACAAAAAAGAAAAGAAAAACAATTGAGCCACCTCCAAATGGCCAAGGAGCCACTCCCAATTGTTTTTCTTTTCTTTCTTCTTTTTTTTTTTTTTTGGAAAATACATTTTTTTTTTTTTAAAAAAAAAAATTAAAATAAATAGGTGCCACGTGTCAACATTTGATTGGTCCACGTGGGATTCCGTTAAGTCAACTAACGGTCAACTGACGGAGGACTAACTTGGTCTATTATCAAAACCACAGGGACCTCCTGTGATAAAAATGAAACCCCATGAGTGAAAAAATAAAATTGGCAAACCCCAGAAAGATCTGAGATATTTAACCCTTAATATTTTGGGTCTTTAAATCTTACAAGTGGGTACCTAGCTCTCATTTAATATTTTGGGTCTTTAAGTCTTACAAGTGGGTACCTGGCTCTCATTTAATATTTTGGGTCTTTAAGTCTTACAAATAGCCTCACTTTGTGGTTGAGTAGGTAGGTGGCTCTCCATTTTATATTTTTGGTTCATAATATGCTGTTTTAAGTCTTATAATATTGTAAGAGCATCCACTACAATTGCTCAGTTATTTTATTTTATTTTTATCTAAAATGACTAACCATAAAAACTTCTTTACTTACAGTTAGGAAAAAAAAAAAAAAAAATTTACATTTTTCTTTCATTTGTGGGCAATGTCCCACTGTATAGAGAAATGTTTCCTATATTTGACACTTCTTATCTTACAAATCAACTATTAGATAACTTAATGATAGATTTCACAAATCTAATAATTAATTTATTGAATTTATATGATAATATGAGTCAAATTTAAAAAACTTATTGATCCATAGCGGCACCATATATTCTTTCTTCCTCTTATCAGCTTTCCTTCTGTCTACAATAAGAGAAGGTGAGATGGAATTCGGGATGGTGCCGTGGGTATTGGGTCTCTTGGGCAAGATATTTGTGGTCATCCCTCAAAATTAGCCATCGAATATATATAAGAAGAATGGGATGAAGACAAAGACGACGATGAAGTTCTGGGAGGTTTTGCTGAGTTGAATATATAGGACCGTTGGTGGGTTGCTTACGCTTGTATTTTTGCTTTATATGGATCTGTTTGGTAGATGGGAAAGTATGATGGTGGAATAATTTGACTATATATATATATATATATATATTTTTTTTCTAGAAATCCAGAGGCTCTCATAGTTGCTTTTGTGATGCTGGGTTGTTGATGTGAAAAATGTTTAGCGATATCCTTCTCTGCCATGGAAGCCATGATGATCTGTTGATCAAGCCTGAAAGAGAGTGAAAGTAAAGAGATTGATATATAGGATCCAATCGGCAAGGAATTTATGAGTAATATTGGTAAAAGTCGTTTTTTTTTTTCTCTGAAAAAAGCTTGGAATCATCAAAAAGGTGTGATCGGTTTGGGTGTTGTAATAAGAGATAATGAAGGGAAGGTAAGGGCAGCAAAGAGCACAACCAGGCGGGGTCTGCTAGATCCTACTGCTGCTGAGGCGGTGGCAGCTTATGAGGCGGTGAATTTCTGCAAGGACCTGGGCTGCACACATGTAATTTTGGAAGGTGATGCCAAAAATACTGTGGAAGCAGTGAAAGAGAATGGTCCCAACAGCAGCAGGATGGGTCAATTGATTGATGATATCCGTACAACTCTTCATTATTTCACTGACTGAAAAATTGAATATGTAAGCCATAAAATTAATGGTGCGGCATATAGGTTGGTTAAGAATGCAACTAACGGTATCATAGATAGAAACTGGGTGGAGGAAACTCTCGAATGTATCTGTGATATAATTACGATGGAGAAGTTTTCTCCATCTGTTATTTGATTATATAGAATATATTAATTTTTTTTCTGTAAAAAAAAAAAAAAATTAAAGTCATTTTATTTTTTTACTCAAAATTTTAAAATTACTCATAATTTATGCTCAGAATATATATATATATATATAATTGGGCCAAAACTTCACATATTTCTGAATAGTCCTGAGAAAACAAGAATGTGTAAATCGCTAGGTATAGTACTCGATCTGGGGGATTTTTCTATTCAAAGTTAGTCAAGAATTTTCACTTTAATTAACATCGTTTTAAATTTCAATTGCTATAAGAACATTAGAGATTGGTGATTGCCTAACACACTTCAAAAGTGTATCATAAATACACATGTACGCTCTGCATTATAATTGTACTTTAATCATGTACGTGTGAGTGAATTAATCACACCAAAGCGCAGCATAAATACACAATGAGTGAACATCAAAATTAAATGTCAAAAGATGACTTCCTTTCTTTCTTTTTTTGGAATTTGTTCTTTTTGTTTTTTGTTTTCTGGAATATTGCTTGTCACTTGCATACATGGTAGTATTGATATTGGGCGTTGATATAAATGTTGGCATGTTAAATGAGATATCTACATGTGACAAATGACAAACCGTTAACTTTAACAATTAAGTTATGTACATAGACAAACTTATTTAAAACCCGGACAAAACTTAAATACTTTATTCTTGAAACAAAAAGTCAATGACTAAATGTAAATCAAATAAAAATCTATGAACTAAAATATATATAGTTGTCCCATTTTTTTATGTTGATTTGGTTGTGTACAAAAGCTCTAATTTTGCAAGTTAATTATTTGAATACTTTCAAATGTAAACAAAGATAAACAAACCCTTTGATTGATTTAGGGTAAATTAAAGCAAATCACCATTAATCGATCACTAATCATTTCTATTATTATCAGGCAAAGCCACAAATAAAGAGAAATTTTATTTCACTACGTACGTAATAATGTACGTACGGTACACATTTATTTATTTCTCGATCTCCCGAATTAATCCATCTAGCTAGGATTGGATCGCAGATTAACTAGGTAGGTAGCTGGCATGCATCTTAATTTATGATCTTCAAAAGCCTTATTCAATATCAATGATCTCTTTTGGTGACCCTCACCTTCAAACCATGTCTCATATGAAGAACGATTGAGATCTTGGGCAAAACAGGATGAGCTTCAACTACTTGAAGGCGATAATTCCAAATGATAGTGCTTGCAACTGTTTTCATTTGAATGAAACTCATGTCCTTTCCCAAACAAGTCCTTGGGCCTGCATTAAACGTTATGAACTTGTAAGATGGGACATGCAAAATCTTTCCTTTCTCCGAAATCCATCTCTCTGGCTTGAACTCTAAGCAATCTTCTCCCCATATGCTGTCCGTCCTTCCCATTGCGTATGGAGAGTACAATATTTTTGTACTTGGGCCAATAGGGTGGCCACTGGGGAGAATGTCAGAGTCAATTGCATACAAATGCTCGAAAGGTACAGGCGGAAAAAGGCGTAAGGACTCACATATGGCTGCGTGGAGATAAACTAGCTTGCTTATTTCTTTTATATCCCAATTCATCTCGCGCTCGTTGTTGACCACCAAATGCTCTCTCATTTCTTGTAGAATCTTGGCTTCCACGGATGGGTGGGTTGTGACAAGCCATAGAAACCAGGTGAGGCCTGAACTTACGGTGTCTCTACCGGCCCCTATGAGAACAAAGGCCATGTCCCTCAGAAACTTGTCGGATTTTGTACAAGTACGATCCATTAATATTGCTTCTCCTTCTTCATCTTGCTCTAGCTCTATACAAGCTGTGAGTAAGTCGAAATTTGCTTCCTCCTCCATTTTTTGGGTTCTGTTTCGGGTGATTTCTTCACGCTTGGATGAGATGCATTGGTATAGGAATTCATCAAAAAATTTCCAAGCAACGCTCAGCTTCTTTCTTCTCCTATTTGAAGCCATCGCTGCAACTTCCAACAACTTTCTGGCACAACGTGTCTGTAGAAGATACTTTGTTCCATTTGATCAAACGCTTTCGCATGTGCAACTTGAGGGAATTCGATGGAGAGGCACTTTGGATCAAAACCCAAAACCAGGAAGCAAACATTATCGAAGGTGTAGCGCTGAAAAAGGTCTTGTAAATCCACCTCAATTCCCGCACTTGAGACGTGATCAAGAATCGGAATGAGGCTGCTTTCCACCTTTCCTCTGGAGACTTTCTCCAAAAACAACTCGAACTTTTTGTTCTTCATCATTGATTGAATCAGCTTCCTCTGAAATCTCCACGAGTCAGAATCAGAAGCGAAGATCCCATCTCCAAAGGGCTCAAAAACTTCCCGAAACTTGGGGCCTTTGTGGTAGTTGGAAAAGTTTCTGCTCAAAATGTGATGGATGTTGGTGGGATCACTGAGGAACACAAATTCCATGTTACCGAAACAAGGGCCCTTAAACTCCCAAGTCCCCCCATAATGTTTTAGAACCCGGGTTGTGTACTCGTGGAAATGCTGTGCATTTTGAAGAAACCCCGGAAGCATTCCGAAAAGAGGCCAGTTTATGATGGGTGAGTGTTTGTTCCATGATATCCAATGCCAAACAAGAATGAATAAGCAGAGAAATATTGGTACAACTATCTCTGCGTACCCACCAAGCATTGGATCTGTTTGAAGCTTTCTGGGTTTAGTGAATTGCTTTTGTGGCCGCGCCTTCACCTTCTTGTTACGATCCGGCACGATGGGTCGACATCGACATTGATGGTTCTGAAGCTGCAGGGGGAGTCGTTGATCGCTAATTATTACTCTCTGCACCCATTGATGCCACACTAAATTTTAGTCGGGGAGTTGGTCATGGCTTCATGATGCTTCAAACCAACATAGTACAACACTTTTAATGCACTTGCTGTGCTGCCACTCTAGGTCAAAATCATTCTTCTTTTGCACGTTCGTTTGTTTTTTTTTTTAAATCTTCTTTTTGTCCTTTCCCCAGTCAGGTTTGCCTTATGAAACGTTAACCCCAATCAATTCAGTTATTTCTTACGGACAAAATTTTATGCCTATTTGTCTAATTTCAAATCTAATACTTTATTAGCAAAAGGTTCAAAATAAAAATTCATGTGCTTCGTCTTAAACTGCTTGTAATTTTCAAAAGAGTTTTACTTGAATACTACAAATTCTTTTTGTCAAAAGGTCACTCCATTAGGATCCACCGTCATAATGGAAAAAAAAAAAAAAAAAAAAAAAAGACCAAAATATTTCGAAAATACCCCTACTTTGGCCATTAAAAAACCATATTTGCCCCTTTATAATCCAAATATGGAAGCATTAATACATGTGCTTCGTCTTTAGATGATCTATTTGTTTCAAATACTTATAATGCTAGATGAACAGCTAACTTGCTTCACCTTCATATATTTGCTTCCTTTTTTTTCTCCTTCCACATGCACCCTTTAATACTTACAGATCTAGTGTCTTCAGTTAACTTTAACAATTAAGTTAACTTTAACATCACTTTCCCTATGGAAAGGCAAACTCTTGTGTTCAACTTTTGTTGTTTATGATCGTACGAAAACAAATGTCTTGGAATTGTACTTTGATTTCGCAGAAACTAGTGGGGACAATGTGGGGTGTAGCCTTTGAGGTGGCACTACCTATTGTCCATTGAGGCCATTAGGGAGAGATTGGAGTTTTGCTGGAAGTTTTGCTTTGACAGGAATGTATTCATGATCCATATGCTTGGTTAATAGAGAAGTCTATACGAACGTTTCCTTGCTAATCATTACTAGCAGAGGAGAAATAGTTTTTCCAGGTTTCTAAATCTGTGAAAGGAATACAAGATGGCAGCAGATTTACCATGGGCAAATCTCTCCTTGACTGAAGATGAAGACCTGGCGGTGAATATCCACCAGGTGGAATTGGATGGCGTCGTGTCCCGAGGTCAAGCATGTGTTGTTGGCAAACTGGTAGCAGATCGCTTGGTGAGTAAAGAAACTATCCGAATGACTCTCATGAAGTGGTGGAAGCCGTACGGGAACCTGGCATTCAAAGTACTCGGGGAGAATTTGTTTCTAATTCACTTCACTGATCCTAGAGACTAGGTACGTGTATTGGAAGGGCGACTGTGGGTCTTTGAAGAGAGTCTTTTCCTTGTGGAGGATTTTGATGGGACTACACCAGCCTCGAGATACACTTTTGAAAAAGCAGCCTTTTGGGTAAGAATGAATAATCTTCCTCTGGGCTGTATGGGACTTGAGATTGGCCGAAAAATTGGCGAAACAATTGGGGTAGTGGAGGCGGTAGATCCGAACGACGAAGGGATTGGTTGGGGTGAATTTCTTCAGGTGAAGATCGTTCTTGATCTAACAAAACCACTCCCACGCGGTCGAAAAATCAATATCCAAGGAGAAATCTTCTGGATTACGTTCCAATTCGAACGTCTTCCAAAATTCTGTTTTTCCTGTGGAGCTATTAGGCACGGCAGAGGAGGATGTACTCAGAAGAGCGTCTTTCGCCATAGAGATAAACCCCAATATGGGCTTTGGCTAAGGGCTGCATCACCTACTAGAAGAATGGAGAAGTCTCAAAATTGGCATGGGCTTCACCGTGATCACCCTTCTCCTGGGAAAGGAAAGAAATCGAGGAAAGAGAAGGAAAATCAGCCGGGGGGAGCTGAACCGGCAGGGACGAAGGGCGGCGCTGACGAACATACGTGGACGAGGAAACCTAATTTCCAAAATGGAAAGCACGGTTCATCAGGAGATGATCCAGGTATGGGCGCGCACGGGGAAAGATTCGGAAACATTTAGTTATGGAAAGAAAACAAAGAATGGCGAGAATTTGAATTCTGATGGCTCCAGCGAGTCAACACGATTTTCCAATCAGGGGGGGAGTGATTCACGGAGTCCCTGCATGGAAAAGATTTCAAATAAACGTATACACTCGTCATTTAATGCTCCTGTTGTCAACTCTGGCTCACCTGGGGATGGGCTCTCCAAAGGACCAACCAATGAAGGGCTGATCTCCATGGGCCTGGGTGGTTCGAATGGGAGTCCTAAAGTTCCATTTATTGGCCCCTACATTGCTGAGGTGGAAAAGTCCATGCAAGCCACACATGAAGGGACGTCTGCTTCGAAGAATTATGGGAAAGAGGTGGTGACCTGGAAGCGTAAGGCCCCGGATGTTTGTGAAGCTAATGGACCAAAGAAACACAGGGACGTCCAGGGAGAATCAAAAAATTCCGGTCAAGTATCTAAAAGCCGAAAATTAATTGGGCAGATTGAATGTCAAAACGGATCGGGGATGGCGGAGGCTGTGCAACAGCCCCGCCGACCGCTATGAAGATTTTAAGCTGGAACTGCCGAGGGCTTGGGAGCCCTTGGACAGTTCTTGAGCTTCATCGTTTGGTGAGGCAAAAGCAACCCTTCTTGGTTTTCCTTATGGAGACCAAGTTACGCCGTGACCGTATGGAGGCTATCAGACAAAAATTGGAGTTCCCTAATATGCTTGCTATCGATTGTGTGGGGAAAAGCGGAGGCTTGGCATTGCTTTGGAGTGACGAAGCTTCGGTGGAAATTCAGAATTACAGCCAACGTCATATCAATGGGGTGATCCGCTGTACTGAAGTAGAAGAACCATGGAAGTTTACCGGCTTCTATGGCCACCCGGAGGTTTCCAAAAGACACGAAGCTTGGGCTTTATTGAAGCATCTAGCTGGCTTAGCTCCATTACCATGGGTTTGTATTGGAGACTTTAATGAAATAACGGTACAATCGGAGAAGTGGGGTGGAAGAGGACGGCCCAGTGGTCAGATGATAGCATTCCAACAAACTCTGGAAGCTTGTGAATTGTCGGACTTGGGTTTCTCTTGGCCCAAGTTCACGTGGTCAAATTGTCGAGATGGTGGTGATTTTACAAAAGTGCGGCTGGACAGGGGGGTCGCAAATGCTGCATGGATGAGTTTATTTACGTAGGCTGAAATCTTAGTGGAGGCGGTGCCCTGTTTGGACCACACTCCACTATTTTTAGGCTTGACGGAAGACACTTGGAGGCGAGAGGGGAGAAGAAGATTCAGGTATGAGGAAAAATGGCGCTTGAATGAAGACTACTTTGAAGTCATTAAAGAAAATTGGATGTTGCTGGTTATAGGGAGGAACGCGTGGGACAAGCTTAACACTAAGTTTGACCATTGCCGACAAGGGCTGTTGAAGTGGCAGCGTTGTCAACGTGAGACATTGCAACAACCAATACAAAATTTGCAAAAGAGATTAACGGCTCTCCAGGATGCGGATGATGTCGGGAGTGGGTCTGAGATGCAAACAGTCCGTCGTGATCTCCAGAAATTGCTAGATCAAGAGAACCTCATGTGGCGACAACGAGCAAAATCAGAATGGCTGCGGGGTGGGGATCGCAACACCCGGTATTATCACGCATGCGCCAGCTCTCGTAGGAAGTCCAACCGGATCACAAATATTATTGATGCCGATGGTTGTCAATGTGAATCTACGGAGGAGGTTCAATTGGGCTTTATTCGATATTTTTCAGAGTTATTTAATTCTGAAAATACAGGAGATATGGCACCTTGCTTACAAAACATGGAGCAGAGGGTTACGGCGGAGATGAATGAGGAATTATTAAAGCCTTTTACAGTGGAGGAAATTCAGACTGCTTTGTTTCAGATGGCCCCTCTTAAGGCTCCTGGGCAGAAACGGCTTCCCTGCAGGATTTTATCAAGCTAATTGGAGTACGGTGGGGGATGAACTTAGTCAAGATATTCTCGGCTCACTTAATTCGGGTATGTTGCCTTCTTATTTGAACTCGACAAATATTGCCCTTATTCCGAAAGTTCATAAGCCCACTAGTGTGACTGAATTCCGTCCGATTAGCTTGTGTAACGTAACGTATAAAATAATTTCAAAGGTGCTTGCAAATAGGCTTAAGAAGGTTTTGCCCCATGTAATATCTCCTGTGCAAAGTGCCTTCATACCAGGGAGATTAATTACTGATAATGTCTTGGTGGCATATAAGACGTTACATACGATGCATTCCCGGATGCAAGGAAAAATGGGATACATGGCGGTAAAATTGGATATGAGCAAAGCTTATGACCGGGTCGAATCGAATGGAGTTTTTTGGAGACTGTTATGTGCAGATTGGCTTTGCTCTGAAATGGGTCCAACTCATTATGATGTGCGTTAAATCGGTTGAATATGCTGTGTTGGTAAATGGGAATCCATGTGGGAGAATTATTCCAAAGAGGGGATTACGTCAGGGGGATCCTATTTCTTCATATCTGTTTCTTTTATGTGCAAAGTCCTTGAGTTCTATGATTAATAATGCCAATGAGACGGGTGTTCTGACGGGAGTTCCCACTTCTTCTCGGGGCCCTCGGATTAGCCACCTCTTCTTTGCGGACGACAGTCTCCTTTTTTGTAGAGCTAATATTACACAGTGGGAAAGTCTAACGAATGTTCTCCGATTATATGAAGCGGCGTCTGGACAACGACTAAATTGTAATAAAACCTCTATATTCTTCAGTAAAAATACGTCTTTGGAAGATCAGCAAGCTATCTTAGCAAATGCCGGTATACCGGCAACTCAAAGGTACGATACCTACTTGGGCCTCCCTGCCTTGGTGGGAAAATCTCGAAGAACCGCTTTTAAAGGGATCATTGATCGGGTATGGAGAAGATTATAAGACTGGAAACTGAAATTCCTATCCCAGGCAGGTAAAGAAATTTTACTCAAGGCGGTTATACAGGTGATTCCCTCTTATTGTATGAGTATATTCTTACTACCAAAAGGCTTTTGTGCGGAGATCAATTCCCAAATGAAAAAATTCTGGTGGGGTAACCAGGACTGTGGGAACAGAATTCATTGGTTGAGTTGGGATAAGATGGGGAAGGTCAAAGCAGCTGGTGGAATGGGCTTTAGAGATTTCACTTTTTTCAACAAGGCATTGTTGGCCAAACAAGGGTGGCGATTGTGGAAATATCCGGATAGTCTCGTGGCAAAAATCATGAAAGCGAAGTATTATCCGGATGGAGCTATCTTGGAGGCTAGGGGGGGGGGGGGGGGGGGGGGCGACCGTCCTATGCCTGGAGGAGTATTCATAGCTCCTGTGAAGTACTCAAAGAGGGTTTAGTTTGGCGTATTGGGAATGGATCCACAGCTCGTAATTGGAAGGATAGGTGGCTTCCAAATCCTTCTACTTTCCGAGTGGTATCTCCCATACGTGAACTTAATCCGGATGCGAAGGTGCGGGAGCTTATTGATGAAGATTTGCATAGGTGGAATTTGCATATATTGGAGCGAATTTTTTCACCGGAGGAGGTCAAAATTATTCTTTCCATTCCCATTAGCAGTACAAACCAGCCAGATACCATGATTTGGCGTGGGACAGCAAATGGCATGTTTTCTGTCAAAAGTGCATATCATATGCAACTTGAGCGTGGGGTTATGGAGCTGGCTGAGAACTCCTCTCACAGGGACACCACTGCTGTCTGGAGGAAAATATGGGCTTTGACAATTCCAAATGCAGAAAAAAAATTTCTTTGGAGGGCTTGTCATGACATCTTACCCACCCGGGAAAATCTGCTAATGCGGAAGATTATACAGGACCCCGTTTGTCCCCTGTGTGGCTTTATGGTGGAGACTGGTTTCCATGTCTTATGGCAGTGTCCTGCGGCTTCGGACGTATGGGGCATGGGTCCAGTTAAATTCCAAAAAAGTCATTATGAAGGCCCAAGCTTTTTGGCAATGGTGGAAGATCTGTTTCTGAAATGTACAGCAGAGGAGATGGCATTTTTTGCTGGACTAGCTCGGCGAATTTGGATGCGGCGTAATGACATCCTGCATGGGGGGTCGTTTTCCTATCCCACAACTATGGTTCAGTTGGCTCACCGGGCAATTGAGGACTTTAAGGAAGCTCAGGTTTGCAGGTCCGTTCCTCTTCCGGAGCAAATGGCTGGAGTTTTGACCCGTTGGGAGGCTCCGACTCAGGGCTGGGCGAAAGCGAACTGGGATGCTTCCCTTGACAGTGCCACTGGCTGTCTGGGTTGTGGCGTTGTGGTTCGTGATTATCAAGGGCGGTTGATTGAAGCTCGCTGCATCTCGCGCAATGGATATCTCACACCGGCAGCAGCAGAATCCATGGCAGCACTGTTGGCGATAGAAACGTGTTCTGCGTTGGGCTTAACACACATACAACTGGAAGGGGATGCCAAGTGTATTATTGATGCTGTCCACTGTGAGGAACTTGATTGGAGTCGTCAAGGGCATTTGGTGGCAGACATTAAGTTGAAGTTACAAGTGTTTACCCAATGGAACATGTGTTTTGTGAAGAGAGCAGTAAACCAGGTGGCACATCTTCTTTCAAGATATGCTGTGAAACAGATGATTAATAATGCTTGGAGAGAGCCTCCGGAATGTATTCGTGATACTATTTTGCTTGAGCAATTAGCTCTAGCAGAGTGATTTTCAATAAAATTCGATCTTTTCTCCAAAAAAAAAAAACTTTAACAATTAAGTTAGGTACACAAACAAACTTATTTAAAACCTGGACAAAACTTAAATATTTTATTCTTGAAATAAAAAGTCAATGACTAAATGTAAATCAAATAAAAATCTATGAACTAAAATATATATAGTTGTCCCATTTTTTTATGTTCATTTGGTTGTGTACAAAAGCTCTAATTTTGCAAGTTAATTATTTGACTACTTTCAAATGTAAACAAAGATAAACTAGCCCTTTGATTGATTTAGGGTAAATTAAAGCAAATCATCGTTAATTGATCACTAATAATTTCTATTCTTATCGGGCAAAGTCACAAATAAAGAGAAATGGTACCAACCTCTCTTGTACCACGTTGGTTGGTGGCATTTGTCGCATTAACCAGGACAAGTGTTCGAGTAATGGTACTTGCAAAGCACAAATAAAGAGAAATTTAATTTCAGTACGTATGTAATAATGTACATACGGTACACATTTATTTATTGCTCGATCTCCCGAATTAATCCATCTAGCTAGGATTGGATCACAAATTAGGTAGGTAGCTGGCATGCATCTTAATTTACGATCTTCAAAAGCCTTATTCAATATCAATGATCTCTTTTGAACCTCACCTTCAAACCATGTCTCATATGAAGAACGATAGAGATCTTGGGCAAAACAGGATGAGCTTCAACTACTTGAAGACGATAATTCCAAATGATAGTGCTTGCAACTGTTTTCATTTGAATGAAACTCATGTCCTTACCCAAACAAGTCCTTGGGCCCGCATTAAATAATATGAACTTGTAAGATGGGACATGCACAATCCTTCCTTTCTCCGAAATCCATCTCTCTGGCTTGAACTCTAAGCAATCTTCTCCCCATATGCTCTCCGTCCTTCCCATTGCGTATAGAGAGTACAGTATTTTTGTACTTGGGCCAATAGGGTGGCCACTGGGGAGAATGTCAGAGTCAATTGCATACAAATGCTCAAAAGGTATAGGCGGAAAAAGGCGTAAGGACTCACATATGGCTGCGTGGAGAAAAACTAGCTTGCTTATTTCTTTTATATCCCAATTCATCTCGCGCTCGTTGTTGACCACCAAATGCTCTCTCATTTCTTGTAGAATCTTACCTTCCACGGATGGGTGTGTGGCAACAAGCCATAGAAACCAGGTGAGGCCTGAACTTATGATGTCCCTCCCGGCCGCTATGAGAGAAAAGGCCATGTCCCTCAGAAACTTGTTTGATTTGGTAGAACAATCCATCTCTCCTCCTTCATCTTGCTCTATACAAGCTGTTAGCAAGTCGAACTTCTCTTCCTCCACTTTCATTTTCTGGGTCTTGCTCCGGCTCAGTTGTTCACGCTTGGATGAGATGCATTGATACACGAATTGGTCAAATGACTCAAATATTTTCCAAGCAATGCTCAGCTTCTTCTCTTCTCCTATTTGAAGCCATCGCTGCAACTTCCAACAACTTTCTGGCACAATGTGTCGGTAAAGGAGACTTTGTTCCATTTGATCAAACGCTTTTGCGTGTGCAACTTGAGCAAATTCACTGAAGAGGCAATTTGGATGAAAACCCAAAACCAGAAAGCAAACATTATCGAAGGTGTAGCGTTGAAAAACATCTTGTAAATCCACCTCGATTCCCATACTCGAGAAGTGATCAAGAATCGGAATGAGGCCGCTTTCCACCTTTCCCCGGGAGACTTTCTCCAAGAACAAGTCGAACTTTTCGTTCTTTATCATTGATTGAATCAGCTTCCTCTGAAATCTCCACGAGTCAGAATCAGAAGCGAAGATCCCATCTCCGAGAGGTTCAAAAACCTCTCGGAACTTGGGGCCTTTGTGGTAGTTGGAAAAGTTTCTGCTCCAAATGTGATGGATGTTGGCGGGATCACCGGTGATCACAAAGTTCATGTTGGTGAACCAAGGGCCCTTAAACTCCAAAGTCCCCCCACAATGTTTTAAATTGCGAACTCGGGAACATGCGGTGCATTTTGAAGAAGCCCCGGAAGCATTCCGAAAAGAGGCCAGTTTATGACGGGTGAGTGTTTGTTCCATGATCTCCAATGCCAAAGAAGAATGAATAAGCAGAGAAATGCTACAACTATCTCTGCGTACCCACCAAGCATATATGGCCATTGGATGATGTGTATGAAGCTTTGTGTGTTTTACGATTAAGGTTCCAAAGCCAGAGGTGCACCGCTTTTGTAGGCTTTCGTGCACAGCTTGGTGCAGGGCATGGACACTTATGCGGCAAGACAATTTAGTTGGGGGAGTAGATCGATATACTTGTGACTCTCCCTCTCCCTCTTCCTCTTCCTCTTCCTCTTGACGCAATAAATTACGAAATTTAAGAGAGAGGAATGGTTGGATTCACTTACCAAATATGGGGTGGTGGTCTCACAACTTGCCTTTAAAGGCATTACGAATTGAACAGAAATTTATTTCAAATCATTTTGGAAGAAATATAAATAATGCCAAATATTTATATACTTTTAAAATGTACATTAACAAAAAAAATACTAGGTCTACAATTTCAATAAAAATGAATGGTTTGGGTAAAGCCACGTAAGCCTTCAAAACTAAAAACAAAATTCAGCTAATATAAAAGGGCCAATTTCGATAGGGATTATAACTTTCTAAATTGAGGTTTTATATTAATATATTTTGACAAGTTAATTAATTAATATTTGGTTTATTTCTCCGTTTCAAATTTTTTCTATTTCCTCAAGTTAGTGTATTTAAAAGAGCAAAATTGTCCAAATATTTTTTATGTTAAAATTTTTGGACAACATTACCTTTCTAAATGCATTAATTGGAAAAAATAGAGAAGATTTAAAATAAAGATGATCATTTTTCCATAGAGTATAACTTTTATAAAGGGTTGGTGTAAACGGGCTTTTTTGTGCCTACCAATAAGAATTGGCCACCTAAGATTATTGCACCAAATCAAATAAGAACCAAAACACCAAATTATTAGGTTTCTTCAATTTTATTTTTTATTTTTTTATTATTTTTTTTAAAGAGTGTGATGGCTCGCCGCCCCATATGGGTGGAGACCCCGGTTCGGCCACCCTATCTTGGAAAGGGGGTGGCCGAACCACCCCCACCACCACCACCCATGTATCCTCCTCGCCCTAGCCTCTTTCTGGTTTTGTTCTTGCTCGCTTCAACTTCCTACGGCTTCCTATTCAAGATCTGCTCTACAACCCACGAAGATGAAGAATTGGCTGTGGTTGTAGACCCAAACCTGAGGTTTGAGAACCCAAGAGCCGAAGCCACCCTAGTTCACTTGGCCGAAGTGAGAAATTTCTACCACAACGGTATCATCATCAACTGGGAGAGGTTATTTCCATGGCTCCCCATCAATTCTGATGAATGTATGGTCAGGACTAAAGATGGAGATAAATCAGCCCATGCCAAGCATTTTTGAAACCCACAATCTCAAGTAGGCCGTCATCAACGTATGGAGAAGTGAGGTCCCTTTACAAATTTATCCAGAAATTGCAGTTCAAATGAGTTAGTGAGAGATATATCTGCAAATTTAACTGCAATTTTGGGACAGCCTCTGTTCAGTAAATATCTCAAAAACAGAGAAGGATGGAGATAAATCAGAACTAACATCATCCGATTTCTTCCTTCTTGGTGTTCCCCAAGGACCAGAAAAATTGGGCAAGTTGAGGCTAGGGCGAGGAGGAGACATGGGTCGTGGTGATGGGGTGGCCTCGCAGCCACCTCCGCCCATTTGGGTGGCTTGCCGGCCACCCCAAATGGGCTGGGGGTGGCAGCGAGCCACCCTCAGCCCTCCTCCACATTCTTCAAAAAGAAAAAAAAAAAAAAATTGAAGAAACCTAATAATTTGGTGTTTTGGTTCTTATTTGATATAGTACAATAATCCTAGGTGGCCAATTCTTATTAGTGGGCACAAAAGAGTTGGTTTACATCAGCTCCTTATAGAAGTTATACTCTTTCCGATATTCTTATGGTTTGGAAAATATGACACCATGGAATAAGATCGAGCATAGAATTTAGCAAGTCATTTAGACAAAATGTTGATTAGGTATGATATAATGATATTCACTTATAATAACCATTAATTTCATATCACCCTTTTAATTAACATATATATGTTGCTTGAGCCATTCATGCACATACATAGATGATATTTTAATTTGCTGGTGTTGGCTGAGCAACTAGTTTGAGTGGACATGCAGCTCCCCATTTCATATTTGAATCCATAATATAGTCATACTCCCTATAATCTATTTCCTTCCCTAAGGGAAAATCTAAAAAAAAAAAAAAAAAAAAAACCACCAAAAATCACTCACATCAGAAGCCCTAAATATAACCAACATCAAATGGCATCTGCATTGGAAAACACTGTAGATGCCCAATACATTATTAAATTATAAAAAATTGATTCTCTCTCCTCTCTCCTTCACCCTCCTTCACATGTCTTAATAATTCTTTCTTCTTTCTCCTCTCTCATTGGTTGTAATGATAAAAAGAAATAGTATTTAATTCATATAGGAAAAAAATAGGAACAGGATCCATGAAAAATATCCTGTTAATAGTAGGCCATAAATAGGATATTTGTCCCATTAATAAAAAAATAAAAAAATATTATATATTTTTTAAAAAAAAATTATAAAAAATTAAGTCCACCCCATATGGCCAAGATGGGGTGGCTAGCCAACCCTTATTTTTTATTATTTTATTATTTTATTTTTTTAAATCTAAAATATTATTTTTTTTGTAGTGGGGCATGTGCCCTATTTGTAACTCTATAATTTTTAAGAAGAAATCACAGCCATGAACTGGATATTCTCCCGTCCATTATAAACTGAAAATAATCTTATTTCGAAAAAAAATAAAAATAAAAATCTATTGTGAAGGGTTTTTTTTTTTTTTTTTAAGAAATCAAAAAATAGTTTTATTCTCTAAATTGAAGAAAAATAGTTAGTGCTCTTATAAATGGCCATACTTTGTGGTTGAGTAGATGGCCGGTCGAAGTGGGTAGTGGGTACGTAGCTCTCATTTAATATTTAAGTTAAATACCTCAGACCCCCCTGAGATTTGCTAACTTTATTTTTTTATTTTTTTTTGGGTTTCATTTTTATTACAGGAGGTCCCTGTAGTTTTGATAATAGACCAAGTTAGTTCTCCGTCAGTTGACCGTTAGTTGACTTAACGGAATTCTACGTGGATCAATCAAATGTTGACACGTAGCACCTATTTAAAATTTTTTTTAATTAAAAAAAAATATTTTTGAAAAAAAAAACAAAAAAGAAAAGAAAAACAATTGAGCCACCCCCAAATGGCCAAGGAGCCACCCCCAATTGTTTTTCTTTTCTTTCTTCTTCTTTTTTTTTTTTTTTGGAAAATACATTTTAATTTTTTTTTTTTAAAAAAAAACAAAAAAAATTAAATAGGTGCCACGTGTCAACATTTGATTGGTCCACGTGAAATTCTGTTAAGTCGACTAACGGTTAATTGACGGAGGACTAACTTGATTTATTATCAAAACCACAGGGACCTCCTGTGATAAAAATGAAACCCCATAGATGAAAAAATAAAATTGGCAAACCCTAGGAAGATCTGGGATATTTAACCCTTAATATTTTGGGTCTTTAAGTCTTACAATTGGGTACCTAGCTCTCATTTAATATTTTGGGTCTTTAAGTCTTACAAGTGGTACCTAGCTCTCATTTAATATTTTGGGTCTTTAAGTCTTACAAATAGCCTCACTTTGTGGTTGAGAAGGTAGGTGGCTCTCCATTTAATATTTTTGGTTCATAATATGCTCTTTTAAGTCTTATAATATTGTAAGAGCATCCACTACAATTGCTCAGTTATTTTATTTTATTTTTATCTAAAATGGCTAACCATAAAAACCTCTTTCCTTACAGTTAAAAAAAAAAAAAAAAAAATTACATTTTTCTTTCATTTGTGGGCAATGTCCCAATGTATAGAGAAATGTTTCCTATATTTGACACTTTTTATCTTATAAATCAACTATTAGATAACTTAATGATAGATCTCACAAATCTAATAATTAATTTATTGAATTTATATGATAATATGAGTCAAATTTAAAAAACTTATTGATCCATATATTCTTTCTTCCTCTTATCAGCTTTCCTTCTGTCTACAATAAGAGAAGGTGAGATGGTATTTGGGATGGTGCCGTGGGTATTGGGTCTCTTGGGCAAGCTTGAATCTTGGCCACTTACGTTATTTGGGCAAGATATTTGTGGTCATCCCTCAAAATTAGCCTTTGAATATATATAAGAAGAATGGGATGAAGACAAAGACGACGATGAAGTTCTGGGAGGTTTTGCTGAGTTGAATAGGACCGTTGGTGGGTTGCTTAAGTTTGTATTTTTGCTTTATATGGATCTGTTTGGTAGATGGGAAAATATGATGGTGGAATAATTTGACTATATATATATAATTGGGCCAAAACTTCATATATTTCTGAATAGTCCTGAGAAAACAAGAATGTGTAAATCGCTAGGTATAGTACTCGATCTGGGGGGTTTTTCTATTTAAATTAAAGTTGGACAAGAAATTTCACTTTAATTAACATCGTTTTAAATTTCAATTGCTATAAGAACATTAGAGATTGGTGATTGCCTAACAGTCTAACACACTTCAAAAGTGTATCATAAATACACATGTACGCTCTGCATTATAATTGTACTTTAATCATGTACGTGTGATTGAATTAATCACACCAAAACGCAGCATAAATACACAATGAGTGAACATCAAAATGTCAAAAGATGACTTCCTTAAGCCTTGTGAAACCCTAAGCCCCTTTCTAGAGCGCCGCCGCCTCAAGGGAGGAGGGATGCCTGTTGCCTGCACTTCTCCCTTCCTTACTTCTCGATTTTTGTTTTAGGTTTATTTCTATCTTTGGTGTTTTCTGTTCTATTGTGCTTGTGTTCTCTCTCGGTGGGTACTGCTATTGGGGGTTTTCACTCAAACTCTCATCCTCCCTGTTTGTTTGTGTGTGCCGCCGATCTCCTCCGCACTCGCTTCGCTGCTCACCGCTCACTGTCGGGTTTTTTCATGCGCCCCTCCCACACCAAGCTTTTTGTGCCACCTTCCGTGGCGGTTTCCGGCCAGCTCGCGATCGGCCTCCTTCGGCTGCCGTGACCCGCTTTGAGTGTTTTTCGCATTTATTTTCCTGTTTTGTTGTTTTTCTGTTTTGTATTTCCTTTGAGTTCCCCTGTAATTGGCTTTATTTGCTGTAATTTCTTTTCCTGCATTAATTTTATTGTTCCCTTTATTTCCCTGTATGGTTTTATTTATGCTTGTAATAAGGTTTTCTCCTCCTGCTTTGTTGCGCCTGGTTGCTGCCTAATATTACTGGTCCAAACCTTTGGATTGTGGATGTGAAATTTATCCTGGCTTTCAAGTCTAGGAGGATGAGTATCGGCTTGTGGGTTTTGCTCTCAAGGCCGAGGAATAAGTATTGGCTTGGGGGTCTTGTTCTCAAGGCCGAGGAATAAGCGCTACTTATGCATTAGATGGTGTCTGTTTGATGCAGATCTGAGTTTTTAACTTAATATTCAGTCATAGGTTAGCGGATGCTGTGTTTTGATTGATTTGGTTTGTTGTTAATGACTGTATCTTTAGCTTCGGCTATGATTTACTTGAGAGTTTTTTGCTCTGTTTGTAAGAGCTTTAGGTTCACAACTTTTATCAATGAATGAGTATGATATGTTTAAAAAAAAAAAAAAAAAATATGACTTCCTTTCTTTCTTTTTTTTGGAACTTGTCGCTTGCATACATGGTAGTATTGGTATTGGGCGTTGATATAGACGTTGGCATGTTAAATGAGATATCTACATGTGAATCTGTGATAAATGACAAATCGTTAACTTTAACAATTAAGTTACGTACACAAACAAACTTATTTAAAACCCGGACAAAACTTAAATACTTTATTCTTGAAATAAAAAGTCAATGACTAAATGTAAATCAAATAAAAATCTATGAACTAAAACATATATAGTTGTCCCATTTTTTTATGTTGATTTGGTTGTGTACAAATTTAAGCTCTAATTTTGCAAGTTAATTATTTGAATACTTTCAAATGTAAACAAAGATAAACAAACCCTTTGATCGATTTAGGGTAAATTAAAGCAAATCACCATTAATCAATTACTAATAATTTATATTCTTATCCGGCAAAGCCACAAATAAAGGGAAATGGAAGCAACCTTCCTTGTGGGCCTTGTACCACGTTGGTCGGTGGCACTTGTCGTCTTGACGAGGACAAGGGTTTGAGTAATGGTACTTGCAAAGCACAAATAAAGAGAAATTTAATTTCAGTACGTACGTAATAACGTACATATGGTACACATTTATTTATTGCTCGATCTCCCGAATTAATCCATCTAGCTAGGATTGGATCGCCCATTAGGTAGGTAGGTAGCTGGCATGCATCTTAATTTACGATCTTCAAAAGCCTTATTCAATATCAATGATCTCTTTTGGTGACCCTCACCTTGAAACCATGTCTCATATGAAGAACCACAGAGATCTTGGGCAAAACAGGATGAGCTTCAACTACTTGAAGACGATAATTCCAAATGATAGTGCTTGCAACTGTTTTCATTTGAATGAAACTCATGTCCTTACCCAAACAAGTCCTTGGGCCTGCATTAAATGCTATGAACTTGTAAGATGGGACATGCACAATCCTTCCTTTCTCCGAAATCCATCTCTCTGGCTTGAACTCTAAGCAATCTTCTCCCCATATGCTTTCCGTCCTTCCCATTGCGTATGGAGAGTACAATATTCTTGTACTTGGGCCAATAGGGTGGCCACTGGGGAGAATGTCTGAGTCAATTGCATACAAATGCTCAAAAGGTACAGGGGGAAAAAGGCGTAAGGACTCACATATGGCTGCGTGGAGATAAACTAGCTTGCTTATTTCTTTTATATCCCAATTCATCTCGCGCTCGTTGTTGACCAGCAAATGCTCTCTCATTTCTTGTAGAATCTTAGCTTCCACGGAGGGGTGTGTGGCAACAAGCCATAGAAACCAGGTGAGGCCTGAACTTATGGTGTCCCTGCCCGCCGCTATGAGAGAAAAGGCCATGTCCCTCAGAAACTTGTTTGATTTGGTAGAACAATCCATTTCTCCTCCTTCATCTTGCTCTATACAAGCTGTTAGCAAGTCGAACGTCTCTTCCTCCACTTTCATTTTCTGGGTCTTGCTCCGGCTCAGTTGTTCACGCTTGGATGAGATGCATTGGTACACGAATTGGTCAAATATTTTCCAAGCAATGCTCAGCTTCTTCTCTTCTCCTATTTGAAGCCATCGCTGCAGCTTCCAACAACTTTCTGGCACAATGTGTCGGTAAAGGAGACTTTGTTCAATTTGATCAAACGCTTTTGCATGTGCAACTGGAGCAAATTCACTGGAGAGGCAATTTGGATCAAAACCCAAAACCAGAAAGCAAACATTATCGAAGGTGTAGCGTTGAAAAACATCTTGTAAATCCACCTCGATTCCCATACTCGAGAAGTGATCAAGAATCGGAATGAGGCCGCTTTCCACCTTTCCCCGGGAGACTTTCTCCAAGAACAAGTCGAACTTTTTGTTCTTTATCATTGATTGAATCAGCTTCCTCTGAAATCTCCACGAGTCAGAATCAGAAGCGAAGATCCCATCTCCGAGAGGTTCAAAAACCTCTCGGAACTTGGGGCCTTTGTGGTAGTTGGAAAAGTTTCTGCTCAAAATGTGATGCATGTTGGTGGGATCACTGATCAACACAAATTCCATGTTACTGAAACAAGGGCCCATAAACTCCCAAGTCCCCCCATAATGTTTTAGAACCCGGGTTGTGTAGTCGTGGATATGCTGTGCATTTTGAAGAAGCCCCGGAAGCATTCCGAAAAGAGGCCAGTTTATGATGGGTGAGTGTTTGTTCCATGATCTCCAATGCCAAAGAAGAATGAATAAGCAGAGAAATATTGGTACGACTATCTCTGCGTACCCACCAAGCATTGGATCTGTTTGAAGCTTTCTGGGTTTTGTGAATTGCTTTTGTAGCCGCGCCTTCACCTTCTTGTTACGGTCCGGCACGATGGTTCGACATCGACATTGATTGTTCTGAAGCTGCAAGGGGAGTCGTTGATCGCTAATTATTACTCTCTGCACCCATTGATGCCACACTAAATTTTAGTCGGGGAGTTGGTCATGGCTTTTAATGCACTTGATATGCTGCCAGGTCAAAATCTTTCTTGTTTTGCACGTTTGTTTGTCTGTTCTTTTATTTTATTTCTTTATTTATTTTTATTATTATTATTATCTTCTTTTTGTCCTTTTGTCAGTTGGGTTCTAAAATTTTATTTTATTTTTAAATGTTTACATAGGTGCAAAGAAAGGAGATGAAGGTTTGAAGTAAGAATCGTGATACAACTTACGAGATGTCAACAACAGTGAAGCACGCCAGGCTAAATTTTTTTTTTTTTTAAAAAAATAAAAAATAAAAAATAAAAATAATAATAAAAAAAAAAATCACGGCCGGCGTGCTTCACTGTTGAAGCACGCCGGGCGTGGTCAATATCTTTACCCTTAAAGTAATATCCGCCTTATGAGATGTAAACCCTAATGGATTCAGTTATTCCTTATTGAGAAAATTTTATGCTTACTTGGTCTAATTTCAAATCTAACACTTTTATTAGCAAAAAGTCCAAAATAAAAATTCATGTGCTTCGTCTTGAACTACTTGTAATTTTCAAAAGAGTTTCACTTGAATGCATCTAACTACAAAATTTTTTTGTCAAAAAGTCATTCCTTTAGGATCCACCTCATAATGGATGGAAAAAAAAATGACCAAAATATTTCAAAAATACCCCTACTTTGTCCATTAAAAAACCATATTTGCCCTTTATAATCCAAATATGGAAGCATTAATACATGTGCTTCGTCTTTAGATGATCTATTTGTTTCAAATACTTATAATGCTAGATGAACAGCTAACTTGCTTCACCTTCATATATTTGCTTCTTCTTTTTTTCTCCTTCCACATGCATCCTTTAATACTTACAGATCTAGCTAGTGTCTTCAGTCAGCATTGGAATTTCATTCTTTTACCTAAAGAAGAGGACAATAAATCAGGATTCACATTTCTAGGTTAAGTTTCTTAAGAATTAACTAACAGAAAACTTGCAGGAGTACTCATCCACCTTCAACAATATAATTAATTAAGCACAACCAGAAATAAATAAGTATATGATTACCAGTAATCCCTACAAGAACAAGCTCCATCCTCAAAATGGTGGAACCGATGCATGTCCCTTACAATGATGAGCCGCTTTTCAATCTTGGCAATAAACTTAAAAGCATTATGACAATCTACACATATCCTTAGATTCTTTGTGACACGAATTGGTGTCCCTGGGCTGGTGTTAATGAGGCCAAATGCAATAGCCAGCCTCTCACTGTGGTAAGAAAGAGCCTCTTCTTTTCCTTCCTCTTCAATATCATGAAGGACAAAATCTGTGGAGGGAACATAACCCAAGCGTTTCATCTTTGCAGCCAGCTCCTCAAGCTTGGGATAAATCCTATCTGATTGAGGATGAGACCGGTCTCCTACACCGAATTTATGAACCGTATTATCAAACTCGATCAAACTAAAACCCTGAATCTTATTGGCTCCTCTTCTAGCCATCATGTTCCTCACCATCTCTGCTTTATTCCATCTAGATTTAGCTGCATAGATGTTAGAGAGTAGAACATGATAGCCAGACTGAAAGTGGTCCAATTGAAAAATAATATCTGCAACTCTCTCAGCTAAATCCAGATTTCTATATACTCGGCATGCACCAAGTAGAGATCCCCATATAATTGCATCGGGTTTAACTGGCATATTCTCTATAAGGGTTTTTGCTTCATATAGTCGTCCTGCACGGCCAAGAAGATCTACCATACATGAAAAATGATTGAGTTTCGGTGGAATCCCAAACACCTCTTCCATCAATTCGAAGTACCTCTTACCTTCTTCTAGCAAGCCTGAGTGACTGCAAGCTGAAAGGACGCTGGTGAATGTCACATGGTTTGGCCTCACTCCCGTTTTTACCATTTCATCAAAAAGATCAACTGCCTTCCTTCCATCCCCATGAAGTCCATAGCACGCAATCATCGCACTCCAGCAAACAGCATCTTTCCCCGCTGCTTCATCAAATAAACTACGAGCCAAATCCAAACTCCCACACTTCGCATACATATCCATTAGAGCTGTGACAACCAGGACATCACACTCAAAACCAGTTTGGATTACATAATTATGAAACCATTCGCCTTTCCTCAAAGCTCCTAGACTACCACAAGCTAGAAGAACACTCAAAAGACTTACCCGGTTGGCTTTTACCCCCGAACCCCGCATCAAATCGAAAAACTCAAGTGTCTCACTGTTATAACCATTGTGGCCATACCCAGATATCATGGAAGTCCAAGAAACCAAATCCCTCACGGTCATTTTATCAAACACTAACCGTGCAGTTTCAACTTCACCACACTTGGCATACATGTCGACCAAAGCAACATTAACAAATCGATCATTGCTGCACCCACAGCAAACCGAGTGCTGGTGAACCAACTTCCCCAGCTCCAAATTAGACAATCCTGCACAAGATTTAAGCACGAAAGGAAACGCAAAATTGTCGGGTCTTAGACCCTTTTGCATCATCTCATTGTACAGCCCCAAAGACCGGCCGAATTGGCCCTCAGTGGCATACCCCCTTATCATATAATTCCAAAGGTAGCTACATGGGTTGGGTATAGATTCGAATACACTATTTGCGGCGTCAACTTTATGAAATGAAACATACAAGATGGCGATTTTGGTTGATAAATGTGTGTCATGTTGGATCCCACAAGCAAAGGCCTTTGCATGGGCTTGCTTGACAGCGCACAGGTTGGTGCATTTTCGCAAGCCCAAAGAGAGACCGAGGGCTATCTGGTTGGTGGCCTTGCTTTGGATGAGTTCCAGTGGTTCTGTAGAGGATGTGGAAATGGAGGTGCAGTGGAAGTTGAAGTTCAGAAAACCGTTGTGGCGTATGACGGTTATGATACTCAAGTATTTGATAGGGTTCAAGGTCAGGGCTCTCATTCCTTCATATTAACATGAACATATCTCTTCACAAGAGGGCTATCTATAGAAGGTGGAAAATCTACAAGTACCCCTTTAACTTTATTAAAATTAAACTTTAACCCCTCTAATTTTTTTTTTTCTTTTTTCACCTGAAATTTTAATTAGTTCCGCATCGTAGAACTAAATATAAACGAGTTGTAAAGACCTACAACTCGTTTATATTTTGTTAATACCTATTAGTATGCGATTGGAAGATGTTAAAATTTCAAAACTATATCATGGGAGCACCCTTGTTTGCAAGGTGGGAGCATGTGATAGGCCTACAATATTTAGGCCACACTAACAAGTATCTTAAACATTAGAAACACTTGAACAATTTTTGCTAATCTTTGCGTATAGGCCTGTATCAAGTTCTAGCACCCGTATCAATTATTGATTTCGATTAGAACAGCTAGCATGAGAGTGAGAATTCAAAGAAAAGAAGTATGATAAAAAATTTCCATTAGGGACATATATATATATATAATATATATCTTTCAGGCTGTTGGTAGTCTTAAAATATTGGGTTAAAATGCAGTTTTGGTGCTTATGGTTAAGGCCAAAATCAAATAGTTGTCTCAGTTTCAAAAAGTATTATAACTGATACATATCGTTAGGTGAAATACTAACTTGATACTTTCGTCCAATTTTTTAACGAAACTTCAGGTCACTACATTTAAAAATGTGAGACTTGTCCCTTATGCTAAAAAAGTAGTAACTAAAAAAAAAACACCCAAAAATTTAGACAAAATTTGGGGTGGGTGGCCATGCAGGCCATTTTGGCCATAGGTGGTCAAGCACCCCATTTTGACAAATCACCTCCAATAGTTAGCCCAGAAGTGAGAGATGGTTCGGCCACCCCTTTTGGGCGGGGTGATTGAAACACCCCCATGGGATTTTACTTTGTGCATGCCGGATATATGGAAATCTTGATCATATGGGTAGCTGAGAGAAACACTGCAGATCTTTTTCTTTTCTTTTCAGTTAAGACACCTTAACGTGTATCTATATTGTCACATCAACCTCATGACCCTGCAGAATCGAGAGAGTCGTGCACGTAGGCGCGCCTAAAACAGCAGCCATGCATGCACCTTTAATTGGGACCTTAATCGATCATATGCAAAACCTTCATACACATCCAATGGCCATACTTTGGTTTGTAGCATTTCTCTGCTTCCTTTTCATTTGGCAATGGGGATGGAACAAACAGTCACCCTTCAAAAACTGGCCCGTTTTCGGAATGCTTCCCAGGCTTCTTCAAAATGTATCGAATATCCACGACCATGCAACCCGATTTCTAAAAGATAATGGGGGGACTTTCGAGTTTAAGGGCCCTTGGTTCACTAACATGAACTTTGTGCTCACCTGTGATCCCACCAACATCCATCACATTTTGTGCAGAAACTTTTCCAACTACGAAAAGGGGCCCAAGTTCAGGGAGATTTTTGAACCTGTCGGAGATGGGATCTTTACTTCTGACTCTGAGTCGTGGAGATATCAGAGGAAGCTGATTCAGTCAATGATAAAGAACAAAAAGTTCGACTTGTTCTTGGAGAAAGTCTCTCGGGGAAAGGTGGAAACCGGCCTCATTCCGATTCTTGATCACATCTCAAGTAGGGGAATTGAGGTGGATTTACAAGATGTTTTTCAGCGCTACACCTTCGATAATGTTTGCTTCCTGGTTTTGGGTTTCGATCCAAATTGCCTTTCCATTGACTTTCCTCAAGTTGCACATGCAAAAGCGTTCGATCAAATGGAAAAGAGCGTCTTTTACCGACACATTGTGCCAGAAAGTTACTGGAAGTTGCAGCGATGGCTTCAAATAGGAGAAGAAAAGAAGCTGAGCAATGCTTGCAAAATATTTGATCAATTTGTGTACCAATGCATCTCATCCAAGCGTGAACAACTCAGCCGAAGCAAAACCCTGAAACTGGAGGAAGCGAAATTCGACTTGCTCACAGCTTGTATAGAACAAGATGAAGGAGGAGAAATGGATGGTTTTACAAAATCCAACAAGTTTCTGAGGGACATGGTCTTTTCTCTCATAGTTGCGGGCAGGAACACCATAAGCTCAGGCCTTACCTGGTTTCTATGGCATGTTGCAACACACCCATCAGTGGAAGCCAAGATTATAAAAGAGATGAGAGAGCATTTGGTGGTCAACAACGAGATCAATTGGGGTATAGATGAGGTAAGCAAGCTAGTTTATCTCCACGGAGCCATATGTGAGTCCTTACGGCTTTTCCCACCTATACCTTTCGAGCATTTGAGCGCAATTGGCTCTGACATTCTCCCAAGCGGCCAGCGTATTATTCCAAGTAGGAGAATCTTATGCTCTCTGTACTCAATGGGAAGGATGGAAAGCCTATGGGGTGAAGATTGCTTAGAGTTCAAGCCAGAGCGATGGATATCGGAGCAAGGAAGGATTGTGCAGGTACCATCTTACAAGTTCATAGCATTTAATGCAGGCCCCAGGACTTGTTTAGGTAAGGACATGAGTTTCACTCAAATGAAAATAGTTGCAAGCAGCATCATCTGGAATTATCGTGTTCAAGTAGTTGAAGTTCATCCTGCTTTACCGAGCATCTCTGTCGTGCTTCATATGAAACATGGCTTGAAGGTAAAGATCACCAAAAGAGATGTTTGAAGAAGACTGTTTAAGATAAAGATACATAATTAATCCCAATTAATCCCTGGACCAAAAGGGAAAAACAATTGTTGACATCAATAAATAAATATGTATTTCAGCCTAATTATATATAGAGTCATCTATCCTCATCCTGTTTAGGTAAGGAGTATTTCAGCATTTTTTGTTGTTTCATTCTTGTTTCATTTGAAAAATGTCGGGGTTAGGCCCATATATACGCTATCTACGTACCTGGCATGATCTGTTTCGAATTAGTACTAACTAGTGATGCGTGCTTAGAAATAAGAAGATTATAATGGGCCAAATCGGAAATTTCAGATAAAGCTATATATAAAAATCATGAACCCTACGTACAGATTCGTCATTTTTTGGTTTTTTTATCTTTTTGGACGAGTGGACCACAAAGGTTCTTCAACCAATGAAAGAACCAAATAAGCACAACCTTTTCTTTTTCTTTTTCATTTTTTTTTTATTTTTATTTTTTATAAAAATTAACCATCAACTTAATTAAAATACTCAAAACTATTTTCAAATTTATGTCTTGTCATAACGTTTTTTCAAACAGAAATCAAAATATAATTTAGAAAGCATTATTAACAAACATAGCCTAATTTTCGTTAGTTAATGAGCCTATTTTTTAAAAAAAAATAGCAACGTTAGACTTACAAATGGTTTATAATTTTTTTTTTTTTTTTTTAACTTGCTATATGCGTGAACATGTGATTGGAGTTTACTAAAACAAAAATATTTATACCCTTTCACACGTATCAGCAAGTTTTAAACGGGTTGTGTTAAATATATTAAAAAAGAAAAAGAAAAAAGGAGAGAGCAGAAGCAGTACGAGACGTAATGGACTACATTATATTAAGTATTATAATGAAGTATTACAAAGACGTTTATTTATAAAGAGATTATGAATGATAAATAAGTAAACTTTATCAACTAAAAATTTGTAACCAATACTATTTGATTGTTTGAATTTGAGGATATGAAAACCAGTGAACAAATATTTGATTCAACGCATGCAGGTATAGGTGATCGATCAAATGAATGGATCACTCTCTAGAGGTTCAACCATCAACACTCTTGAGTCATTTTCTAGGCCATATAAAAGGATATATAGGGAACCGAAAGTAAAAGGAAGGCCAATGGATCACGTACGTTTTCTTCTTTTTCCTTCATGCCAACGCTGCCCTGCGTCGGCAAGAACCGACGATTGACAATTAGCCTGCCTACCTATAAATTTGTGTACTTCATGGAAACACAATGATTACGACCTCTCCTTTCTTTTCTTTTTCTTTTTTTTTTTTTTTTTTCATTCACGTAAAAATACCAAATATAATGAATATAAAAACAAACATAATATGTTTAACTCAAATTAATCTTGTAGAATTTGTATTTGTTCTAATCCAACGCCCATCACCTATCACCAAGCTTTCAACATTGGAGTTTTAAAAACCAAGACAGACATATGGTGGCTCGAGTGGTTTTATCAATGGGTATTTTGTCAAAAAAAAAAAAAAAAATTAGTTGGTATGAATATGAAGGGTTATATTATTTTTTAGTATTTCAAGTTAAGGTATCTGATTCTTATTAAATGGTGCAAAATACCCAATTTACACAAGGACCTAATTAAAGTTATTCTCATAATTAAATATCATATATTAGAGAATATCTATATGAGTTAATGGGTACTGTAATATTCTTGAGCTGAAAATTTTAGATTAAGTGGGAATCACATGTATTTAAAAACATACCCATTAAATAAACTGAATAAAAAGAAATCTTTAAAAAAAAAAAAAAAAAAAAAAACTTTATTAAAATAAATAATAGGAAAAATGTTTTTTTTTTTTTTTTTTTTAAGTCCACGTTCAAGTTGATTAGAGCCGAGATTCCTACGGGAAATATTGGGAAAAAGAAAGATATTAATTAAACGTTCAATAAATAAGGACCGTTAATTAGTAGCGGTCTTTAAAAAATTGCTTTTTATTTTATTTATTGTAATAGGTAAAATTGCATTTTATTTGTATGGGTTTTGATCACCTGCAGTCATTTACATACACTACCAAGTCCCAACCAGTAGAGAATTTCAAATATTACTTGTAATTTTGACTTTCTTGACTTTCAGTAATTTTTCGCTGAAGACTTGCGAACGAAATAACTAAATTTTGACGGATCAAATTGATTGTTCGATCAATTGGTCCACCAAGTAGGACCCATCAATAAGGGGTCCCATATTTTACGTGGGAAAATATGTGGAAAGAACTTGTGCTCCATGTGAACAAGGTGGACCCCAACACAGGTGATCAGTTCGTTTAACTGAAAGAGAGACAACGCCCAGAGCATCCTATGACAAACTGTGATGGAATAGCATATAGGTGGGTTTTCTTTTTTCCTTTGGATATTCTTCTTTTCAAACATGTCCTTGTCCCTGTCACTCTCTTAGATATATATCGAATCTACGATGTATATATATGTATATATATTGTATGGATGGTTCTTCTTCTTCTTCAAACTCGAAGCTGATAACATTTCATAATCATTATAATAATATTAATACTAGCATTAAACGTAAGCTTAATTACCCTTATCTTTCTCTTAATTTGTACTCAAATTTGTTAGTTCTTTTTTGTTCTGAGAAAAGGGTGTTCAGAGATCAAGTTTGATGTAATTATTCTGCTTAATTTCATTCTTACCAACAGCTTTTTTCCTAGGCTATTCGTATATATGGTTACATTTAGTATGCACAGTATATGTTTGCTTTGTTGTTGGTGTTGTTGTAGATGAAGATGAGAAACTGGGTGGTTTGATTTATGTGCAGCTGGAGTGGAGGAAAGGAAAAGCAAACCCATTTGCGAGTCGCATAAGGGCGAGGATGGGGCCGAGGCAGTTGCCACTGAATATAGTTGACGATGCCAATAGATTGCCCCGGATTATATTAACTGAGCCAGCTGGGACATCGGCAGAGGTTGGTTTAATTGGGTCTATTTTGCTGTACTTTTTGATTGGCTTAGTGCTGTGGAACTGACAAGATGATGAATGATATATTAATTATTCTACCAATTATCTCAAAAGTTTCAGTTAATAGGTAAATTTAATCATTTAATAAATATTTTAACATTTCTCTTCACGTGAGGGTGAGGCCGAACATGTAGAATATTTAATTGAAATGAGAGGTGAATTGATGGAGTCAGGGTTTGAACTCATAACTTTTGGCTCTGATATCGTGTTAAACTACCAATTATCTCAAAAGTTTAAGCTAATAGAAATAGATAAATTTAATCATTTAATTAATATTTTAACATGATATAATATGGAGGATGCTGAATTATGACTAGTATAGTTGGATGATAGGCAGTATTTTTCTTATTTGTGTGTTATTCTTTTGAAGTTGATTGATTGTAAGAGAAACAATTTTGTGATTTAACGTGGTTTGTGGTGGAGTTATAGCGTAAATGATGAATAATTAGTGATTTAAAACTAAAATTGAGAGAATATTTGTGGTGATGAGAAGAACCCTTCAATAATTCTGCCCAAGTTGGGGGGAAACGATGAGAAAACTTGGAGGTGAATACTGGGATTGGGAAAATTTGGTGACATCTTTAGAGACATGATTAAACAATTATTGTGAGATGTGGCACAACTTTGCTGAAAGTCATCCTTACAAAACCTTTGAGAATTTTTTTTTTGGATGAATAAAATTTTCATTCTAACACCAAAACACACCAGCAAGAAAACAAGTGGAACTCTGTTCTTTACAACAAACAAAAGAAAACCATACCCAAAACAAAACAATTACAAATGGTTTCCTACACAATAAACTACAAGCTAAAACTATCCTATCAACTAACAAAAAGAGAGCTCAATTAGAAGCCGTCACCCATTCTAAACCAGGATACTCAAAGGTATTCTCCAATTCTCACAAATCTTGATATTTTCATCAATATGCTTGAATTTGCCTTTGCCCTTCGGCCTTCCCCATGATGCTTGTACTAATCTCTCAACCAATAAGCTGTAAGATTAGTTCATCATAATTCACTCTATTGCAAAATTTAATTCTATTCCGGTGCTTCCATATGTGATACACAGTTTTCTCAAAACCCAATTTACACATAGTGCTTTGCAGATTTTTGCCCTTCCACGCCTTCATGCCTTCCCTCACCACCTTCATCCCAATCCAACCAGATAGGACTAACCAAACTTTTGAGCATCACTGCTCTCCATAACCTCTTACTCCAACCACACTCAAAAAATAAATGTTCTCTACATTCAATAGTATGGTGACAAAACTTTATGATTATAAATGGAGATGTGTAATTCTTTATTTAGAGTCAGCCCTCACCATAACAAACTTTGCAGAATCCAAAAGGTTTAACTGCACCTATATATTGCATGGTTAGGTAATGATGCGATCTAAATCACTTGAATGATCAAACAATTTAAGAGTCAAGATATGATTTTAACATATATGATATATCACGCACTTTGTGTTACAGGTGTTTATTAAACTATTATAAAAGGGTGATCTCAGCTGTAGTTATCAACTGTTTGACATAGAATGGTTTCAGGTGCTTCTGTATGGAGGGCAGGTTGTTTCTTGGAAGAATGAACGAAGAGAGGAACTGCTTTTCATGAGCAGGAAGGTAAAGAAGCTTTTTTATTTTGTACTGTGAATATGAGAAATGCACTGGTTAGATTTAAAAATGACGCATTCTCGCTAAATTATCAACAAAATGGTACTAATAGAATACAAACTTATATTCACAAGGCAACTTTGTCAGCATGACAGCAAATAAATGCAATGTCAATCATTCTAATTGTGTGTGTATGCAGAACACTCTTTAATAGAAAGAAGAAAACTACTTAGAAGCTAATTTCTCTAATTTTCTATATGATCTCCTGGTATTTGTTAAATGCTAGCTGCATGTGCAATTCATGCTTTTCTTATTTATTACTGAATGAAATACTGGACTTGTCTGAAAGATCGTGCAATTGTGCTTCAAATATAATTTCCTTGTTTGAGTTTTCTACTTTTGCTAAAGCTACAGTTTGAACCATTCATCTCTTTTTTTCATATTTATATGTGGGCGTCTCCTATTTCGCAGGCTATATGGAAACCACCCAAAGCCATCAGGGGAGGCATACCTGTCTGCTTTCCACAGGTCGGTAGGAGGAAACTAGCAGAAACTTAATTTAGCTTTTCCTCTGGTTGGAAAATTAGAGATTCTTAGCTGCTATTGCCTGTTGTAGTTTGGAAATCTTGGTTCACTGGAGCGACATGGATTTGCAAGAAACAGATTGTGGTCATTGGATAGTGACCCTTCACCTTTGCCTCCTGCTAACAAGAAATCATCAGTAGATCTAATACTTAAATCCACACAGGAGGATCTAAAGACCTGGCCACGTAGGTATGCTCGTCAATAATGTGACTTTTTTTTAGTAGATGAACTATAAGACATTTTCATTAGCTGTGACTGATGTTGAAAGGCATAGACTACTTGTCTAAATTTTTGAATCTATGCGTGGTGGTTTTCTGCAGCTTTGAGTTGCGGCTCCGTATATCTCTCAGCACAGGAAAGCTAACTTTGATCCCTCGCGTGAGAAATATAGATAACAAGGCCTTTTGTTTTATGTTTGCAATGCGCAACTATTTATCTGTCTCAGATATCAGGTGAGCCTAGTAAATGTAGAAGCTAAGACTTTTGAATGCAATAAAGTTTTTATTTGCAGGAAGGGGCTTGGTGGGGTTTTGATTTGTATGCAATGACCATGTCCTCTTATGTGAGGATGCATAAGGTCCTAACCTATAGAAATTTATACACATGTTCCCGTAGGGTACCAGTAATTTGGTGTATCCTTATCAATAGCTGAGTTTGGTAGATATTTCATTGCTATCCGTTTCAGAGGAATTGCATGATACTGTTTAATTTGCAGTGAAGTGCGTGTTGAGGGCTTGGAGACACTGGATTACCTTGACAATCTAATGGATAGACAAAGGTTCACAGAGCAGGCAGATGCTATTACTTTTGATGGCGAGGTATGTACCTTCTTTTATTTTCGTTTGCCATTCGTTCTGGATGTGAAATTGTAGTATGCAACTAAATTTGACCTCATTCTTAAGGTAATGAACTAAAATTAGCTTATGCTAATATCTCATGTGAACTCTGATAATACACACACACACACGTAGGGAGAGAGAAAGATACATACATATGTATACACAAACATATGTATATATGTTCAAACCTTTGCAGATGGTCTCTGAGAATAAATTGTCGCTCCCCTGTAGATCGACAGAGTTTATTTAACCACCCCAACAAAGATTGCTATCATAGACCACGAGAAGAAAAGAACCTTTGTACTGCGGAAGGACGGCATGCCAGATGCAGGTTTTTATAGTTAATGCTATAAAATTCGTGTTAGTGTTCTATCTCCTCAATATATCAAACTTCTTTCCTTGTAATCCTGAAAATTGTGGTGTGCAGTTGTTTGGAATCCTTGGGACAAAAAGGCCAAGGCTCTCCCAGATTTGGGGGATGAGGATTACAAAACCATGTTATGTGTGGATTCTGGTGCTATTGAAACCCCAATTGTCTTGAAACCCTTCGAAGAGTGGACAGGCTATCAAGAACTCTCAACTGTGTCATCAAGCTATTGTAGTGGGCAGTTGGACCCTCGGATGGTTCTTCATGGCCTTCACTGACTTCATTCATGCAGTCAATGAAGGTTGTCTTATTTATTGTACGATAAAAATGCACTTACTTGTTCAGGTATTACCTTGTTCGTGGTAATTAGGATTCCCAGACTGGTACTAAATTATACTCAAAATAAAACATGAGAATATCATGTCCGGGTCAAACTCAAGGTTGAGCACAGGAATATTTTGTATGTTGCCACTTTGTAATGGGGATAAATGCCTCTTGGTAATGAAAGAGTAAACAAGTTAGTTCCTTGATGTTGTAGCTAAATTTATTTATTTGTTTATTGGTCTATTCTTTGGTAGTAACCACACAAGTTTATGAAGAAAGAGATTTTTGGTAGTTTGGATCCAAATAATCTCTAAATAAACGAAAAAGTTACATTTACGACAGATGGATCTTATAGTAGAAACCAGAACACATTCTCACTACCATACATATTATTGAGCAATTTTTCAGTCACCAGTGAATTTACTTTCATCTGATGTCTCCAAAGAGCCCACTAGGAGGTAAACCTTATTCTCTTAAACCTTGGTTTAGTGTTTGATTAGAAGAGAGAAAGCAGATACGTTCCAAATTTTTCTCGGGCATCTTTGTCAAGGGCATCATCTCCCAGGTACATGTGTATGTAAGCCCTGGACAGAAGTTCACCCTCAACCTTGCTTACCACTTCACCTGCCACTGCACCCATCGAACACAAATATATATATTTTTTTCCATTTCATTTCTCTAAATAGTGAATATACTGCACAAGTAAATAACTTTCCCAACTTTACTCATACCTTTTATTTGTAAAATATATCCTGGAATCCGATGAATCTCCATTACAGAACCAGGTGGTACCTTAATGCTATCAGGTGCTTGAGCCATGATCCTGTCATCAACAGAAAAAAAAAAGGAGACAAGCTTTCAGGTAAAGTTTCTTCTTGTATCTATGTCGAATATATGACACTTATAGGAAAGAACTGTGCTAGTTACGTGTCTGCGAGCTCTGCATTCTTCTTGTCACCACTTAGTTTTTTTATGGATTCTACAAGACGATCATCACGGTTCTTTTTAAACATACTCGTGCTAAGGCCAGGAAATACAATCACCCATCTTATAACCAAGCAGACATCACTGTCGATTACCAACTGGTACATTTCCTCTGAGGGTGTTGCCGGGGCTTCCCCAATCTTTGACTTGAGAAGATCCTTCAGTTTCTCACTATCTGCATACATCCCTGCAAATTGAAGAATGACAAGGCTTATGACCTTCAAAATGAGCTCTGAGTAGAGGCAAGTACTATTCAAAATAAAATTGTGCTCTATGGAATTTGGTGAAGTTTTGAATAATTTTCATTTTTTCTTTTTCTTTTTTTTAATGTTTTCTCAATTTCAGTTGTTGAGCAAAAATATGCTCAGGCAAAAGTTTTGGTATCTTGCCATCTTACAGACTGGGAATTAGAATTACATCATTTAACAGATTATTCTGTTGTTTGTGTGAGATCATTATTCAAATTGTTATGACATCCAAGCAAGTTGCTTTCCATATTGAAATTCAGGAGCTTTTGTTTCTCTTTACTAAAAAATATCGAACAGAGCATTCACAACAACTATCCTATAGTTGATTCTATTTTTCGAAAAATATAAAAAAAAAAAAAGTAGCTTCCTTATAGGTTCCCTAAACATTGTGTATGCTATTGAGCTAGCTTCTTTTATCTTTCCCTATATTAATAAAATTTTATTTCTTTACAATATATAAGTTCCCTACTTATCCTTGCATTTTTTTTTTAAATTTCAACACAACTCTCAATGAAAGGCGAAGGAAGGAGAGAAAATATTGTATTAAGATAACGGATACATAAGCTAAAGTGAAGTTGAACATTCACAACAATTATCCTATAACTACTTTTCTTCCTTAAATATAAGAAAAATCTAAAAAAAAAACTACTTGTAGTAGCTTTCTTATAGGTTACCTAAATATTGGGTATGCTAGGTTTTTTGTGGGTTTTTTTGAGATTTTTTCTAATTAAAAAAGCGAAACAACTACAGGATAACCGTTGAGAGCAATTTCTTTTTGATTTTCCTTAAATTTAGGAAATCAAACTACTTTTTGATTTCTTATTCAAATATATTATATAATAGCTTCCATTATTTTTTATATATAACAATTAAATATTTTTTCTTTACAAATAAAGATTCCTACTTATCTTCACTTTTTAAGAAAAGTCCCATCATTGTCTCCAATGAAAGGTAAAGAAAGAGAGAGGAAAGAGAAATATGTTATGTTAAAGTAATAGATAAGAAAGTCGCTTTCTTATACATAAGGTAGTATTATAGCATACCCAATGTTTAAAAAACCTGAATCTTGCAATCTTCGGCGTTTATTTTTAGTGCATATGCAGCAAACATGAGAGACTAAATCACAATGTGCATATGAAAAAAATAAATAAATAAAATAAAATAAAAAATTACCATAGGCATAAATCTTGAGGTTCATGCCAAGAGCATGCTTGGTCCTCAAACCAACACAACCCAACTGCTTGCCATCATCTAATTTAAGGTGAAAGGAAATCCCAGTCTTGGGTTCAACCTCAACTGCAACCTCCTCCATTTTTGCTTCATCCTTGAGCTCATCATCAGCAACTCTCTTCCCTTGTTTGACTTTCTGCTTCAAACAATCCATAATGCAAAGAAACTGCTTGTGGTTGTGCTTGTGCTTGTGTTTGTGCTTGGAACATGAAAGATCCTTTTATAATCTAATTAAATATCTCCCCATCGGAAGTGGTTACGAGGAATTAATGTTTACAGGTGGCTGTGGGTACGTTGGGATCATTAATATCTCCTTAAATAGGTGTCTACAGTAATAAATATTAATATTAATATTAACAAATAAATAAATATCTCATGAAATAAAATAGTTTTAAATCACTTTTTTTTTTTTTTTCTATGAAATGCAAAGCTAATCGCATTCTAAGTATAAGTGAAAATGCGATTAGTAAAATCAAATAACCACATTCATTTTTTATATTCGTCTTCAAAAACGATTAGCAATTAGAACAGTTATGGGCAACTAATTTCAACCTAACTACCTAAGTCTGAGTCAAGAAGATATAAAGTTCGAACAATTGACTAGTCTCCTTTAAAGATAGGTAGAAGGGTAGCTTTCTTGTAGGAGTAATTACAAACATCTCTTAGAAAAAGAAAAATAAAAAGGTTTTTAAAATTGGGGAGTTGAAAGTCTGGCTCTGTTTGGCATTGGCTTAGAATTATAGCAAAAATTGATTGATATCAGAAAAAAAAAATAAAAAAAATAATAAAGAATGTTTGGTAAGAAATTTTTTTTAAAAAAATATATATATATTTTGTAATAATTTTTTTATTTAATTGTTTGATATAAATAGTAACTGGGAGCTAAAAAGGTTAAAAGTAGTAAGTACGAATGAAGCGAGAGTGACGGGTGCCGTTTGAGGTAGGGTGGCGGCTTTCCTGTGGCCTAGGGCAATTACTTTCTTACAAACAGGCCCAGGCCCAGGCCCAACTAAAAGAGCCCTAGGCCCAAAGCTTCCCTGAACACTCTGTGCTCCCTCACTGAGCTACAAAGCAAAAGCAACTTCGAGTTCGTTGTGAACAAAATCAATGGAGGGCAAGCGGAGCAAAAAGCGAAAGAGAGCGAAACGCCTGAAATTTCAGAAGGAGAAGGACAATTCTCCGGCGGTTGAAGAAATCGATGAACGCAAAGAAGAAGAAGAAGAAGAAGAAGAGTCTTCTGATTGTGCTTTTGCCAAGCGCACAAAATCGCAGGGCCTCTCCAAATCCTCCACCTTTCTCGAGAAGGTACGTATTTTATTATCATTGTTACTTCGAATTCATCGAAAAGCCATGTGCTTTCTCAAAAAACTATTTTACATTTGAATTATTATTCAATTATTATGATTGTTATTGATATTGATCATTATTATTAGTATTTTGAATAATTGGCAGATGAAGGCAAAGTTATCAGGAGGGCATTTCAGGATGCTTAACGAGAAGCTCTACACTTGCACGTAAAATTATGCAATTTCTACTGTTCACTGCTTGACAATAGCATTGGTTATAATTCTGGGGCGTTCTTTGTTTCTTACAAGGTCTTCCATTTTTTTATTTAAGCCATTTTGTTTTATTTTTCATCAGTGGAAAAGAAGCGCTTGAGTATTTCAAAGAGGACCCACAATTGTTTAATGTGGTAAGTGATGTTCCTTTTATTGGGTTTTCAATTTTATTCTTATGAAGATAGGTTTGCAAAGAATATGTGGAGCACAAGAATATTGAATTGCAAATTATATCAAAAGGTAGTCTTTTATATAGTAGAGTCTTGAGCGTAGATGACCAGCATTGGTAACTGTAATACCAAAAAATCTATTACAGTGTGTGTGTGTGTGTCCGTGCAGTGATGATTCATGTTATTAATTGGAAAATCGTTACCTTCAAATCCTGTTAAGCGTCATATGTGGTTGCCTCAATGCCGTATGATACAACTGTTCCTTTGGCACAGCTCTATACAGCAAATTGGGTCTTAGTTGTTAACCAGGATTTCTCATATTTCAGAGCCATTTTGATCTTTTTGTGAATGCACTGTGTAGATTATGAGTCTAAGATAATGAGGATCCAAATTGAGTCCAGATGGAGACTTCAAAATTTAAATTCTATCCAGATGGAGACTTCAAAATTTAAATTCTATCCAGGTGAAGAACAGAATTTTAGGTGTTTAAGAGTAATTGCCTGGTCGGGTTTTTGAGTTGCTAGCCTGTTGGTGGTCTGTGGAGTGCCTTTTAAGAGTAATTGCCTTGTGGAGTGCCTTTTTTGGCTGTTTTGGGTTATCTTGGGTGATGCCTGGTCGGGTTTTTGAGTTGCTAGCCTGTTGGTGGTCTGCAGGAAGAGGGGGGAGTGCTGCAGTTTGGAAGATGGTGCCTATTTGCTTTTTTTGGTGTCTTTGGAGAGAGAGAAATAATAGGTGCTTCGAGGATGTGGAGAGGTCCTTCGAGGACTTTTTATCCTTTTGTTTCCATACTCTGTATCTTTGGACTGTAGCGTTTGTTTTCCCGATTTCGGTTAGCTATGACGACTTCCTTGTACGTTTTTCCCTTTCTAGTTAGGTGTTTCTCCTTGTATACATCCAGTGTACTTAGGGGCGCCTCACGCTTTTAATAAAACCAGCTACTTACTTATCAAAAAAAAAAAAAAAAAAAAAAAAAAAAAAAAAAAAAGAGTAATTAATTACCTATAATAGTGGAAAGATTCCTGGAGAGGTTGATGGCTGTTGTACCACCCACTATGCCCGTAAGGCCAAGCTTAGTTGCTATTCCGCTAATGCTTTGGATGGAAATCCCTCAGAGATGCCCGTAAATTACCTGGGTATTGTTGAATTATGTTTTGAATATTCATATCACTATTTTACCTTTTGAATCTCACTATACCTGTAGTTGCTTTGTTTCTCCATTTGTTCCACAAAAACTTGAGCATAAAAGACATTTTCGAATAAGACTATTTGGATGATTTTTTTTATCTTGACAAGCTGGGTCTAAACTTATGTCTTACTTACCTGGCCAGTATCATGCAGGATATCAAGAGCAAATGTCTCACTGGCCAGAACAGCCGGTTAATATAATTATAGAATGGCTAAAGGATCACAGCCCTTCATTGGTTGTAGCTGATTTTGGCTGTGGTGAGAGGTTACTAAACTCTTTTTCTTTTTGTTTGGTGCTAATTATTGCAATGAAAATGTACTGAACATTCAGATTGTAATCAAGTCTTTAATGCTTGCCAATATGTTCTTTTGGCCATCATTTTGTTACCTTGTATCAGGGGATGCACGCCTTGCAAAAAATGTGAAGAATAAAGTATTCTCCTTTGATCTTGTCGCAAATGATCCTTCAGTAATTGCTTGTGACATGTCCAAGGTATGTGCTTTCAATTTACTTGTATCAGGAATATCATAAAGAATTACTATATGCGTTGTATTTCATACTTGAGTATCATTATATTGATAATTTTGGTATAAGCCTTATAACACAGTGCACTTATCTTTCCAGTTTTGACACTCGTTATATAAGCCTCATAACACACTTGAGCTCTATATTGCATTCAATTTTGGCCTTTTTGTTGGGTGTTTTTCACTTCAAAATTGTTGAAGGGACACCTATTGATGATTATTTAGTAAGAATTTTGTCAGTTTGATTCACTCTAGGACATGGTCATGCCATATGGCTGCTAGCAGTTACCAAACCTGAGATGTAAGTTTTATATGTTTTAGAAAACTGGATGGTTCTTTTACAGTCTCATTAGGTGTAATGTGCATTTCATTATGTTTAACAGCTAATGGTACATCTTAAGGTTCAGATACGCTTTGTCTGGCTAATTGTTGGGTTATCATAGGCAGGTGTCTGAGTGTAGGATGTATTATTAGAATTGTGAAGCCAGAAAACTATTACTCAAAACACATCCATACAGCTATTACTCCTAAAAATTATAGTTCCATTATGATAAATTGATCTCCTTTGAATCAATTAAGCAACAGAAAGTTGTGATTGAGTAAGAGAATGGGTAATGCAGCCCTTACGTTCATGTGTGGGTCATGTATAGTGCGCTTCTGATAGTATGAGGCATACGCTTCAGTCGCCTCAATATACCCATGATGTTGGTGATTGTGCACTATAGTGATATGAGACCTTACCACCTTTTATTTTACAAAAATTTGAGGCAAGAAATCACGAATGATCTAGAATTGAAAGGTTTTGTTTCAGAATGTTTATAAACAAGTTGCAGGAAGCCCTCACCTTGCTTAAATTTTTTGTGCTTTTTGGCAGACACCCCTTGACTCTTCAGTCATCGATGTTGCTGTTTTTTGCCTCTCGCTTATGGGGACCAACTTAGCAAGTTTCCTCAAGGAAGCACATAGAGTTCTTAAGCCATGGTTTGCACCCTATTTTTTTCTAAAGCTTACACATCCCACGATTTGTTTTCAGTTAAGCATATCACTTATGCTGGTTCTTTGCAGTGGCTGGCTTTTGATAGCAGAAGTAAAGAGCAGGTTTGATCCTAATACTGGAGGAGCAGACCCAAAAAAGTTCTCAAAAGCCGTCTGTGAGCTAGGATTTACCTCTGTATTTAAGGTATATTCGTGTTCCTCTCATATATTTGCCTGATAAATTGAATCTTTGTGCTAACTGATATGTATATTTGCAGGACTTCTCGAATAAGATGTTTATTTTATTATACTTCAAGAAAAAGGTACATGGCTTGTTGCTAATAGTTCTCCGAATTGTTTAAGAAAGATATCTGCTTAGGAGCAGTAAATTGTGTTTTGCTTATTACCAATTTATCCATCGTTCTTTCTGTAGGATAAGCAAACTTCAAACAGGAAGGAAATTGAATGGCCTCAGCTGAAACCTTGTTTGTACAAGCGCCGCTGACATTGAAGCCATTTTTTTTTTCTTTATCGCCTCCCATGGCCGAGTGCAAAACTTTAACAGAGTTAATGTATCATTTACTATATATATATATATATATATATTAAATCTTTCTTCAGTTTCAATACTTTTTTTTTTTAACTGTCAAGATTTTGCATTTGGCAACATATACATTATGAACCGAGTAGCAAATCCCATATTCATTTGGCAACATATACACAGAAAGAAATAGGTTTATGAATCGAAGCCATTATTTGTTTCTCAAACTAAATGTAAGACATGAAAGTGCTCCAATTCCACTATACGAAATTTGCAAGGAATTAGACAAGACATATCAAGAGCAGAGGTCCCTTGTCGCCCCCTCCTTGCTAAGCGGTCAGAAGCAGCAGCACTCCTCCAACACACAGCAGCAACAAAGTGTAGCTAAACTGTAAATGTGAACCAAAAAAGGTGAAGGAACTATCATGTGGAAATATTAAACAATAGGCTAATCACATTAAAACATAAACATATCTAGATTAAGAGGATTGGGGCTCAATTCAATGAAGTGCTTATTGATTCCAATTAGCGAGTGATGCAAACTTTGTCTATAATTTACCATTAAAAATCGGCTTGTTTAAGATTACGCTTAACCACATGAGACACTTAAGAGTGTAATATACTACCACGCTCCACAGCCAATGTCTACAGTGGCTCACCATGACCTGACCATGAAGTTACAACCTATTCGATCTCATACTTGATGTAATGGCTGGCTCTGATACCAAAAAATACAAACCTTAAGTAAAATTTGAAAATCGAATTGCAAGTGGAAGGTGCCCAAAAATTTATATACATGCTATTAAGATTGTATTTAAGTCATATGAGACACTTAGAATTATACATAGAGTTGTGCCCCCTTGCTTAAGATCTAATCAATAACAATTGAACATGATCGTCGACCGCTAAGGCTGTTTATTGTTTTGCCCAAGATTCTCGACCTTGTTGGTTCCAAGGCACGGGGACAAACACCACATTTTGTTGTCTTTTGTTGCAACAGAGTGTATGTAGGTTCCTACATGCAAGCTTGGAAGGGTTGAAATAAAATAGTCCTCCAATTGGATGTCCAGAGTTTCTTCAGGAAAGAATTAATCAAGAATGAGTGATCCTGTGTATTAGTCCTTCAATGCAACTCCCACGGATAATATTACACATGCTTAACAAATAGCAAATCCCATATTCATCAACAACAACAACAACAAAAAATGGCAAATCCCAAGAGTTTATCAGACTATTGACCCAGGAGTACTCTCCAAAGGATCAGCCCCCAAATCATGCATGCAGGCTATAAGGAATGGGCTTTCTCAATAAATCCTTTGCTAATTGGGTTTCCAAATGGGTACGTTGGTTTGATTTCTAGATATATCCATGCTTGTTATCAAATCCTCCAAGGGAACAATTCATAACTATTCATCTCCACCTAGATCTTTCTTTTATTAGCCAGACTTTCAAACTTCGTGATCAAACTGGTTTGTATGAAATTAGCTACAATCCCAATTTAATATGCAGAGGCATATATATATATATATATATATATATATATATATATATATATATATATATATCAGCAAACAGCAACAGAAATTCACAAAGATATGTCATACACAACAAATTAAAACTCAAATCACCTCAGTTATGTAAAAAATAAAAAATAAAAAAAATAAATAATAATAATAATAATAATAAAATAAATAAATAAAAGCCACACCGGTAAGTAATTAATTTGTATTGATAGAGAGCACATACCAGCCTTTCAGAAATGAACAGCCACAGTCATCCTCGTACTGATGATGATATGGGTGGGAAGGGGGTGGAGGTGGAGGTGGTGGAGGGTACCCTTCATAGAAATACCCTTGATATCCTGCTGGTGGTGTTGGATGAGGATAGCTTGGTGGCGGTGGTGGCGGTGGTGGTGGATAGCCTGGCTGTGGAGGATATGGAGGTGGATACCCTGAATTGCCTCGAGGGGGGTGAACCTCGTGAGAAATATGATGGTAACTCATTCCTTCCTCGACTGTCAAAGAGTGTAATGAGAAGTGTAGAGTGTTCCTGCTGTATATAGCCCCAGTGGCACTGCATCCATTTGCTACGTGCAGCACTTGTGGGAAATGGGAATCTCTTAGGAAGCTTCCCCTCTTGCTCTTATGTTGTCCAAAGAGTGCAACCTAATCCAAGTTTTAGTAAAAAGTCGGGGATCTCAAAGCCCCCAAGGCAGTAATACAACCACCTTTCAACAATAACATCTTGAGGCACCATCTTTCCCTTCAATTTTTTTTGTTTGTTTTTAATCAATAGTGCAAGCAGGCAAAGGAGCTGGCGACATTCGGATAAATGTCTAAACCTCCAATGCCCCAAGTGGCTTTATCGGCAACTCTTGCGTGTAATCAAAATTTCGCCTGTGTATCTGTATGCATCAGCATCCTATCCATGCTGCGCTATCTACCAAAAGGACAACGTTTCGCTCATCTGATGCCTCATTCAATGCAGTCCAATGATAAATCACATGTATATATACCAACAAAAAAAAAAAGAAATTTTGCATATTAAATGTTATGGTTTAATTTTTATTTACTCGTGGATTGTCCGTCTTCCTACATGCTTCTTCTCGAAAGTTGATGATGATGAATTTAAGATTTTTAAATTTTTAAATTTATATTGTTCATCTACCAGTCTAAAATAGGAACAGAATTCTCTCTTATAATATCCAGTTAATAGTCATAAATTTTGAGGCCATAAATAAAATATTTATTCCATTAATAAAAAATAATAATAATAAAATATTATATATATTTAAAAAAAAATTAAAAAATTAAAATAAATAACTCAAGAGGTGGCTGGTCGGGTAGTTGCGGTCACCCCTTAAGTTTTTTTTTTATTATTTTGTTTTTTAATTATTTTTAAAATATATATAATATATATTTTTTATTATTATTAATAGGACAAATGTCTCATTTATTGTCTTATGATCTCTCTAAAGATATTTTGATCATAAACTGGATATTCTTCGGTCCATTTTGGACTTAAGAGTATCTGAATCCTCTAAAATAAGTCATATTTCAACATTTAATGAGAATGCTACTCTCAAGAAATTTAATAAACCATATTTTTTCATTAAATGTTGAAATATAACTTATTTTAAACAATTATATGACATGAATTTCTTAAATTTATGAAGAATCTCAATTTTTTTTTTAAAAAAAAAAAATTCTAATGAATCTCAATTCTAAAGGATCGGTTGCATTCTTGGAAACTGGAAGCTTCGGGATTTTCCTCAGGTAACAACTGGTCAACAAGAAGCCAAATGAACCTGAATTTCCAAGCCCTTCTTTACCTTCTCGAAAGTTGATGCTGCTATTGAGCATATGTATATACGTACGCTTCATGGCTAAGGATCTCTCAAGGGGTGGCCGGCCACCCCTTGATTAACAGTCTATCACCTTGGGAGAGCTAACATCTATTTTACATTCAAATCAACCATGAAAGGCACAACTGAAGAAGGAGAATTACCCCACAAATCATCTTCCAAAGCCAAAGAATCCGAGTCTCATATACCCTCTTCTTTATCCATTATCACAGATGAACCACAGCCTAATCAACCTTATTCAGCAGCAACAGCAGCTTCATATCCACCATCGGATGAGGAAACCAAGAAATGGGGAACCCACATCATGGGAGCACCGGCAGCCCCTACTGTACACCCTGACAACCAGAAGGCTGCCTTGTGGACTGCTGCTGACCACCAACAAATCTACCACCAACCCTATGTCGTCTACTCCCCTGTTGACAAGCCAAGCAACAATCCTTTTGAGCCTGTGATTCACATGTTCAATAACTGGAGCAGGAAAGCTGAGACCATAGCCCGCGACATCTGGCACAACCGTAAGTTCAAACCCATCAACTAAATTCAGCCAGAAACTCTTTAGTCTTACACATGTTTGTCATAATGCTTAAGTAAGCAAGCATGATTGGTTTGCAGTTAAAACCGGGCCATCTGTATCAGAAGTCGCATGGGGGAAAGTGAACCTGACAGCCAAAGCATTAACAGAGGGAGGATTCGAGTCCCTCTTTAAGCAGGCTTTCTCAACCTATCCAAACGAGAAGCTAAAGAAGACGTTTGCTTGTTACCTTTCCACAGCTACCGGCCCTGTTGCTGGAACCCTCTATCTGTCCACAGCTCGTGTGGCTTTCTGCAGTGATCGTCCCCTGTCTTTCATTGCTCCATCGGGACAAGAAGCTTGGAGCTACTACAAGGTAATTAAACTCTGACCTCTTATCTAATTGTGAAGAAAATGGAAAGATATATAGAAATTTACCCAGCTTCTGATATTGCCAAATGATCAAGAAATGTCAGTAGAAACAATGAGATATAAATTATCCTTATGCATTCAATGACTTCTGCTGTGTCTTGAACAGGTTATGATACCTTTGGAAAATATTAGCAATGTCAACCCTGTGATAATGAGAGAAAACCCATCAGAGAAGTATATTCAGATTGTCACCACCGATGGTCATGACTTCTGGTTCATGGGTTTCATTAATTTCGAGAAAGCCACACATCACCTCTTAAATAGCGTATCGGATTTCAAAGCGCACAATAGTTCTTAGACAGCAGATGTGTGGCACCAACGACTGGATCCTTCATCTTCTTCAAAATCTTTCTGTTCTCTGTTTCTTGTTGATTTCTGTGTGTACATGGACAGCAACAGTACTGTCTTTCTTTTTTTCTTTTTTTTCTTTTTTGTAAGTAACAGTACTGTCTTTTCTTTTTCTTTTTTTTGTTTTTTCTGATTGAACGAGAGAAACGGGTTACAAGGGAGGTCCACAGTACTGTCTTTCTTAATTTGTTTTCAATCATGTTTTTTTTGTTTGTTATAATTCTCTGTATATTTGTGTGTTCTAAACCATTCATGTTTTCATGCTTAATGTATAAGATTATGCTGGCCAGTTTAAATTCAACTCATTAACTAAACGGGTGAATCACCTCAACCTTGATAAGATTTATTCAAATAAGCGGGTGATCCAACTTAATCTTGTATTGACTTGGCTTAACCCACATAATTCGTTTAATTAACAAAATTTTCAAATGAAAATGTCATTTTATACAAAGACATTAGCATAATAATTGAAATACACTATCGAAATTACCTTTACAACTAATTGAAGGTAATTTTTTGTCTTAGGCTTTAGGGTTTAAATTTTTTGATGGTAAAAAAAAATGTTTTAATCTATAGATATGAGTTATGGGGTCACCAATGCGTTAAGTAGGTTGACTTGAAATTGACATGTTTATTAATAATTTTGATTCGGTTCGACTCCAATTATATTTTACTAAACTATAACCTGTTAATCTCGTTCCAGGTCCCAAATTCGCAGGTAGTATAAAAAAAATTATCAGCCCTACCTGTCATATAAGTGTACTCCAAATTGCCTAAAGACTTGTCCTGGTATCTCACAACCTTTGGGGTTGTTTGCCAATGGACCAAACAAAAATTTCATACTATTTATCTCAAATTAAACTCTCAATATTCTTACTTTTTACATCACATCAATTATGTTATACTACTATTTAAATAAAAAAATCACTATAGAACCAAAAAAAAAAAATCACTTTTTCATATCAAACGTTCTAATTTTTTATTTTTTATTTTTTTCATATCAATCAAATATTGCTACAGTTCCAGACCAATAAACAAAGAAAGTCCAGTGCCAAATTAATAGTCCCAAAGTTAGGGGTGTAAATCTGGCCGGTTATAACTGGTTATCAATCGGTAACCGGGTGCCCCAGTTCGGTTACTGATTTTTGTATTTTCACACACCGGGTTATAATTGGTAACCGTGTGTATATATATATACATATATATTTTTATTTTTATTTTAGAGATTATTTAATTAGTGTTTAATCTCGTAAGATGATAAGAATGAGATTTTTGTTTTTTGTTTTTTTTTTTTAACAACTACAACAAAGCCCACCTTATTGGGCTAAAAAAAGCCTTAATTATTTTTTAAAAAGTGACCAAAACATCAAAATTAAGCCTAAAAAGTAAGCCAAATACCCAAAATAAGCCTGAAAAGCTCAATTTTTTACACACCTAGTTACCGGTCCGATTAACTACTGTTATTATATAATCAATTAATCAGTAGCCGATTACAAGTTTCAATTTTTAAATTTTACCAACCGAGTTTTCACCGGTACCCAAAATTCCTCTCTCATTTCCTTGCATAATTTACTAAAATTCGAACAACAAAATTCAAAAAAATCCCTATCCTCTATCTATCTCTACACCATACATCTTAAAGACCTTTTACTCACGTGCTTGCCGACCTCTCTCTCACTCTCTCTCTGTAGCCCAACGGATATGAAGCCTTGAGCTGAAGGACAAGTCAATATCAAATCAGACTGCTGCAGCTCAGAAAGTCAAAAGGATGACAAATGCAATTCTTTTTTTCTTCCTCTTTATACTTCTTTTTTCCTTTTGATTATTTCAACTATAAATTCTTCCAGAAATGGGTGAACTTTTTTAGCTTCTTATCAACAGTCTTTAACAAACATCATGGAAGTTAGAGGCTATGGCCTTAGAGTCAACACACAGGGGGAGGCCGACGGCCACCGACTCTCTGCCTTCACAAAAAGTCCAATTTGCAAAATGTCCAACAAACCCACCACAAGACAAACTCCCACATGAGCCTACCTAGGATAACAAAGTCTTATGTTGATGAGAAAATAGATACAATGAAAAATAAATGATCATGTGGCATAGCAATTGACCAACTCAAAGTTAAATCATTCTTTACTCAATTAGACACGTTGGAGATTATCAATCCTGACTATGTGATTACTTTGAAGGGTGTTTGAAGCATATTTTTGAACCGTCGGCGACGGTTCTTGTAAGGGAGAGAAAATAGTCATTAAAAAATTGTCGCTTTCAAAAGATCGAAAACATTTTGATGCGTAAGTTAGAGAAAAAAATGAATAGAAAGATTTTTTGAAAGAGAATAATGGTGATCTTGATTTTTTAGAGTGTCCCCTTTTAAATAATAACTTTTGAATATCATTCATAGATGCTTGTCATGTGGCGGACTTAAAGCTATCTGATAATTCTCATATAACGAGAATGCTTGAGTGGGATTTATAGTAAATTTATTGTACCAACGAAGGCTAAGGAGGGTCTCATAGAACAAAGTATAGTAATATCGGTATGCTGGTTAACGAGTTTTGGCTATTTTTAATGTTTTTGGTTTTAAAAATGTGTTTTGATGCGATAAAAATGTGAAAATTATTCACGTGTTTTGAGTTGTTTGTTAATGTATTTATAAAACAAAAGACAGAAAACAAAAACAATAACAAACTTAGTAATAAATAAACTTCTAGAAACAAATAAGAGTTATAGAAGAAAAGAAAATTTAAAAGAAACAACACAATTAATTAAGTAAAAAGTTGCCCTATTGCCATTTTCAAAGTGTGAATGCTCACTATACTTTAAATCCAATTGACAAATACAAACAAGGCACTGAGGAAGAATCTTTGACAATAACATTTCACAACAATTTAATTAATCCATTGTTGCTTAAATATATTATTTTAGAACGTGCTTGAGAGAAAATTAGGCTTCTAAGAAATGACTTTTCACTATCTCATGGAACTGCTTTTCCAATTCTAATAATAATTGCATTAAGCAACTTAATTTTCTCAAATCTTTAATTTTTTTTCTTGGTTAATCAAGTTTCCATGAAGGATAAAAAGGGTATTTCCTTAACCGTATTTGCGATTTTTCGTTTTTGTTTTGAGCGACGATTTATTTATCTATTTATTTTCGTACTTCTAATCGATACACTAATCGGTTAGTAAAAGACTGTATGAACGTAGGATTATTATCTCGTTATTATCATTAATGATTTGTAAATTGTAATCTTAATAGAATTAGGAATCTTATTTATTATTAAGAGTCTTATTAGGATTTGGATTGAAAAATTTAGGCTTATCACACTTTCAGTTACGTGAGCATGTAACATAATTTAATAAAATTAACAATATCATTCTTTATTTATGGGGTAAATAATTTAATATAATCTTCTTCATTAAATTTAATGTGAATTTTACGGTGAATTTCTAAAAATGATAAATATTACTAAATCTAAATCATTTCAACAAACAAAAACAATAATTAAGAATTAAAGACTTATTATATTATTATTACGGTGAATTAAATACTTAAATATTAGTATTTAACCCATTATTGTATTGAATTACCCGGTCCGTGTAATCCAGATTTCCTTTCACACCTCTCTCCATATACTATTTATCTATTCATACAAAATCAAAGTCCACTGTTCTCTGACACAGACTCTACTCCTTCCGCGGCTTTATCCGCAGATCAAGAACAGAGCAAATTCAATACGCGGAGAAGAATATATTATCACAAACCCACTACCACCGCTTCCAAAATTTCAATCTGGGTCCTCCATTGAAGCTTTCTATATGTTCTTTGCCATTTTGCTTTTTTTTCCAGCATAACTTTTTTTTCGCTCTGTTTCTGACAGAGCTTGTCTGGGTCTCTGATTTCGTTTGATAAAAATCCTTAATATTTTTTTTTTTTTCTCTGGGGTTGCTGGTGGGTGCCTTAGAAGCATGTGGAGTATTATTCTTTGTCTCCCAAACAAAGGCACATATTGAATTCTTTTTGGATCTGCGAGGCGTGATCTTGGGGATGGGTCTGTGTTGGGGGACCTGCCATTGGTACAGAACGGTGCATGTCCTTCTGTAGTTCTCTCTTTTGTTTTGTAGCTTCTTTTTTACTTGAGAGTACTTGCTATAAGTGGTGCACAAAAGAGTGTACTTTTGTTAGTCAGCTTGTGCTAGTTCAGTTCTGCTTATAAAGATAGGGAGAGAAAAACAAAAATGGGATCTGGTAATGGAATTCACTCGGTTGGAGAGTTTAGTTTGGATGCAAAGTGGCTGGTGGATCCTAAGCAACTTCTTGTTGGGCCGAAGATTGGAGAGGGTGCGCATGCCAAAGTGTACAAGGGACAGTAAGTCAATCTGGGTTTATGTTCTTTGTTTTTTTTCTTCCTGTCTGAATTCTTCTATCTCAATAATTTTCCTAGTAATTAGGATTTACTCTTTGGCTGACTAAGAAACTCCTGAATCCTGATTTTATTGGTGAACTTATTCCTGCTAAAATTCTGGTCTTGGCCTTTTGGAATTGCGATTTTGATTTCCTAGTGCATATTTATGAGTTTTATGCATGGGCAAGGTCATTTAACCAGTGGGGTATTGTTATAGTGCAGTTATCTTAATCTCTGGTTTTGTTGGAATTTCTGTTTCTCAGATATAAAAACCAAACCGTTGCTATTAAAGTTGTTCATAGAGGAGAGACCCCAGAAGAGATTGCCAAGAGAGAAGCGCGGTTTGCCAGAGAGTGTGCATTGTTATCCAGAGTTCAGCACAAGAATCTAGTGAAGGTTGTTTGATAAGCATATAGGGAATGATATTTTAATTGTTAAGCATATGATACTATATTATCTGAATTTGAAATTTGGCAATTAGGATTTCAGTGACATATCTTATGTAGACACCACTGAAGTGGGCATGTATGCAATATCTAAGAGGACTGTGTCTCTCTGTGTTTTACCAGTTCATTGGCGCTTGCAAGGAACCTGTCATGGTGATAGTAACTGAGCTTCTATTGGGCGGGACCTTGCGTAAGTACTTGTTGAATATGCGGCCAAGGTGCTTGGATATGCATGTGGCAGTAGGTTTTGCACTTGATATTGCCCGGGCAATGGAGTGCTTGCATTCCCACGGGATCATTCACCGGGATCTGAAACCTGGTATGGTTATTTACTGTATTAATAGGATTGTTGAGCAAGCTAAGTTTAAGTAGCATTTTGGATGAGGTTGGGAAGTTAATAATAAAGTTCATTTTGGTGAGATTTGGAGTTTCTACTGTCTGTACATTTGCTCATCTCTCACTTATATGAAGAAAAAAAAAAAATTAATGAACTACTTGGTTAGCAGGAATCATGTGAAGTCTGTACTAATTCATTTTTACTTAAATTCTATCGGAATGGTTCACAATGGTATTGCATAATGTGGTGAATGTTTTACTCACGTATGCCATTTGCATCTCCATCTTCATTTGGTCGATAATTGGAATTGAAACTTTTCCTTTCAGGTTACTGACTGTATCTACAAGAGTCTTAGTGTGGGGACACCTCTTTCAAGCATGAATATGTTGTCCTCCTATGTGTAATTCGTCTTAACCCTTTAGCAATCAATTTGGGTTGCACCTCCATTACCTGCTTCTTCTCCCTTTGGGTATACTGGTGAGAGATGTGGTATGCCTTTGCATGCAGGGCGATGAGATGCTAAATTTTGTTCCCAGTATAGTCGACAAAAAGGGGAAAAATAAAAAAAGGAAGAACAAGGAAAAAAGAGAGCAATAGATTGTATTTTAGCAGTATTCAACATGAAGTCCAACTTCCAAATCAATCACACAGATATGCTTGTCTGAATTTCAAGTTATCATAGTTTGCACAAAAAAAGCTAAAGAATTTAAGCCAAAGTTATTCTTAAAACTCTTTTTTTGTGGCATTAGCTATTCTGTGATAGACATGGGAGTACGTGAAGAAAGATGTTGACTCTATCCATGAACAGAATGTGTATGTTCAATTAGCACCATAAAGTAGCCACAAAATCTGGTTTGAATTTTGAGATCTGGTGGGAGGCTTCTCATTGTGTGGTAGAATTGGATTTAGGGTCAGCGAAGGCTTTACTTTGGGTTTGTTCCAGTTCATGTTTCCTTGGCCATCCCTAGACCTAATTTCTTAACTTCTTTGGCATGCTATTTCTCAAGAGAATGTCTCATGTCTCTCAGTTGGATTAGGATCACACTGCTTCTGTCAAATTCAATTTATAGTGGTTCATTGTTTCATTATTTTTTGTTTTGTAGTTAATATGTATGTTGTAACAAATAACCGCGTAATATTTAGCTATTCCTAGTGTAATGGTTTCACTCTTACTCATCATGGAGTAGATGAACTTGAGATGTTTCAGAAGGCAAATATCTTATTTGAGACTCTAGCCAGTAGCCAGCATTTAGCTGAAATATTTTTGGGCATTATCTCTAAAGTGGTATTTACATAAATCAGGTGTAGCTGCTTTCTGAGGATTCTAGGTTTAAGCAAAATTCTGATAGCTTTGTTTCCTTTCCTTTCACAGAGAACTTGATCTTGACTGCAGACCACAAAATAGTTAAACTTGCAGATTTTGGTTTAGCTAGAGAAGAGTCATTAATAGAGATGATGACTGCTGAAACGGGGACATATCGTTGGATGGCTCCTGAGGTACTAAATTGCTTGAAGGTTTTAGGTTTATTTTATTCAGCAAGTGGGTGTTTTGTATTACTAATGATCCACCTTCCTATTTGGTGACAGCTTTACAGCACAGTCACACTAAAGCATGGGGAGAAGAAGCATTACACTCATAAGGTGGATACCTATAGCTTTGCAATTGTGTTGTGGGAGCTCATCCACAATAAATTGCCTTTTGAAGGCATGTCAAATCTACAGGCAGCATATGCAGCTGCATTTAAGGTAGCCATATGTTGTGATCTTGTCTTGTGATATATCTAAGACCAGATGATTGTGTGTGTGTGTGTGTGTGTTATGTTAAGGTAGAATGACTTTAGATAGCAACTTTAATGACATCTAGGTTCTTAATTAAAATCTCACTTTTAACGCTATAAGAAGGTGAAGGTGAACAAGATTTGCTTGCTTTGGAAGCAACGCTTTTCCACTTGTGCATAATGCAGGGAGTGCAGAAAACTTTTGAGTAATCAAGGAGCAGCATTTTCCACTCACACTTGAACAGTAACAGTGAAAATTACTTAATACTACTCTTAAGGGTTTGAGATTGTCCTTAGTATAATGCACTTGAACAATGAGGCCTGACCACCTCGGTGAAGAATGCATGGAGATATAAAAAGACTCCTAGCTGCTCTGTGGTGGGGAGGAGGAAGAAAATCAGATGTATGATTGCAAAACTAAATTGCTGAGACTAAAACCTTCTGGAAACCTGTAACTAAAGATTACTAAGAGCGCTCTCGTGCAAACTTTGATGTTGGTTAAAATGTATGTACAATTAGCAGAACTGATGCTTGAAGGGGGTCTCAAATCACATTTTTTATTTTGATTTTTGTGTAAATTCCCATGCTTAGGCCATCCAGTAAGTGAATATGCATTTTATGCCACAATGCCTCATATTGTCTCATTACTAGATCAGAGCTCATTCATTTTTTGGAGTTTTTTCAAGGTATAATCAGTCAAATATTTATTGTTTCAGAATGTGAGGCCCAGTGCTGAAAACCTCCCTGAGGATTTGGCTTTGATCGTGACTTCATGTTGGAAAGAGGATCCTAGTGCTCGACCCAACTTCAGCCAAATTATATTGATGCTTTTGCACTATCTCTCAGTCATTTCACCACCGGAGCCCGTCCTCCCTCCTCGTATGTACAGTTCTGAGAATACTGTGTTTCCACCAGAATCTCCTGGTACTAGTTCCTTAATGGCAGCAAGACATGGCTCGGGGGAGACCCCGACGGCCGGCATGGAAGAGAAACCTATAAGTTTTTTCAGTTGCTTTAGACAGTGTTACTGATCCCAGATTATTGTTAGGCAAAGCTCAATAAACTATAGTCTGAAACATTACAAAAATACTTCATCTTACCTCAAAAGAAATGTTAATTTGCTCAAAGTTAGTCAGTTTAGTTGACATAGGAGACCATGTTGGAGCTGATGTTACAGTCAAAACTTTCCTACCCCCTTCACATTGATTTCAGTTTGTCCGAGTCTTGGAGTTGGGGTTGCTGAGATGTAGTCTCATTGTAAAATAAGGGTCATCCAAAGGCCTTTTACTCCTACTGGTTTGCAAGAAGTCTTCCAGAATATGTAATGACTGTAAACAATCAAGTGTTAGTGAATTGTATCATATTTAGTAATAAGACCATGCATTCTAATTAAATTTTGTTCTTGCCAATTCTTGATTGAATTTGATGATCCATAATGCTGGCCCTTAAGTACTCACTAAACACTAATCTCCAAAGAAGAAAGTTTTTCTTCAAACTAGATTATAAGAATTTCTTTTAACTCAAGTCTATTTAATTAACATGTATTCAAAATGCATGAGAATTACATGTTATATTAAAAAAAGTGTATGTAAGAATTACAATATTTTAGACACATATCAATTTAATAGAATAAGTAGGATAAAATTTTTCAGCCTAATTTGAAGAAAAACTATCAATCTCGAAAATCGACAGTTTGTTGGAATGAGCTCCTCTCATTATAAAACACTTTATACTTATTTTAAACGCTTAAAATAAAACCATATCCTGTGTAAAGAACGAAGAGTAGCTTAATCTCATAACATAATTTACACTGCTTCCTATCGATGGATATGGCTGAGGGCATTCTTGTACTTTACCCGGATTGGGCCCATACAACCTTGACTCTAACATAGTCCAAGTTGGGCTGAGGGTTATGCCTGCCGGGCAATCTTTATTCGTTAAAAACTTAAAAACGATTGAAAATAAAACGTAATCGCCGTTGCCGGGGATCGAACCCGGGTCACCCGCGTGACAGGCGGGAATACTTACCACTATACTACAACGACTTGTTGATTATAATGCTTTCTTACTAATTTATATATTATTATTTTAGTAAGAAAAAGAAAAAGGAAATTGCTATTTCAAAAGAGCTTTACTCACAAAAAAACAAAAACAAAAAAGAAAGAACTTAACTTTAACTTGAATCCCATCCCCTATTAATAGGTTGACTTTGTTCTCATTAGGATTATGTTTGTTTATTAATCCTTCTAAAAAATTAACTATAGAAATTGATCAATAAAAATTAACTATTAATCCACTATGAATTTAAGAAACACCTATAAAAAAGGCATTACCCTATAGGACATAATAACCATAAATTTTTTTTTATATATATAATTCTTAAAGTTTTTCAGGTATTCAATTGTTAAACAACTAAATTTTATCTATATTTTTCTTTAGTATAATTTATAGAATATGAGTTAAGTTTTGGAAGATTTTTTTGTAATATAGTCTATTAAATTGAATGTGTGAAAAATGTATATAGGAATTACATGTTATATTAAAAGCGCATATGAAGTTCACATGCCTTATGGTATTTAGATTCTTTGACATTCCCTATTCAAAGAGGGAACAGAATCATACTCATCTTCATTTAAGTGAAATAGAGAGAAAGCATTTCATGGTCACATTTATATGTTGGCATGCCATTTAAAAAAATTTAAATGATGAGACATCATTTACACTGTTAGACAAATAACATTAAATTCTGACTATAAAATAATACATATTCATTTCAAGCGAGATAATAATGATATTTATCCCAAAAAAAGAAAAGACATAGGTCATAACAAAGAGTTGTGAGAGGGCCTTTAATGAATTATTTAGGTACTAATCTAACTTTGTATTTCTTTATTAAACAATCTGCTTTACGCTTGACTTTGTAAATTTACTTATTCGGTGCCCAAATATACTCTGTTTGGATGGGCCCTCTACCTGACCAGGAAGCCTGTGAGACAGAAAAGCTTCCTCCCACATTGTAAATTACTAAATTAGTAAACAAGAAAGAAAGGGATTAGCATAAAATATAGAATTAAAGGGGTTTAAGAGTCAAATGCTCGTCACTTTACCTCCCCCCTTTTCACTCTCCCTCGTACAATCAAACACAGTGTTAAAAAGGTTTTTTAAAAAAAAAGTATAAAAGCGTCATTTGTGTAAACAGTAAGGGACAGAAAGGGTAAAACCGAAAAGTGTTCGAAACGGCTTTACCGTGTAGCTTGGGGAGCAAGGTAGTTATGTCCCACCAAAATTTACCACAATGCCACTCACTCGGTTTTCGAGGCTCCAACAGTCCAACCCCTCGACATTCTTCGACAGGACCCCCAGCTTCGCGTATGAACCCACAGCCTCGGAGCTAGGTTCAGTCAACGGTGGGCCCTAGAAAGCCAACCAATCCCACGGTATTCTGAACCCGAACCTCAAGGATCGGCTCCCTAGCCTCTCATAACAGCTCCTAAGCTGGGGTTTCCCGCTCACACACACAAGACACACACACTCTCTCTCTCTCACTCCCTTAACTTCGTGCAGTGGACAAAGGGGGAAGCTTATAAACACACAGAGCTCTCTCTCTCTCTCTCTCTATCTGTGTGAATCGTTTATGCGTTTGGTTCAACATCGTCTAGCTCTCAAAGAACATGGCAAGGTAAATGTGAAATTGTTAACAAAATAAATGGATGAATAAGTAAAAAGTTTTTCGAAGATGTGTCTGTCGAGAAGATTTTTCTTCTTGTTTTTGGTTTTCTTTTTTTTGGGGGTACTTTTCAGTTTACATTTTCTGTATTGGCCATTGGGTATCGGTGAATACAAATTGATTTTCCTTTCTTTCTTCCCTATTTTTATTTTGTTTCTGCGTTCTAGTTTTAGCGTCTGGGGTTTTTCCAGATTTTTTTTTTTTTTTTAAAAAAAAAAAATGCATGCTGGGTAAATTAAACTAATTTGTTTTTTGTTTCTCCTGGATTGAGTAGTAAAATCTATGAGTACTTTCTAATTTTGGAAAGAAAAAAAACCCCATATGTCAGAGGAAGATTCTCTTTCTAGATTTTACCCTCTGAGAGTTTCCCATTTGGGAATATGCATGATGTGAAGCGTGTGGCATATTAAAGTTTGTGTCTTGTGGTTGGAGGGAATAGTAAAAAGTATATTTCTTTTGTCAATATTTTGATGAGTAAACAGATATTTGGATGTATGTTGAGAATCCCATCTCAGGTCTTTATGTCTATACCCCTATAGCGGGGCCTTGTCATGGATGCTGATATCCGAACTCTCTTTCTGCTCTGGAGTGCAGTAATATGGGGATTATTGGAGTGTTTTGGATGATGATTAGTTTTTGTTGGACTAAATTTTCTTCAAAAAATCGGTTCTGTAGTTTATTGTAGAGGAGGAATCATGTAAAGGATTTAACAAATGTCGTTCATTCCAAAAGGAGAACAGAAAATTAATAAAGATTGCAGTTAGTCTATATGGAAATTAACCAGCAGGGGAAGTAATGACATCTCATTCTTGGATTGTACTGATATCCCTTTTGCTTGCATTTTTGAAGGAGTAAATATAACTTAAATCTTCTCAAGGAAAAGGAAAGCAGGCTTAAAAATATATTTTTGTTTTGGAACTAACTGAAAATGCAAATACTTTCAAGCTTCATTTTAGATATCCATCTGTGGTAAATAAAGCCTTAATGAGAGCTTATTCTGTTTGCACTTAAGATCTTTGAAAGATTAAGAAAATAGGTACTTTTTGAGATTACATATGTACTTATTGGAGTCATTAGTTGTGGATGGAAGTTAAATACGTGAATGTGTGGAAATTTTGCAGTAATGGTGTTCTGCTATAGTGGTTGATCCTTCTTGTTCCTCCATGCAAACCTGTGCTTTTCTCTTCTGGTGCTTGTTATTTGCAAACCTTTTGAAATATTGGACTTATGACATTTTGTTACATTCTTTTTCTTCTTCTTATTGCTATAAGATATATCGTAATTGAATTCTACGCTTAGAGCATATCATTCTTGCAGGACTTGGCTAATCAACAGCAGAGGATTGGCAAGGAAAGTTAGAAATGCTACATGTTCTCCTGCTATTCAGATCAAAGACTGTGAAGCAATTCGTGAATGTCCGAAATGCCATTTTCGTATTGACAACAGTGATGTAAGATGGAAAACATTTCTTTGGCTTCCATATAATAACATTGCTATAATCCTTTACACAAAATATGCACAGGAAATTGCTTTAATTTGGAGTTGTAAAAATACCCACATAGATATTGAAGTGTCCACGGTACTATTTTATTTATATCTTCTCTTTTAGCACCTATAACTATATGCATTGCATGGGTTTACTTTTTTTTCTTTTTTTTCTTCTCAGTAGGAGGTATTCACCATCTTTATGCAAAGAATTTGGAGAAGCACTTTTGCAATATTGTTTGGCATGGATTTGCTTGACTAGATATTGATTTCTATTGCTAACATCACTGCTTCTCCTGTGCAGGCTTCTACCGAATGGCCAGGCCTGCCTATTGGTGTGAAGTTTGATCCTTCTGATGCAGAGCTCTTAGAACATTTAGCAGCAAAATGTGGTGCTGGAAATTCAAGGCCACACTTATTTATTGATGAGTTCATCCCAACACTTGAGGAGGACCAAGGAATTTGCTACACCCATCCAGAAAATCTTCCTGGTTAGGGAGCTCCCTGCTTTATATAACTTCTACTGTTATTATTTGGTTTTCCCCAATTCCATACTGTCATCAGTGTATTAATGCTAGTGTAATGAAACAAAGTAGATTAATATCTTAAATTTTTTATATCTTTATTTATAATCAAGAAGGCTGCCAATTCTTGAATCATCGCACATGGTCTAGATTGAGGCCGACTGAATCCATTTATGGTCTAGATTACTAATTTTTTTTTTTTTTTTTTTTTTTTTTTTTTCAGGTGCTAAGAAAGATGGAAACAGTGTCCATTTCTTTCACAGAACAATTAATGCTTATGCTTCAGGTCAACGGAAACGACGCAAGATCCATAGTCAACATAGTTTGATCAAGGAGCATGTCCGCTGGCACAAGACAGGTAAGACCAAACCTGTGGTGGAAAATGGAGTGCAAAAGGGCTGCAAGAAAATCATGGTACTGTATAAAAGTTCAATGAAGGGGTCCAAGCCAGATAAGTCCAATTGGGTGATGCATCAATATCATCTAGGGACTGAAGAAGAGGAGAAGGAAGGTGAGTTTGTGGTGTCAAAAGTTTTCTACCAACAGCCGAAGCAGACTGACAATAATGATAGCGGCCTCGTGGTTGAGGATTCTGATATTATGACACTACGAGCTAGTCCAAGGACTCCAAAAGCAAATCCTCCCAATCCACCTCGTCCAGGGAAATCTGTTCTGAGTGATGATGTTGCTGACAATAACATAATCCCGTCATCTGCCCAGGTAGGTAGCGTTATCTGTAGTTTTCTCGTCCAAAGTAATCAGTATACCGCATGAGTGAACTATTGGGGAAGGTCAGTGATGATCATGGGAAAGGAAGGAAAAGGAAATGTTGTGGAAATCAGAAACAAAAGGAATATGCTGCAACCAGTATGACAAATAAAATTTTGGACAGTTACAATTTTTGAACTCTTGTAGGGTGTACCATAAAATGAACATTCAGACCATGAAGAGAAAAAAACATGAAATGACCATATGGGAAACCAGCAGACTTGGTTCAATTTCCACTGAAGGCAAAAGTTTTTTATACTAAGACAATAAAGTTATAGTAGCATTTGTCATTTGTTTCCTAAGATGCCTTAATATATTAGATGTTCACTGAAATTTATTTGTGTGGATCAGAAAGCAGAGTTTGTCTCCGAAGCATCTCGTGCCTCTTCACCAGCACGGTTGGCCTACGAATCTCAGGCTGTTGAGAACGGTGATTTAAACTGCTTGGATGATTCATTGCTATGCAAGGAGATATTCGATTCTTGTGCTTCTCTAAATCACTGGGGCCTGAATGACATCTCTTACACCAACTTTGTTAGCAACAAAAATGAGGTGACTATAAATAATAATGCATCTTCTGGAATTCCGGAGCTTGAGAACATAGAACTGGATAGTCCGCCCGATTTCCAGCTTGCTGTAAGCTTCACTTCCTACCCATCTGTCTTTGTTTTTCAAATCTCTCCATGGTATTATTGAGATCCATAATTCTCATTCACACGTGCAGGATTTGCAGTTTGGTTCTCAAGACAGTCTCCTTAGTTGGATAGACCGGTTGTGAGATGGCATAACAAAGCAAAGTGGGAGTTACAAAATGAATTCCCAATTTTGTTTTTTCCTACAGTCCAGAAGTCACTATCCTCATCTCTTTCCACTTTCCCGCATTTTCTTCAGTGGCAATGACTTCATTTCTTTAAAGGGCATGGGAGTTTGTCCGACTCTGCTGGGGCATTTTTTTTTGAACTCTGCTCGACTTAAAAGGCACGCAATGCCATGGAGTTGGCAGAATCGATCTTTCAGCTGTGTAGTACCAGAGATCTGTACCTTGAGCTGTCAAGCTGGAATGCCAACGATTCTTTTTGTGTTCTGGCTCCTATCTCGGCTTCTTTTTTCTTTTTGTCAATGCACCATGCAGGTGCCTGGATTCAGTGATTCCTAGTGTCTGAATGCTGTTGGTTCTCCTAGTCCTAGGTGAGAAATATAAGGAGGTTTGTCCAACAGAGATGTATTTCTTGCTTCTGTGGCATGTGAAAGCATGCAAGCAGCAACTAAATATGGTGTTAACATCTACGAAAGATGTTCTACAACCGTGCATATATGAAACATTGATTTAGTGATGTATCAGAATGGAAGCTTATTGTTGCTATGATAATTATGGCTTTGTTGTCTATTTTGCACTTTTTCTTGATCTTTCGTTTTTTTAACAACAAAAAAAAAAATTTTGCTTTTTTAAGAAGCCATCTTGTGCTTAACTTATCCACCAATCTCAACAGCAGTAGTTTATTGGAATATGAAGGGGATTTTGCATTCTACTCTAAATTTTGCTCCTCCACTCTCTAATGTGTGTATATATATATATATTTGGCTACTTAACACTTCCCAAAAATGGTATTCGATGCCACCTCTAACTTTCGTCGAAAACCAAATATAAAATCCAACCCCGCCTTTGCTTGCCATTGGAAGCCAACCCGCACAGGTCGGAACCAGGTTGGCCGAAATTTTGTAAAATGCACAACCCCTAGTTAGGATAAAGGTGTGATGTTGATAAACGACCTTCCGTTTTCTATCATGCCTATAGGTAAATACTATAACTGATGAGAAAAATAATATAATCAATCTTTCTACATTATAATATAACAGATTGTTTCAATTATTTTAACGATAAATCATATTAAAAATTAGACAAATTGTTTTTGTTATGTTAACAAGAAGAAAAATAGACCGTTGGAATTCCCAATAATTGGTTTAGATCATCCTTGAACTCGTGATGAATTTTGAAAGCCTTGCTAGCCACCAAAATATATATATATATATATAAAATGATCATTTGATTCTCTAAGTTGGAAGACCTGTCGTTTTGGAAGCAGCACCAAATTGGCAACTAATTTCAAAGAAAAACCCTTTTCCTAACCCCGAACCTAAAACCCTGAAACCCCCCACTTGGGTTCGAAGAGGAACCCATGGAATGAAAGGGCAAGCCAGGGAGCAAAGACACAGGGGAAAACATAGATTTTTTTTAATTGACACCAATGTTTGCTGCGAGGACCCTTCGGAGGCATTGCTTGAGGAACGTCTCCTCTCTTCTCCAATCCAATCCCTCCAAGTATCTTCTCTCTCTCTCTCTCTATTAAATTCCTTTTGTTTGACGAGAAAGTGAAGGAAAGGAAATAAGAAAGGAAAATGCACAAGTGGGTTTTTTTGGGTCTTCGAGTTTTGCGTTTTCATCTCAACTGGGCCAAATGGGTGTTTTAGGCTACGCTCAGTGAGGGGTTTTGGTGTTTTGGGTTCCAGCTAATGAACCCTTTTATGATTCTTTTTTTTTTTTTTTTAGTCTTAGACTGAGCTCGGTGAGGGTTTTCCCATTTGCTTCAATTTGATTTGAAGTGGCACAAACGTAGTCTTTTTGGTTTCCTCAGAGTCCCAGTAGCCAAAAGAAGAAAACAAAAAATAAAAGAACTCGGATTTAGCTTGATTTCGTTTCTCGGCCATCAAACTATGCCCAATATTTTATCTTTTATGCATTTATCAGATTTTGCTTTAAAATTGGAAAACTCTGCTCACTTGCTTATACGTTTTCGTTCTTTCAGGCCTCAGATAATGAAAAATCTAGAAACCAATAGTTTGATCTCTTTTCATTGTCTACATTTTCTCAGAAGCAAAGAAAGTATATTCCACTCTGTTTTGCTTCCCGGGTTTTTACTAATTTATTTGATCTGGTTTTAAATGGGAAGATTAAGCTCAGCTGATGTGGGATTGAATTTGTGCCCTGAATATTGAAGGATCTATAATTCAATTTCTGAATTCTTTACCTTCACCTAATGAGCAAGAAAGCAGATACTTATGGCTTGTCACCTTGTCCAATATTAATACTCCTGGTTTTTGCATAAGCTTCAGTCTGATTCAAATTTTGTTTATATTCAGGAATCTCGCCTCTTTAAAAGATGTTTTGCCATATCTCATCTCAAGCAATGTAATTCAGCCTAGTATTTCAAGCGAAGATAGTTTATTATGTTCTTTGCATGCACCGTTGGATCCATTCAAGGTATGGTCGCGTTCTATGTCAACATCGAAAGGGAGGACTATGCGAAGCAAGGTGGAGAGGCGGATGCAAAGAGAATCCGGTAAAACCCTAAGGGAGAAGCGGAGAGCCCAAAAGTTAAAGAAGAAGCTGATGACTGAGGAGGAGAGACTGATTTACAACCTCAAAAGAGTATGTTATCTTGCCCTTATGATCAATAATGAGATATTGACTCTTAGAGTATGTATGCTTTCTACTAAATTTTGGTTGCATCAATTGGCTTTTGGCTTTCCATTAATTGGTATACTAGGTTGACCTTTTGTTGATCAAGGTCATTGTTTATTAGATATTGTAAAGTATTCTGTTGGGATTGATAGTTAGAATTTTTGTAGGATATATGAAGTAAAGGATACAAATGCTTGGGAAGCTTGTAATGAGCAACCTAGAGACGAAGTGGCATGGTATCTACATTGTATCGGGAATATGCTGGCAAACTTACATTAAAACTTTAAAATTCCCTTGAGGATGAAATTCTTCAAAATTAGCTCTGACTGTTGGGATCTTGTTGTAGATTAACTGCTATCATGCCTTTGTGGTATGTTTGGTAGGAGGGAGAGAGGAAAGGAGAGCGGAATAGGTGGGGGGTTCTTCTTCCACCTGTTTGGATGTCTTTAAGGGGAAGGTGGAATGGATTTGAATGGATTTAGATGGGTAATATATCCCCCTCATCCCCCCTTTTTTCAATTCCCTCAAGTGGAGGTAGATGGTTTTTTTTTTATGCGTCCCCTTTTACCTTAACAAATTAATGATATTCTAACAATCTCCAGGCATAACTCTTATCACTTGTCTCTCTCTTTTGTCAATTTACATAATACCTTATTCCCTCTCCTCCTCACTCTTCTCCTCTCCCTCCTCCCCTTATCCTCTCCTCTCTCCAAACTCTCAAACGTAGTGTTAAGGTTTTATTTAACTGTTTAGCTTGTCTATAATTACATATGAAACTATCATTGGACAATGCCTGCCAAGTTCAGGATATTACTGCAATTTTCAAGTACTTTTCCTGTTTTCTCAGCTTATAACATCCATTGGCTTTTTTCAATCATCAGAATGACAACCATTTACTATCTAACTAATGCAGGCCAAGAAAAAAGTGGCATTGCTCCTACAAAAGCTCAAGAAATATGAGCTACCAGAGTTGCCATCCCCTCGTCATGACCCTGAGCTATTGACCCCTGAACAGCTTCAGGCATATAAGAAAGTTGGTTTCAAAAATAAAAATTATGTTCCTGTTGGTGTCCGTGGAGTTTTTGGTGGAGTTGTCCAAAATATGCATCTTCACTGGAAGTTTCATCAAACTGTGCAAGTTTGCTGTGACAACTTCCCCAAAGAAAAAATCAAAGAAATGGCGACGATGCTTGCAAGACTGAGTGGTGGTATTGTGATAAACGTTCATAATGTGAAAACAATCATCATGTTTCGTGGCAGAAACTATCGACAGCCCAAAAATTTGATACCTATCAACACCCTTACGAAGAGAAAGGTGGGTAGACATTCATGATCTATTCTGTAATCTTCTTTCATGTCATATCTTCTCATGCTTTTCTTTTTCCTTCTTTGTTTTTGCGCATGAATCTTGCAGAATAAAGAAGAATGTCCTTATATGTATTTTAATGGGATAGCCAGTTAGAACCTAGGGCAATGTTTGTTCACATTCCTTTTCAACCCCCCACCCACCCAAAAAAAATGAAGAAAGAAGAAAGAAATAAAGAAACAACTGAATGATTCTTTTCACTTTCTAAAATGTGAAAAGTGCGTTATTTGTATTTTTTTATCAGATCTTCAGCCAAAAAAGATACTGTGTACAGTGCATCAGTGTCAATCACGCATTAAATGAAAATGTGAAGGCTCAGATGACATCTTTTGCACGTCTACTGTTCGTAACAATTTTCTATAGTTATATGTTGCCTTTGTTGCCAGAGTCTGTTTAACTAGAAGCACATTTCCAATAGGGGAAGAGAATGTTAGAATGTTTTCAAAATTAGTATAAGTACATGTATGTTTTTATTTTGTGAACATTTCACAATGGAAGGCATTTATGAGTCTTGAAGGAAGGGAGTCCTTATTTGCCAGTTCTTAACATTGAAAATTTTTGTGATAATTAGGTTTTGTTTTTCTCCAGAATTAGAACTCTAATCTTCTTACCATAATTAAAAATCTGAGTGTTTTCTTCAAACGTCAGAAATTTTTTTGGCTTCCATTGTATCTTGGTGGCGTATTTGCTATGATCTGGTGCACACCAATTGAACAGAATTGTGGGGGGGAAGTAACATCTTAAGAAAAGCGACATTGTAATGCACCTTATGAGCATTTTACTTTTGTTTTAAATGTTGAAGATTCTGTACCAACAGAAAAATCAAATAATAATAATAATAATAATGGTTTCGTTTTGCACAATTACTGAATCACTCATCTTTACGTGCAGGCATTATTCAAGGCAAGATTCGAACAAGCTCTTGAATCTCAGAAGCTAAACATAAAGAAGATAGAACAGGAGCTCCGGCGAAAGGGGGTAAATCCTGAGGATCCAGTTGCCATGGCCAGCATTCAGAAAGTAGCTTCTACGTTCTTTAATGCAATTGACAGGAAGGAAGGAAGTCCCTATATCTTCCGGGAGGACAAACAGCAAGAAACAGAACCTCCTAGAAAGTGGGAAGAGTCTGAACCCCCTGTCGATAGTGACCAAGAGGAGTTAGACAGATTCATAGCCGAGATAGAGGATGCAGCAGATAAAGAATGGGATGCTGAAGAGGCAGCAGAGAAAGAAGAGCTTGGAAAGATGAGGTATTGGAACAGAGAAGAATTTGGTGGAAGGTTCAGAAGATCTGAAACACATAGAGATGACAACTCTTATGATGATGGTGGGGTCAAAGGGACAAGGGGGTGGAAGGATACACGTGGCAAGCAGAGGGCTAATGATAGTGATGGTGAAGACAATGATATTCCTGATGGCGATGATGAATGGGAATCTAATGACGTGAGAGATGCTAGTGATCTTGAGAGTGATGCTGATAATTCTGATGAAGTTCATGACAAGTTAAGGGTGTCTAGAACAAACAGGTGGAAGGAGGATAAGATTGGCGGGGCAAAAAGAAATGGCAGTTTCAAGAGAAATCCTGAAGCTAATTTTAGAAGAAAGGCAACTGAAGAAGATTCTGATTCTGAGTCAGAAAACATGTTGAGTGATCTTGAAAATGCAATGTGGCAATCGGACACCGAGGAAGAACAAGACTCAGAAGCATTAAAAGCAGTGAGTAATAATTACCAGAGCAGCAGTGATGGGGAAGAGGATTTGTATCACATTAAGGGAGATGAGAAGAATAGGGTGAAGGAACATGAGAATTCTGAAGAAACTCATGGTAGATACAAGGAATCCAGACTTGCACAGCAGAAGCATAGTAGGATTGGCAGAGCCAATAATGAAGCCAACTTTAGGGGGAAGATGGCTGAGGAAGAATCTGGATCAGACGACGTGCTTAGCGATTTGGAAAACGTGAAGTGGGAGTCAGATGCTGAGGATGACTCAAGAGCATCGTTGGCTGGGAGATACAGCAGTGGTGATGAAGAGAATTATCACCAAATGAAGGATGGAAATAATGGGGTGAATAGTAAAAAGAAAAAGACACATAAAGAGATGGATGAGGCTTGGGATAGTGATTAGATCTTTCATTGCTGAGCATTGTCCCTTAGAAATTGTATTGAACAGGGTGACTTCAATTTTCTTTTAATGATCTTTAAATTTCTGAGATTGATTGAAACATGCAGTTTATTCTTTTGTTGGTGGGGGGGAACTAATGCTGAAAGTGCACCATTTTGTAAAATCTGCATCATGATGAGGCCCGTTGAAAATAATCGATGTATTTTACGCTGCATTTATCATGACTAGCTTTGGATCACGAAGTGCTTTGATATTGTTTTCTAGGGTTTTGCTATAGAGAAATGTTAATTGTAATTTTTTTTTTTCTATATTCAGCTAATTTCATCTTACAAATTAATAATTAGATTTGTAGACTTATGTGGACCTTACATAACTCAGTCGTGGACTCTATAAATCTAATGATTAATTTATTAAATTTATAGTAGGAGAATATGAGTCAAATATGGAAAAACTTATTGACCTTTATCATTTATCTTTACTATATGACATGTTGCATAGTTAACTTTTTTTTTTTTTTTTTTTTTTTTTCAATATGGGAGGAAAAGATGATTAGAAGGAGAGAGAAAGTGGGCTTCCTAACAATATGCCCAAACATAATTAAAGTACTTAATACAACTATACATATAAAGTTGTCTTTCCGCCTGCTTTAGAAATCGTTTGGTGTGCATTTAAAAAAAAAATCGTTTGTGTAGCCTATTTATTTGCTTTTAGCTTAAAATACAGTGGACCGGTCTGGGCCATTTTTTAGCCCATTTCTAATTACTTGGTTATATATATATATATTAACAGAAATGTTAAGTGTCAATAAATTTTTTATATTTAGTCAATATTTTCATACAAACTCAATAAATCAATTATTAGATTTGTAGGGTTCACCATTAATTTATGTAGAGTCTACATAAGTCTACAAATATAAGAGCACTCTTAGCAGCTTCACCAAAACTATTTTTTAGTTATTTTGGTGAAACAATTTAATAAAAGTGGCTTAAATCTTCACTTTTCAAACTCACTATATTAACCAAAATAAAATTGTGAGTGAACGAACAGTACTCACTAAAGACAGTGAGTATCTTTAGTAAGTAGTGTTCGCTCACCTATTAATTAAACAAATAATTTATCTCTCCCCTTTTTGCTTTTCTCTCTCTCCTGTTTTTTTTTTTATTATTATTTCTTTTCCTTTTCCTTTTCTTTGCATGCTTCTCTCCCTTCCCTTTTTCTTTTCTCTCACCCATTCAGCATTTAGCGCCATTTCTCTCCACCATTTTGCCCCCACAAACCCACTTCCTCCTTCACAATCTCGGTGGTTTTCTCCATAAGAAAACCAACCAACCAAGAATATTACCGTTCGAGAAAGAATATTACCAGAAAATTACAAATTTTTAAAAATATTAAATAAGACAAATATTCTTAAAATAAACCATTAGAAAAATACAAATATTCAAAAATATAAAAGTTAAAGAAAAAAATAAACAAATCTTTAAAAAATAATATTTAAATAGAATAGTGAAAGTAAATTATTAAAATAATAAAGTTGTTGTAGGTGCTCTAAAAAAATGTGAGTTGTTATATATATATATATATACTTTTGATTATTTTGGTGAGATTACCATTAATGCTTTTATAATTAATTTATAAGATGAAATGAGGAGAAAATATTGACCCCTTTCTAATAAGATTTTTAGTACGTACATATGAGTTAATTATGATGATTATTGTAGTGCATGAGCAGGAAGGAGAGTGGATGGGGAAAAAGTCATACCCACGAGTACTACTTTTCCTATGAAGCATGCCTCAGAAGAGTGAAGAAGACCAATTAATCTTCCACAATTGCTTTGCGTCATTCTCACTTTCTTATCCCCATTAAGAATGGTCCACATGTTAGGTGATGGAACAACCAAGATCTTCCAATTCAATCTTATTCCATTATTGTTATTATTATTATTTAATCATCTTTTTCAATGCCAGCAACATTCTTGACTTGTCCAATCAACTAGGGTCAATTTTCCATTTACAACTTAGTAGACTCAAAAAAATATATATATTATCCTAATCGTACGTTGTTGACATGTCGCAGAACCACCGGGTGGGTTTCAGACTTCCCAGGTCGAATTGCTTTTTTTATTTTTGGTTTAATATATATATATTTTCTATTCAGGAAAAGTTTAATATCTATTTACTAAGAGCATTTATAGCAGTATTATGTATTTTATCTAGTAAAAAAGTAAAATTTTTTATTTTACCTATTATTTTTTTACTATACACTTCAACACATTCCAACATATTCTCTATTTCATTATCTACTTGCTATAAAATATTATTTCTCATTTTTTATTATACTATTGCCAACACTTAATTAAAGAGAAAAACAAACACATATATAGAAATTATTCATAAAAACAAAAATAAACACATATGAAAAACATTCATCTCACATGCATGTACTAATTTTTAAAATTAATAACATAAATAAATTTTTTTATTCAACTGCAATTTATTTGTTTCCATCTGTGTGTTTCCATACAATAATTTTTTTTTACATTAAATTTTTTCATCCAACTGTGTGAAAAAAATTTGTGAGTAAGAGAGATAAATTTTGTGTTTGAGAGAGAGACGCAACAGATGTGAAGAAGTGTTCAGAATAAATAAAAGATATTAGGTGAAAAAATATGAAATAAAGAAATAATAAACAAAAATATATATATATATATATATATATATATATATATATATATATTATTCATCTAGTGTGCTACAGTGAATAACTCCAAATTACTATTCACTGTAACAATATACATATTCTAGCTAATAACAAGCTACTCTGAGCTAAAAAAAAAAAAAAAAAAAAAACAATAATACTATTAGTCTATTATCAGTTAACACCTTCCCTAAGTTAAATAGCGTTGACTTGTTGGCCAACAATAAATCTTTTTTTTTTTTTTTGGTTCCTTTCTAATTAATAAGAAATCATACTGGAATGTCCATGAATCATCATCATTATCATCACGTGGTTGGGCGAAGTCTTAAAACTGAAGTTTAATTTCATAATCAAAGAAAATGGCTTCACCGGATGTGACCAAACCATAATTTTATCAAATGTTTAATTATGTTTTTAAAGCTATTGTTTTTATTAATTATTTTTTTAAAAAAAAAAATTGCAGGTTTTGCTCCACGTGGAATTTGAAAGTAGTAGGGCCACGGCCAAGTACAGCTTGCCGTGGAAAACTCTCAACTAAGCATTGATTTAGATTTTAGACTTAGTCTCGAAGAATTATTGATGAAGAATTGACAATTTTTTTTTTAATGCAATGAAAAATAATTATTAACTGATTAATAACAAAGCTCACGACTAATCTACAACCCAAAGGGGCAAAAGAAAGATAATATTAGAATATGGTTTCATTGGTTGTCTATGTCTAGGCCCTTTTTTTTTTCATTACCATGTTCTTGGCGTCCAACCAAAACATGTTCTTGACGTCCAACCAAAAATTAACATATGCTAAAATTAGTAGTAAATTGTGAGGATGCTGTTCTAAGGACAGATGTCAGTTTGTATTAAAAATGCACGTGAAAATTATATGCTCTAAAAATAAATGTCAATTTCATAAATCGACAGCCTTATTAGCTATATTGGGTTGGCTGCCTCGTTTGGTTTCGGCTGTTTCTTCCTTAAAGGGGATGCTCTTTTGGTGACGTTAGCTATTAACAATCTTCCTCTTTTTTTCTTCTTATAATTTTGCTACTATTATTTCTGATATAGTTTAGTTGCTTCTGCCTTTCAAAGTGTCTTGATATGTCAATTATTGTGCACGTGCTTTAGCTAGTAAGCCATTTTTCACATTATATTTGAAAGCATTCTCATAGAATATCTCATTATCTTTTTTATTCGAATCAAAATTGAGAAAGATCGTCCCAATAACCCATTTTCCCTATTCAATTAAAAAAAACACACATGCTAACCTTGGAAGGGGACAGAATATAGAAACTTATAGTATCATACGAAAAGCCAAGAAAGTTCTAAGAAGCTACATCATGCAGCAAGTATTCTACTCGTACGCATCAGAACCACCAAAAGACTCTCTCATCCATAACACAAAATAAAACAAAACCAAATGTAATTTCCTAGAAACAGCATTTGGTGATTAGCTGCTTTTGGAGTTTTTTTAATCTAAATGTCCGGACAGAGCTGTGAGTCTTATACGAATTCTCTCGCAATATACAAACCAGATTACTAGCAACTTAAATGGTAAATTACCTCAATTATGAGATAACAACAAGGGATTTTATATTTGTAAACCAAATAATAAATTCGTGCGTTGAAAATGAAACACCAAGTGGGTCAATCTTAATATCCCATTGGCTATTCTTTAGTCTTTGTGTGGAATGTTGGAGCACCGGGATTTGATCTTCCATATTGAAATTGCACGACAGCAATTTGTGTCACTGAAAGATCTACCCAATGGGGTTATTGGAACAGAGTCATCAGCTAGCAGAGAAGAGTACTCTTCTCAGTATTGTTGTTTTCATGCAGGTCCTCCAATTTTTTAAAAGTAGTCACCCTTCTCAATTGGGAAAAAAGGCTAACAAACGAGTCAACCAAATCAGCTAAAATCACGAATTTCTACCTGCTTCACACAAACAATGAACCTCCATTTAGGAAAAACTAAAAGGAAATGGTTTTTCTTTAAATTAACATGTGTTCTATTAGAGTTTGTGAAAATTACATACTCTAAAGACACGTGTTTCATGTTCAGTTAATTTTATTAAATTAAAAACGTGTTAATTTAATAGACTGAAATTTTAAAATTCCTTAAAAGCAAGTTGAAAAACAAGAAATGGTATGGGAAAGCAATTTGTGAAAATTTCTTAAAACTACAACCAAGTTGAAAGCCGTTCAAACTAAAATTACATCACATCCCCACCTTACTAAATTTAAAAGCAAAAGTAGGCGAAATGGTGGTGCATGCCAGCAAGTCACAATTAAATTACCAAGTTTTAATGCTGCAAATGCCTCCTTTTTGTATGAGTAATGTTAAAAACCGTACTTTTATTTTATTACTGTCTCACCCTATTGATGTGACAATGTTAATAAGCTTTTTTAATTATTTTTAAAGGAAAAACATAAGACTATAAGAGGGAAAGATAAGAAACTGTGATCAATGGAAAGATCTTTTGCATTCAGATGGTACAAATCAAGGAGTTAATAGACAACCAAAGTTGTAAGAAGAATATATGAAGAAATTATTCTAAGAAAGCCAAATTCCCAGCAAAGAAAAGCCTGGGAAAAAATCTAATTTCTACTCATGAAATATGGGGATTGTGCCGTTCAGGCAAGAAATGGTACATAAGCTTGCCAAAACCACAGAGATATTCCCCTGACAACGAGCTTCCTACTTGGAAAATTGGCATCGGAAGAAACCCCAACTCCCATAAAAGAGGAAATACAGAGTTTCCCCTCAAATTCCAAGAACCCAACAAGTTCTTCCCTTCTCTCTAGAGAACGACCTACACTGTTAGATATATAAGGTATACTTATACCGCTGATTTGCCAAAACCATCAATTGTCCAAGTGACCCCTGTTCAGTGCAATGCATATTCTGTATCTCCAATCTCTACAGACACCCCTATCTTTCAGGACTCTCAGCCACCTCTTTTGCAGTTGCCAGGCAACAGATACTTGTAATTCTCAGCATTATTCAACAAATATGTTGGAAGATGGACTGCGGAATAAGAATGAGGAATAGGCCCCATCTTCCCAATAATCTCCTTAAATGTGTATTCCTCAGGAATCATGTCAAATAGGTTAGCCCCTTCGCATATTACAGCCTGAATCCTATTGTGATTAAGGTAATGAGAAAACCGGACCCGATCATAGTGGCTGTAAGCCTTCATCTTGAATACGAAATCGCTGATATGGCGGAAGCAAAAGCTACAATGCCACCCTGCATCTGACAAAATGTCATCGGTCTGTCGATAATGTGCATATCTAGTCTTTCCAGTCTTGTACCTGTGGACAGAAGCTCTCCAGCTTTTGCTGTCTACAAAAAACTCAAACGAATACAAGTAGTTCCTAAGCTGAAGGTGAAGGATAGGCGGAGTGTCATCGCACCACCTCAAGAGATTAATAGTGTGGGCACTTGGAATCTCATCGACATCAGACATTATCAACAAATCATCATCTTCTACGCCAGCAATTCTCAAAAGCTCGTCCAGCGCTAATCTCTGATACGCCTCTTCAACAAATGGATTTTCGCCTTTCTTAAATCTTCCTCCAATCATTCCGTAAGTCAGCCGAGGTTCAATAAACTTGAACTGGTCACGGTTGCCCGCAAAAAGCAATGGTTTAGGCAAGCCTGTGAATGTTGAGTTTGATTCGAGAAGTACAAACTGAGTCACATATGGATACAATTCATTCCATCGAATTGTAAGGATGTCAATCTCATTACTGAATAGAACAGCATCATAGACTCGTCTAGGTGATTCACGAATTCCCCACCCGTGAAGTTTGCAAAGAGTCTCCATCGACATGTTCTCGTGATAATAGTGAGGGATGTTGTGGAAGGGCTTTGGGGGTGATTCCCATATTGGTCTCAGGAAATAAGAGATCTTTTGCCCATGCAAATATACACCAAAGATGCATAATGGGACTATCACAAACAAAAACATATAGGTCCTCAAATCCACCCCTCGCAAAATACATCGGAGTCTTGACATGCTCAGTGCTGCACGAGTTCCCTGCTGTGGTTAAAAAGAAAAGCTTTCTAAGATACCCGGATTATGTATGCACAAAATAAAAAGCACTACATTAAACTTGTTGACATAACATGGTACAAAATTCGACAAAATTCAGGGATATCTGTTTGTTTGTTCATGACATTTGTATAGAATCCTTGAAAGGAAAATTCAAAATTTGCATATTTAAAATAACACACACAAAAGTCCCAGAATGCTACCAGAAAATTAACAGGAGAAAAACCCAAAGAAAAACAGAGAAATTATGTAACTTGAAAGGACCAATGATTCAGACACAAATTCCACACCTTAACCATTAATTTTCATTTCCCTTCTCATGCATTATCAATAAAAGAATTCTTACAACGAGGCAAAACCTAAATTGAAGTCCAAATTAAAACAAAATACATGAGTTTCTATCTCTCAAAAATTCAGATGCAAATTTTGAAACGACAATCCATCTATAAGACCACAAACCCATCAATCAAAAAATTATAGAGTTAAAAGGGGCGTAAACACACACACACACACACACATATATATATATATAGAAAGGGATATCGGAGCACATTATATAGTTGAACGAGTCCCAATTTTTCTTATTCAGATATTAATCCAAACAAGAGATACCCATTACTAAAAAACTCAAAAAGCAACCTCCAAAATTATTTTGTTAAAAGAAGAAAAACATGTATAAAATTTAAAAAGAGTAGACAATTGGTATAGACAAATAGTTCAAGCACAAACTCAGAAAACAAACAAAAATCCCTTTTTCCTTAAAACCAAAAAACAAAATCGAAACCAAAAAGATACCCATTGCCACAAACTAAAAAACAAACCTAAAACTCTAGAAAAAAAAATTAAAAAATTAACAATGAAAAAAAGGTACATAATTGCAAAAGGGAGAGCAAAAAGGAAAAAAGGAAAAGAAAAAGAAAAAGAAGTACCTGGCCGCAAACGTCTTCGCAGATGTCATCAGTCTTCTTAGAAGAGTAGTACCCATCTGACATGATTATACTCTGTTTGTTGTATATTGAAGAAGAACCCAAAGTCCTCTCTCCCAGTGACCAAAATTCAGATCGTCGAGACCCAGATCAACCCCACCAGGAAACAAAGGCCGAAATTTCGAACCGAAATTCGGCAAAGCAATCCCTTCGAAACCCAACGATCTTCAGGCTTCTCTCTCTCTCTCTCTCTCCCTCTCGCTCCCTCCCTCCCTCGTTCTCTCTCTCTCTCTCTCTTTCTCTATGAAAAATGAAGAACTTGTAACGTCAATTATAGCCGTTTGGTGGTTTTTCTTTCTCTCACCGGATAGCTCTTCCAAATATCGAAGGACACAAGAAAAAGAGAGAGAATAAAAAACTTAAAAAAAATAAAACCTTATAAATTCGATTTTTCCACCAAAATTTTTTGTCCGAATAAGAAAATACAAAAAAAAAAAAAAAAAAAAAAATTGAGAAACTTTCAAGGCATTGATGATATAACGAGATTCTGTCTAATCCGTTGGATATTGGAATTTTTAATCAACGGCTATTAGATGAGGAAACCGTGTGATAGAGTGGTAGGGTTGTAGTTAATTGCGACAGTCGCAAACATGTTGCAAGGAGCGGCGCATTTGGTTTGTGTTGGGTCTCTTTTAATGATGTTTTTACTGATCTAGCCTTGATTTGCTTGGCCGCAAAGTTAGAGAAAGGAGGGGTGTTATTAGTCATTTGAGTTTCGAATTAGCGTACATGGTTTCTGGGTGCGGTTGCCCACGCGCCGTTTGACCCGGTCAAGACGTCCGTTATTTGATTGTGCCTTTCTGTATCAACCGTCACGACACATTATTAATATTCCTTTTTTGTTTCATTAAAAACAGCCTTGCCTTGAGGGCTGTGACTTGTGAGCCCAGAAGAGACTCCATTCTCCAACTTGTCACTTAGATATTTTTCTTTTGTTTAAAATCACTTTTTATATAAAATAAATAAATAACATTTTTCAATATACCCCTTCTTGTTGGGATGGGTTGAAGTAGGTAGGAACATCTAGCATTTGAATCCAAAATTTAGCTCAAAAAATATGGCATAGGTAATTAGATATGATGCAAGGTGATATGGTCCCTTGAATTTGGAGTTTATTATCCATCCATCCACTTTTTTTTTTTTTAAAAAGCATCCATCCATCTACCATTTTGTGGGTAATATAAGTTTCATTAACAAAACAAAAGTAAAATACATCTAAAGGGATGAGGACCCAAACAAGGAACAGAGGAAGGGGGTGGCCACCCCCCAACTCATAAGAAAAAAAAAAAAAAAAATCGGGTAAAAATAATAATTTATAAGGTAAATTTTTTTATTTATTTTTTTTTTTGCATATCAGCACATGTCCATATTATTATTGGCCCTTGGCTCCTGCCTATACTAAATTATGTCTCCGTCCCCAACCCCAATCAGCTTTTGATATAATTTTTTTTTGGACATATTTACACAAAATGAGAGAAAGAGATAAAATGATTTGAATTAATGACCTTCGCTCTTCGTATAGTTAATATAGTGCCAAATAAAAAATAAAGGGGTATATAAAATTTTTGTGTGTGAGTGTGTGTTTTTTTTTTTTTTTTTTTTTTGGTTCTAGAAGTTACAAATCTTAAAAACATTAACAAAAAAAAAAAAAATCTTTAAAATATAAAATTATGTAACATCAAAATACTTTTTCAAATAAATTTTTTTTTTTAAAAAAAAAAAAAAAATCTCCTCAAAATACATCAACTTTAAAACTATGAATACCATAGAAGCAAAATTCAAAGACTTGAAAAGAGATAGATTGTTAATAGCCAAGATAGCAAAAGAATGTCCAATCAAAGGTGGAAAAAAGAGGGATTGTGACTAGTTTTTTTTTTTTTTTTAATTGAATAAAGGAAAATACTACAAGAGAGAGTCTTTTTCACCTCTGATTCGGATGGAAGAGAGAATGGTCACTTTCATTGTTTTTGGAAGGGATTGTGACTAGTTGATAATGTAAAGTGGTAACTTTCACAAGACAGATTTTTATCAAATTCCCGATCAACATTTATTTTATTTTAGATAAAAACAATTTTTTTTAATCGTTTCTCGTTGCTCATTCTCTCTCGGTCTCTCATCCAAAGTCACCTCCATGGCCTGATGGCCAAGGGCAACTAGGTGAGCCCTTGGGGCGTGGCCATTCTAAAATTTTAAAACTTATATATATAAAAGATACACCCTTAAAGTTTTGTTTTTTTTTTTTTTTGTTTTTTTCATAGTTTTGTCCACCCCAAATTTAATGTTTTAGTTCTGCCCCCGCTGATGGCCCTTCATCCTCTGCTCCTTCATCACCCACGCCCTCGCCAACCGCCTCCCCATTCTTTAACTTCTCTTTTCTGATTTTTGTGGTTTTGATTTAGTGGAGACCTAATGGTTAAGCTTTGTTTGATTTTTTTTTTTTTTTTTTTTTAAAAAAAAAAAAACATTAACAACCAATCAAAAACCCAAACAAAAAAACACTCTAAAAAGCACAAGAAACAACGTCCCCATGTAGGGGCGAAAAGCCCCCCAAACCAAAAGCTAGTTCTCCAAAAAAAATTTTAAAAAAATTCCTTAAAAATAAATATTTTTATGAAGTAAACTCTCAAAAATTAATTTCTTCCCTCCTTTCAAAAAAAAAAAAAAAAAAAAAAATTACCCCTTACACTAAAGTTGCTGATTCCACCCTTAACCTGTGGAGGAGGGGTGGAGGTAACTGTGGCCCTATTGGAGACAATGACCCCGCCCATTTCCGAATTCTCTTGAGTAATATGCGATTTTTAGGGTTGACGAAGTACCATATTAATTCTTTGGGTTTTTTTTTTTCTTTCTTTTTCTTTTTCTTTTTTTCAATTAATTTTGTTTGGCTGATGAGATTGTCGAGGTACTATTATGTTTAGTGCGTTTTGGCCTGCGAGGCCATTGGAAATTTGGAACCGTGAAAAGGTGATTGAAATCTCCGGAGGGAGAGAATGATAATTAGTTCTTCTCTGTCATTATCATTTTCTTTAATTTAATAAAGTAGATTAAAGAAATTTAAAAGAAATAATTGCAACATTTGCAACCAATATATATATATATATATATATATTATTTTGTTTGATACAGTCGGACAAAACTAGCCGTCTACATCAAAATTAGCAGCATTGGATTTGGAACCACAACTGTTTTTAGTTATGGGCTCTTCAGTTTCCCACCTCATATGTAATTATCGTAGGTTGCTTCTGTCTGTATTCAGGTCATCGAAGGTCATTGACTCTGGGGGAGCCAATAGCATACAAAACGTACATCAATTACTTCAAAGTTCAAGATAACTTTTGTATTTTTAATTATCTTTTTACACTACGTGGTTTAACGACTTTAATTTTTGTCCTTTAAAATTTATTTTTTATTATAAGAGGTGCTTTGGGTTTACATAATGACGAAAATGGTATTTTCATCTAAATTTCATCCAAAATTTAACAGAAAGTACCGTCAGCACTTTTTAAAAAGTGACATGTGTCTATATACCTAATTAAAAAATTATTTATTTTTAAAAATTAAAAACATTAAAAAATTAAATTAAATTAAATTAAGAGAAGGGTGACCGTAGCCATCTTTGGCCATTTGGGGGGTGGCGCATCTGGAGCCACCCTCACGGCTTTAGGGGGTGATTTCAGCCACCTCTATTTGGCCCATTGGGGGTGGCCGAACCACCCCCATGGGCCATAGGGTGGCTCGCCACCCCCAATCCGGCTAGATGGGGGTAAATGGCCAAAGAGTCACCCCAAATTTATTTATTTATTTTATTTTGAAAATTTTAATTAAATTTACTTTTTTAATACTTTTAATTTATTTTTTATTTTTAGTTAGGTATATGGACGCATGTCAATTTTTTAATGGTGCTGGTGTGGCTTCTGTCAAATATTGGACAGAATTTAGACGAAAGTATCATCTCCATCTTTATATAAACTTGATGTACCTCCTGTGTTAAAAACTAAACCCTAAGGGGATAAAAAATAATGTTGTTAAACCACAAGGGACAAAAAAGTATTTAACCCTTTGTAATATGCATAAAGTACAATGAACAAGCAACTTTTTTTGTTAAAAAAAAAAAAAACTTTAGTTTAGACCTCTGAACTACTGTACGTTTTAAGAAAACCTCCCCAAAATTCAAAAACTCTCAATTTATACTATGAACTTTCAATTTCAATCAATTTACCCCTCTCCATTTTTCGTCATAAGTTAACGTTTAAAATCTTAGGGAGTGGGTAAATTGATTGAAATTGAAACTTAATAGGTGTAAATTGAGAGTTTTTGAATTTTGGGAGGTATTCTTAAAATATGCGATAGTTCAGGAATCTAAAGTGAAGTTTTTCTTTTCTTTTCTTTTTTCTTCAAGAGACCTAGGTGGAAAGGGTCATGACTCATTAACACTTCCTTCCGGTGCCGAAAAGTGTTTATAGATACATAAATAAGATTGCACTTGACTAATATAATACATTTAAGATTGTAACATATTCATATAGTTATCCCACTCATCATATAAAATATAAATACATGATTGGTAAGGAATGGAGTATTATCCTAAGATTCGAATAAGAATAGCACATTCTCAAGAGGTAACTCAATCGGTTGGAGACTACGTTTCATGAAGCGAAGATTATTAGTTCAAATCTCTCATCCTTTCTCTCTCCTCGTATATATATATATATATATATATTATTCTCATCTATTAATCCTCTAGTAGCTACCATGTGTCCTTGTTAGGCATACCTTCACGTTTGGTTTATAGAAAGTGAGGAATCCCTTTGATGCGTCCCCATCTAAGAATACTCACAAAAAACAAAGAGCTGAACAAACACAACTATATGAGTACCCACAAATCAAGAGGTCTTTACTTGACTATAATAAAAAAAAAATAAAAAAATAAAAAAAATAATAATATTAATTATATTAAAAATACATATAAGAACATATCAGTTTAATAAATTAAATTTTAAAAATTTTCTTCCCCTAATTCCGAGAATTATACTTTGAGTAAAAACATTAATGCTAAAATTATTATTTTTATTTATTGATGTGACAACATTTATTCATTCAAGGACTGACCAAATCAAAGTCGATGTTTTGGTCTTTTTCCGTATGTTTTGGGACTAACCATGTCAAAGTCATAATTCAGTCCTGATAAGTCTTCAGGGGGTAGCTCAATCAGCTGTGGACCACGCCTAATGAAACGAATGTCACTAGTTCGAATTCCCTATCATCTCTTATGTGGACATGTCAAAAAAAAAAAATTCAGCCCTGATGATACAACTTTGCATAAAACCTCCACGTGGCATGTTGTTATTCCAAAAATATATATATATTAAAAAATAATAATAATAATAAAAATAAAAAAATAAAAAAATAAAACCCAAAATCAGAGCCAAAGGTTAAACCGAAGGGACGATAACATTGACGCGGATGCAACAGTGATTCAGTGAGTGTGGCTGGCATTACGTATACGCAGCTTCCTAGAAAGTTCACTTGCGAGGATGTTTGTTTTTAGGGATTGAGACGAAAACTCATAAAGCATATTCTGTTTATATAGAATAAAATTGTTTGGGTCATATAATAATATAATGTCATGGGCAAATGGCAACCATGTTTGGCTCTTTTATATGATAGGGATGCTTCACTCTTTCTTCCTCGGAGATGGTAAAATATTAGGCTTGGGCCACTATCTTTTATATGCTTTTGTATATAGACAAATCATATTATGTGAAGAATCAATTACAAAACATTAATGTTAGGGCACATTGGTTTGATGTTACCTTAGGGGAATCAATTCTTGTAGCAGCTACAAAACGTTTATTTTCGGTTGATGGTATCTTAGGGGAAACTTATGCTGCCTTGTTAGTCTCTTAACTTGCTGTTACTCATAGATGTTTAGACTTGCTTTTTGAAGGGAACGTTGTCACGGTGATCACTACTATTAATAATCGCTGGTGTTTAAAGATTGAAACTTTTCTAGTGTTATGGATGATATTTTTCTTCTTTTTAAAGTTGGAAGGCCTTAAAAGTTTATGGTTGTGCCAATTTTAGGGCATATTGGTTTGCTAAATAGACCGTACCTTGTGTTTTGAAGCATTCTCATAGGATCTCTCATTCTCTCTTCCATTCAGATTAAGAGTGAAAATGATCATCCCTTATAACATTTTTCCACATTTAATTAGAAAAAAAAAAAAAAAAAAAAATTACAAAACACTAAAGCAAATAAGTGTATATAATTTTTCCTTTGTATTGGGTCGAAGGAACCCAATTTCTTAAACCCATTTTTGATGAAATTTATGTCTCTTGTACGTACAATATGGTTAATCAAAAACATGGCCTAATCAATATAAATGTCTCACTAGCTAATATTAGTGACCTTATAGTATTATTAGTAGCCTCATCAAATGTGTGAATTAATATTTGTATTTTTTTAACGGTCATATTTTTGAATATTTATCTTATTCTAACGGTAATATTCTTTAAAAGAATTTATTTTTCACAACAATCATACTCTTTTGAAATTTTTAACGACAACAGGACTCGAAGTGAAGAGATGCACTCGTGGAGAGAAAATGGCACTAAGCAAAATGGGTGAGAAAAGGCGTGGAAGATGGAGGAGAGAGGCATTGGTTAGAAAAAGGAAAAGAAAATGAAGCGAGAGGAAAAACAAGTTTCTAATCATTTTTCAATAGTGAGTACTGCTCACTTACTATATATATATTTTTTTAACAAAGTAGCAGTAAGATTGCAGGGGAGGATTTGAAGGCTTTTTCACTAAATCACCTCACCAAAATAACAAAACAATAATTTTAATAAGGCTGCTAATAATACTATTGTCGATTAAATTGTTATTTTTTCTCATTGTTAAGGATATTAAGAAAAACATTATTTTGTAAAGTGAAGTCTTCCAAGTTTAGTGAATGAAACACTTCCTATTAAGATTGAGGTACTTTTTGTTGGGTTGGCAAAAAAAAAAAAGAAGGTACATGTTGCAGAAGACAGGCAATATGGAAACATGGATTTATTACAAACGTACGGGGGACAATCGAAACTGCAGCTTCGTTCCCCAAAAAAAAAAAAAAAAAAAAAAAACCTAAATAATTTGTGTATATTTTTTTTTTATAAATTATTAAATTTATAGGATTTATTATTAACTTATGTGAGGGTTTACATAAGTTTACAAATCTAATGATTAATTTGTAAAATAAAATTAAAAAAATATTGACACCGATCATTTCTAAAAACAAAATTATCATCTCTAAATTCTTGCACCGTGAAATGGAAAGAACAATGACATGCTGGCTAGCCTCTTGCCTCAACTCTCACGACTGTCAAGTATTAAGGATTACTCAAAGAGTAATGCTATAAATTTTTTTAGAGTCATCCAAAATGTGATGTGGTTTTTAAAATCACCGTTGAATTTGAGATGTGATTTATTGACTTTTGATCTATTTGTGATTTTAAAAGTCACATCACATTTTGGATAACTCTAAAAAAACTTATAACATTACTCTTAATCAAATTCCTTAATTTAGGATTAAATAAATCCCCATTTATTATAAAATATTTCCATCTTTATTATATATTCAACACCCCTTCCACTCCTTTAAAAAAAACAATTAGGAAAGAATAAGAATGCCTCGTAACCAACGGTCATAACTAACACTGACATGTGAACTTGCTTAGACACATCTTTCTGAATCAAGCCAAAACCAAAAATTAAGGTGGTTAGGCTGCTGATCTCAACCGTCAAATCCATCTTTAGTAAAATAGCATTGTTTTTGCGCCTGACATGGCCAATCAATTGGATAGGTTTGTTCATCAAATTTGTATAAATCCTACCTACATTCCTCGTAACCTACCAAATTTGTACTTACTTACTCGACACTACAAAATTAAGCTTTTAAAAATGATGAAACACAAAAAATTAAATCCTTAAACCTATCTCATTCAAGGCTGACCCGACCCGATCACGCTTATGTTCCAACATCTACAACCACTTTCACACACGTCATTTCTTCTGATATTGAAACACGTGATTTTATGTTTATTTTGAGATAAAAAGAGATAAACAATTTATTTTTATTGTCACATCATTAAATTATAGTAGACTATAACAATAGGCTGCCTCTTTCCCTTTCTCCATATGAATTAAAAAATTATAATAATAAGTAATCTTATCTTAAGAAGCATCAAGTGTAATGGAGTGTGGAGGTGATGTATATGGAAATCTACGTCCTCGGCTTTGGCTTGTTTTGTCTCGAACAATATAAAAGATGATGACGTCAAATTAACAACGTACCCTGCACGAGTGTCAAAGTCGTGTAGTAGTATGACAGCAATGGCCACTCTGCCATGTTATTAAACAATTAATATACCTATCAACTCTTAATTATCAATTAAAATTAAGACAATCTTAATTGCCTACCTAGTTCTGTACTACCAAATATGTCCATGCCCATTGCCAATAATCTATAATATTCCTTTGTGAATAAATAAAAGGGTTTTACAGCATATTGCCAGTTGGACTTTGGCCTAATACAAGAACACATATATATATATATACTTCTGACAGCACCTCCAAGAAAATGTTTGTTTTTTATTGTATTTTAGGATTGTTTTTTAAAATTTTTTATAAAAAAATAGAGTTTTAATGTGAATAAGGCTTTAGAAATTTCGAGGCTTAAGACGATTAGAACAATATTTATTTAAGTTTCGATCTTATATGTATTTTTTTTTCTTTTCTTTTTTAAAAATCAATTCTTCTTGTTTTATGAGATGCAAAATTACTAATTAATTTGGTTTTATTGTTAGACTCCAAATCTCTCACACGTGTAGAAATGAATGGTGTCACATAATACATAGGCTATGAAGTCTCTCACACAAAGAGAAACAAAATGCACTCACAATTTTTATTGGCTAATATTTAAGGGTTTTATTATTATTATTATTTTTATTTTACTAGTGGGGCCTTAGGCAATGATCACCTAAGTGGCCTACCTATTTAGTCGACTCGAATGTGAGATAAAAGTAAACTATATTTGTGATTTTAGTAGCGGTGGGTATCAGTTTCGTTGGTGTCAGTAGGAGCATTTTCACCGATCAAATCGTAGAAGTCAATTAATTAACTGACTCCGTACCGACAATAAATAATATCAACCTTTTCAATTAATCGGTTAATTGGTGGTCAATTAAGTCGATTAATTATCAACAAAAACACACACACACACACACATATATATATATATATTTTATCCTGTCATAATGCAAAATAAGATATTACAATGTTGAGTATATCCACATTAGAGTAGAAAGATTGAATTTTACAAATGTGAAAAGATGACATAAATGTGAGTAATTAATATAGTATAATTGAACTCAAACTCATAAATTTAAGCTTTTAAATTAAATGGTATCATAATATACTGTATTATAATCTCATTAAAGTCTCTCCAACATGTCTATCTCCCTAAAGTCTATATATAGAAAAACTACACATGCATCCATCTCATTAATTATTATTGACCGACCTTAGGAGTCTTAACCATTATTGTGATAATATGTCTACGGTCAAGGGTTGGTAAATGGGAGAGTGACAATTATTGTCACTTGTCAGCAATGCCTGAATTCAATGACCGTGTTCGACCAGGAATAAGATATTTTTCGTTTTACTTGAAGTTAAGAAGAGTAAGAATCATTTTATGACCAAAATTTTATTTTATTGCATTTAACGATATATATAGTGATACGTCATTTAAAACATTTAATGATATGATAATAGATTTACTAGGATTTGGTTTACAGGCTGTTATTTATTTATTTTGACATGTCCACACAAGGGAAGGGGAAGGAGGGATTCGAATTAGTGACTTCCGCTTCATGAGGCGTGATTCACAGCCGATTAAACTACCTCTTAAGGACTACATGTTGTTATTAATTGTAGTTTAAATAACGGTCAATATTGAATCTCTCAAAATCTTTTTTCATTTCTCTCTCCTATTAAAAGCTTCTTAAAGTAAGTCAACTTTGAAATTCAATCTTAACCATTGTTTACACTACAACATACATGTTATTTTAATAACAACATATAAGTTCCCAAGGGGTAGCTCAATCGGTTGGGGACCTCACCTTATGAAGTGGAGGTCATTAGTTCGAATCCTCCCTCCTCCCTCTTGTGTGGACATATAAAAAAAAAAAAATAACAATAATAACAGCATATAAGCCGGATCCGATTTTACCATGAAACAATATATACCATTAAATGTAATATTTAATCTTGACTATCAAATACTTGAAATGGAGAGGAGATGGATGATTGAGGATGGGCTTCCATTAAGCCCTCAAGCATGGGCTTTAATATTATCAACCGTTCCCCAGCCCAAACGCTAAAAAGGCATTTCTTGCAAAATTGCTCACTGAATATACAGCAGCCCACACGGGATTGCACTTGATCCCGATTCAAAGACCTCAGCGACCCAATCTCTCATTAGATCCAAGGTGTTGGATAACCACGGATGCACAAACCCGCCTGCCGAATCAGGTAAACCCAGATGTCCGAGTTCAATGGGCCAAACCGTATGGTACTGGAAATACTCTTGAACTCCAATGGGATCCAAACAAAAAAATTGTTAAGCCCATATGGAAAGGCCCTATCTAAATTTGTGGCCCGACGCCAGCAAGCTTACCAAGTTCTCTCGGTTCACCGGTTTACTCACCAGCGACTGCAACGTTAATTTTGGCGAGCTCTGTGGCTTGCGTCTGAGGTCAAAACTCGAATACGCGAATTAAAGACAAAACCCGGCATTCAAAACCACTTGCAAGCAAAGCACAGTGAGATCGTTACGCTTCGTTTTGATCAGTTTAATCGATCATCATCGCAATCAAGTAATTTTTCCTTGCTATTTTCCCTGCATTTCTAAGGAACTTTCAATTTAGGGGTCGTTTCTTTAGTTTGTGTTTCCTGTGAGCTCTTTTTGTATTTTTGGTAAAATAATATAATAATCCATGTTTGTTTGATCGAGTTTGATCTGAACAAGATTGTTTGAAATATTTTGACGTTTTTTTTCTTCTTCAGGATTTTCTTACAATTTGGTGACCTAGGAATATGGATTTGGTGTCTGGTTACAAGGTCACCTCTCTCAATCTCTTTCTCTCTCTACAGTTTAATTTTTATTATTGTTGTAATATCACATTTATTAGCAAACTGCGAAGCCTAAATTTGTAATGCATGTTCTACTGGATGTAAATTTAACACAATGAATAAGTACTCATAATATGGTCTTCTTTGGTATTTTCATTTTCGTATTTTTCTTTGTCTATTCTACGATTAGGTCTTATCATTTTTTTTTTTTTGTTCATTTTGTAGCATGATAATTAAAACCTTAAATTTGAATTGCAAGCATATGATTTTGTCTACAAGATTACTGGTTACTATAAATGGTTGAATTTCTGAGTATCATGGGCAGAAAAGTCTTGAATGAGATGTAATAAATTCACGATTGGTTGTTTACTTTCTCTCTCAAGTGTATGATTTTACTGTATTTCAAGTCGTGGGCAAGCATAGGTTTTTGGGTTCTTTAGAGGGATGTCTTTTGGTTAGTGGTGCATTCCCACTTATTCTGGGCCAATATATATGATTGAATAGATATAGTCAACGGTATTCGTGCTTTGTATTTTTATATTCGTTTGTAATTAAGCAGCAAATTATCATGCAGGGGGTTGTTGGGCTTGTTTTTGGGAATGAGAATTCTGCTTCAAATGAAGACAGGTAGTTTTCTCTTCTATACTAGTGATATTTATGAGTTTGAATAAAGTGTATGCAACTCAGATGTGCTGCAACTCTTTCTTTCGTGCCAGTCAAAACTAATTCTAGAAGAACTTGTCGAGACATAAGGATATGTAGTCTATGAGTCCGTTTGGATTTGTGGTTTTAAAATGTGTGATTTGAAAACGCGACTTTTAAAAACGCAGCTAAACGTTTGGTAAAATCGTGATTTAACCTTTAAATTTGCAATTTATTCTTTAAATTTGTGCGTTTTTTTAAAAACGCACCCCCTTACATACGATTTAAAAACACAGATTTTTCTACGTTTTGCAATATTTTAAAAACACACTCGCAAACATTACACTTTTCGCGATTTTGCTTAAAATTAAAATCATACTCTATGACTCAGATATGCTTTGCCTTCTCATATTATACTTGTTTGATCAAATATTTGTATTCCTATGTTGCTGTTGGTGCTTCATCAGTGTTAGGAGAGATATTGTCCATGTAATATGTAAGGCTTAGGATGAGCCGTAGACTCTGACATCCTCAGTTCTGCACTAGGAGTTTTCCTGAATTACCTTATACACGTTTCTTGTTATGGTGGGTGGGGTCGTGTATCCAGGGTTTACTCCCTAGGATTGGGTCCAAAGGGCCCAGCCTTGGTGAGGTTTCATGTCAGTTTAAAAAATGTTTGAAGGCTTATAGACATTGGAAAATAATGTATTATTTCATTGGAATGGGTGGTGGTTCTGGTCAGTAGTTTTCAAGAAATATGCATTTGGTTGGTTTATGCAGCTGGTAGCCTGTTTTGTATTGTATTCTTTGCTCAAATCAATTTAGTTGCTACCATTTGCCTTTCTTTCAATTTCATTTCGTACATCCTGAATATTCTATGATGTTCTTTGCTTTGTTACTTATTTTCATGCTTTTGATTAGAAATTTGGACCATCCATTTTTATCATCACTATGCAATATTATATGCTGGAGAAGTGTATGCTTATGTAATCAATCCATTGTGTGCTTTATATTGCTAGCTATGTTGAGCGCTTGCTCAACCGAATAAGCAATGGTCAACTGGCAGAAGACAGGAGGAGTGCTATGATTGAGCTTCAGTCTGTTGTAGTGGAAAGTCAAGCTGCCCAGCTAGCATTTGGTGCAATGGGTGAATGCTTCTCTCTTTTTTGATAAAGTGGGTTAGTCTTTGTACTATGACAGCCATGTATAATATATTTGGTTTACTTTTGCAGGGTTCCCTGTAATTATGGGGGTCTTAAAGGAAGAACGTGACGATGTTGAAATGGTGCAGTTATTTCTTTCCTTCGTATTTGTACTTGTCATTTTTTTCCTGTTCTTAGTTTAATTTCATCACTCAAAAAAGTACTTATGAAGTTCTACATTTAAGAGAAAAAGAGTGAAAACTGAACTCTGACTTCCAGTTGTGCACAGCTTCCTGGTATAAATTTCTCGTTAGGCCTTGAATATAGAGGTTTAGGTAGTTTAAAACAATTCTGACATGTTCTTCAGTATCAGCTGTCTTCTATTCTGAAACATTTTATGGTTTAATGGTTAAATTCAACAGTTAGGCAAAACCCAATGGCCCGATCCATATGTCTTTTTGTAAATTGATCTTATGGTTTCCTCTATTGAGTATTAGCCTTTTTCCTCGAATTGATTGCCAAATTTCCAATGTGCTATATCTTATTAAAATACCTCTTATGACCATGATAGAGGAGCCGTACAGATTTGGTTCTGAACATGGACAGAGGTTGTGAAGAAAATATTCTTGACTATAGTTTCAAAAGTATGTTTTGAAGTATTCCACATTCTACTTGCAAAGAAAAAGAAAAGAAAAAAAGAAGAAGAAATATTTCACTCTCTAAGAGCATTTAGATCATTGAGATGGTTCTTCAGCTGTCTTAATGGAGAATCAGATATTTTACTCTGCTGAAGCTCTTTTGTGGTCATTGGTGGAAACCGAAAGTGGGACATAAGGCTTTTTTCTCTGTTTTGTGTTTTTTTTTTTTTTTTTGAAAAAAATGCTCTAGAGGTCCGAGGTATGACTTTTTTTTTCAAGTCACTCCCTGAGGTTTAAATTTAATTGATTTACTTCGTAAGGTTTCCATTGTTATCAAATGGAATCTTCTGTTTGCCTTACATTAAATTTTTCACAGTACTGTCACGTCATACCCAATTAGAAGGTGGAAGGAATTTAATTTCCTATTCTGACCGGGGACACATGTCATCTTCTAATTGGGTATGATATGGCGGCACATTTATAAATTTAACAGAAGGATCTATTTTAACAATTGAAACTTTAGGGAGTAAATCGATCAAATTTAAACTTCAAGGAGTGATTTGATAAAAAGTCATACCTCAACGTCAGGGACCTCTAGAGCATTCCCCACCCCCCCACACACACACACTTTTTTTTATTGCTGATAAATAATAGTCCACTCTTATTGCAGTGTTAATTTCTTAGCCTCCAAGATTGATTGTTATACCCTATTCCTTCTTCTGTGACTTTATGAATTTTCCATTCTGAACAAAATGCTCTTTCTTTAATTTTATCATGTTCCAAGACTGAGTAAGACAATGAGTTTATCCATTCCATTTGTGCAGGTTCGAGGTGCTCTAGAAACTCTTGTAGGTGCCCTCACTCCTATTGAGCATGCAAAAGGGCCAAAGAATGAGGTTCAACCAGCTTTAATGAACACTGATTTACTTTCCAGAGAAGCAGACAGCATTTCTCTTCTTCTAAGTCTGTTGGTGAGAGCTTGAAGGGTTAAATTTTGTATCATCATGAACATTTTGTTAATTGCATTTGGTTGGTTTATGCATTTTCTGCTTGGCTTATGCATCTTTTCATTTTTCTTTTTCTTTGGTGTTTTGGCAGTCGGAAGAGGATTTCTATGTACGATATTATACTCTTCAACTTTTGACAGCGCTCCTCACAAATTCTCCAAATAGGTATTAGTTTTTTGGGAGATATTAGTTTTTTGGCTACTATCTTGCCTATGTGCGTTTGCTTTTGGATTCTTTTAAATTGTGCTGGGAAGAATTTTTTCTGAGTTCCTCTTCAGGTTACAGGAAGCCATTCTGACCATTCCTCGTGGTATAACTCGGTTGATGGATATGCTAATGGATCGTGAGGTAGAAAACCTGTTCATGGGATCTTGCTTCAGCTATTTTTTTTCCCTCAAATTTATAGTTGAGCTTTGTCATAGGCATATTTCTTCACAATAGAAGCTTTTAGGTGTGATCTCATTTGGTAGGAAAATTTTAATTTTGTATATGAACTCCCGGGCTGATTTTTCCATTTACAATTTCTGTCTATTAATCTTTCACTTTAAAATATAACTTGCTGGAAACCTTTAAGATGTTGGCTGTTGTATTACTTAATGTGAAGGGAACACCAACATATCTTCAATTGTTTGTACTTTGTACTTTCATTGAAAATGATTGTGGTTGTTTTAGGTCATTCGAAACGAGGCCTTACTGTTGCTTACTTATTTGACCCGTGAAGCTGAGGTAATATTTTCCTTTTAATTCTTCATTTAATTATTCTGTTTAACCTGCACTCAAAAAGTGTGTTTGATTTCCTTACTAAGTAAAACAGTTTTGTGATTTTAGGAGATTCAAAAAATTGTGGTATTTGAAGGTGCTTTCGAGAAGATTTTCAGCATCATCAAAGAGGAAGGAGGTTCAGAGGGTGGTGTCGTTGTGCAGGTGATTCATTGTTATTCTTGCTTGTTTGCTGAAAATCACTTGTTTATACAAGCAGCTTTGATTGATTGGCTTCTACAATTAAACTTCCTTTTTTTTTTGGTGCTTCATATTTATTACTCTCTTTTTATGTCAATGAGTTGAGCTGCTTGTCATGGATTACTAAGAGGGCTTCATTGATAAAGTACCAGAGCTTAAATGCCTCTATTGCGTATTACTAATTTGCCAGCTAAATGAGACAGCTCTTTATATGCTAAAATTAATCAACCATATCCATCAATGTCAGATTTTGAACACTATTGTTCATCATGGATTTCTGTAGTTATGATTCCACTTGTAGCCTAAGTGAAGGAGAATTTTGGTTTCACCACTGTTTTTTTGAGATTGACATCCGCATGCTTTATATTATCTTTTGGCACTCCTCGTGGTTACGGATTATGTTGCTCATCTGCCACGTACTAGTTAAACATTTAGGTGAGGAGAAAACATATGGAAAGGAATTGGTGATCTATTATCATGATTTTGCTTTCTCTATGATTCTACTTGCTCAGACACACTTAAATGTAGAGAAGGAAGTTTATTCTTTGTAGAGAATTTGTTAGAATAAACAGACCATATCCTCATGCCTTTAAAGCCTGTTTTCAAGAATTTTTGTCTGTGTCAGAACTCAGAAGACAAAGTGGTTATTAATCAAAGCTTCCATGAGTTTTTATTCCTCCATTCAGTTCTATTTTTCTTTACAAGCATTTGAAATTCTATGAATATCTTGGTTGAAAAACCTTTGTACATGTAACTGTGCAGGACTGTCTTGAATTGTTGAACAATCTTCTCCGCAGTAATGCATCTAATCAGGTTTGCAGCCTCTGTTGTCTTATTATTTATGCATGAGATTCTTTCCTGCTACTAATTTTTGAAATATGGTTCAGATACTACTGAGGGAGACCATGGGATTTGACCCCTTAGTATCAATTTTGAAACTACGGGGAAGTTCTTACAATTTCACCCAACAAAAGGTTAGATACTCAAATGTATATAAATCTATGTCATAGACCTTTGGATATGCTGTCACAGAAGCCTTACTGGTTTTTCTTCTTGTCCTTGAAACAATCGCCATGCCAGTAGACAATTATTCTACTCAGTGCATTGGAAACCATTAATTTGTTAATGACGGGAGGTCCAGAGGCTGATCCTGGAAAAGATGCGAATAAGCTGACAAATAAAACTACGCTGGTTCAGGTTTCTTACTAACTCTATATCTGCTACGATTAGTGCCTTAGATCATTCTTTTGGCTGTATCTTATCCTGTATTTTGTGCATTGGTTGTAGAAAAAAGTATTGGATCATCTTCTGATGTTGGGTGTTGAAAGCCAGTGGGCACCAGTAGCTGTCCGTTGTGCGGTAAGATGACTATTCTGGATGTTCTTCTCTCCCTCTCTCTCTGTCTCTCTATCCCCACCCCTCCCCTCCCACCCTCTCTCACTTCGACACACACGTTGCATATAGAGAGAGTTAATAGATGAGATATTACACTTTAGTAACCATTTAGGCTTCTATTTCGAATTTTCACTACCCTTTTTTTAAAGTCTGCCTTTTATTCCTCCTGATATGAGGCATTGTTACTTATAAAGTGGAAGGATATTGCAGATGATGTCCACCTGATGGACCTTCTCATTCAGCAGTTGCAGTAGCATAGCGTCAATTATTTTTGTGTTTGTTAGGTGGATTGCATATTCACCTCCTTGTTGCTTTCTTCTTTTCTTTTATCTTCCCTTTTACATACCATGGTAACTTTAATCACCTATTGCTTGATTATTAGGGAGTATAAAGGTAAATCTCTGCATTACTCTTTATGGTTATTCACTTTGTCAGGCATTAAGATGCATTGGTGATCTGATTGCTGGACATCCCAAGAATCTTGATATCCTCACAAGCAAAGTTCTTGGAACAGAGCCACAAGTAGAACCTGCTATGAACTCAATTCTTCGAATCCTTTTGCGGACGTCTAGTATGCAAGAGTTTATTGCAGCTGATTATATTTTTAAGAACTTTTGTGAGGTTGCGTATTTTATAAGATTTTGTTTGTGTACATTATTGCTTCTTGACCTTGTATGTGTAAGCTTCGTTTTAATTTGCTTTGCTTTGTTTGTTCCCTCTCATTTGAATCAGAAAAATGCCGATGGCCAAACAATGTTAGCATCCACCTTAACTCCTCAGCCGCATTCAATGACTCATGCTCCCCTTGAGGAGGATGTGAACATGTCGTTTGGAAGGTTTGTCTGTTCTGTGTGCATTGAGGATTGCATTTTACCGTTGATTTCTCTGTTTTAAGTTTGGTCAGTATATTAGATTATGTTACATGAATTAATCATAGATCATCACATTCTTTTCATTTTTAGTTTAAAAAGGCCACTTTTGATGAATAAACCTTAAAAGTGTTTTTCTCCTGCAGCATGCTATTGCGTGGTCTTACATTGAGTGAAAATGATGGTGATCTTGAGGTAATGTGATGCTTTAGTAATTTAACATATGTTCCAAATACAAAACTAGTACTAGCTGAATTGTCAGATCATCTAATCTTTTATGTACAAAGATTATGATCTTTTTATGAGCACTAATAGAACTTTAAGCTTTTATTTTGGGTGCTTGCTATGTGAGAACTGTCTAGCTAATATTTTGAAGTGCAGACTTGTTGCAGAGCTGCTAGTGTTCTTTCTCATGTGTTGAAGGACAATTTCCAGTGCAAGGAAAGGGTAAGCGGTCACTTTTTATGATTTTGTACTTCTTTTTTTAGATAGGTAATCAAGCAAATCTCATTAAAAAGCATAAGGCGATGGTTTAGTACTTCTTTCACCTAACAAAGAAACAAGAATTATTGTCATGAGATTAAAAGTTATCTGGTAAATGCTTGCTTTGGATCGAGACATATTGATTTTTGTTACTAATTACTTGTTTCTTAAAAGGATAATAGAAAATTTCTTTTTTTATTTTATTTTTGGCTAAACTAATATGATAATAGGCTCCTTCATCACCATTTATACTTAACTGCTGTAAAATTTACTTATATTTCTTTCATCTACTCCATCATTATATTGTTTTTCATTATGATTGCATGATAAATGGTTCTAGTTGGGGCTAACTATCCTTCATACTTTATATGATAGCTGCAGAACTTATATTAATTCTTTTACAATGGTATGCACCTTTAGCCTTACTGTTGAATTTTACTTACCACTCACCATTGGTCACTCTGCTTCCACCTTAGAAGGCATTGACCATTGACAGAAAATATGTTTCTACATGGGATATAAAGTTTTGAGGTAGGTAAATCTGTGCCACTAGAGGGTGAAGATGACTATTGCACTTCAGCTATTGAAAAGGAGAAAGTGTCGAGGAAAAAAAAATAAAAAAGGAAAACCAAGGAACTTTGTTTTCTCTGTTGAAACTTCTTTGGATGGGAAAAAATGACTCTTCACTCATGTTTATCTAATCTTATTAGAAACTTTTCAGGTTTTACGAATTGAACTCGAGGAACCGATGCCATCCCTTGGAGCGCCAGAGCCACTAATGCACCGAATCGTAAAATACATGGCTCTTGCCTCTTCTATGAAAAATAAAGATGGAAAATCAAGGACATCAGGAGATCTGTATGTTCAGCCAATCATCTTGAAATTACTGGTCACATGGCTAACTGATTGCCCTAGCGCAGTCAATTGCTTCCTAGATTCACGTCCCCACCTTACATATCTGCTTGAGTTGGTATCGAACTCGTCTGTAACAGTGTGGATAAGGGGTTTGACAGCAGTTCTCTTGGGAGAATGTGTGATTTACAATAAATCCAATGATAATGGAAAGAATGCTTTTGCAGTAGTTGATACAATAAGCCAGAAACTCGGGCTTACATCATACTTCTTGAAGTTCGACGAGATGCAGAAAAGCTTCCTTTTTACCTCTGCAAAGTCAGCTCAGCATCGTAAACCATTGACAAGATCTACTGCTGCCAGTTTGGCAGAGATTGAAGATGTTGTGGAGAATGATTCGCTTGATCAGAAAGATGTGGATCATCCAATTCTTTCAGCAATATTTGATGATCAATTTGTGAACCTTGTTAAGAGTTTGGAGGCAGATATCAGAGAAAGCATTGTTGAGGTCTACAGTCAGCCAAAGAGCAAGGTGGCAGTGGTGCCAGCAGAATTGGAGCAGAGAAGTGGTGAAAGTGATGGAGAGTATATCAAAAGGCTGAAAGCATTTGTAGAGAAGCAATGCTCTGAGATTCAGGTATTGTTCTATGTACAACTAGTGCTTTTTCTATTCTTTATAATTTTATCTTTTTTTTGATAAGTAGAAGGAAAATATAATAATCAGATAATTTTATCTTCTGAAAAGCATCACTTAATAATGGGGAGAATACCAGTAGGATAGTAATATAAATCAGCCATAGGTTCCCTAGTGTGTTTGTCAAATACCCTAGTGTGTATTTTATGCATTTTGTTATTTTTTAATAACTAAAATATGCAAATTATTTTCTTGGGCTTTACACTCATTTTGTAGTGAGTTAGGCATAGTCACTCTCTGTGCATGGTCGTTTGGTACATAAGAGCTGGTGATTAATGGGATATTGGAACGATTGCTGAAAGATTTCTGTAGAACTGCACTTCATTATGCATATTTAGCATATATGGGACTAAATTGGACCTGCTTTTCTTCTTCCCTTTCTTCTCTTTCAGGACCTTCTTAGTCGAAATGCACTTTTGGCTGAGGACCTCACAAAAACGGGTGGAGGCGGTTCTTCCCAGCCTGGGCAGAGAGTGAGTGGGGGCTTGGATAGGGTCCAGGTGGAGACACTCCGGAGAGATCTTCAGGAAACATCTCAACGGTTGGAGATGCTGAAAGCAGAGAAAGCACAGATCGAATCGGAGGCATCCATGTATCAAAACTTAGCTGGGAAGATGGAATCCGATCTGAAGAGCCTATCTGACGCTTACAACAGTCTTGAACAAGCCAACTTCCATTTGGAAAAGGAAGTGAAAGCTTTGAAGAGTGGAGGGCCCGCAACATTTTCAGATGTTGAGGCAATAAAGGCCGAAGCAAGGGAAGAAGCCCAGAAGGAGAGCGAGGCAGAACTGAATGATTTGCTTGTGTGCCTCGGGCAAGAACAGAGCAGGGTTGAAAAATTAAGTGCAAGGTTGCTTGAGCTAGGGGAGGACGTTGACAAACTGCTCGAAGGTATTGGAGATGAGAGTGGGCTGCCTGAAGATGGTGAAGAGGAGGAAGACTGAATATATATGAGGAAGAGGGGGCAAATCTCCCCTTCTCGAGCCTCGTGAAATAATCTGCCTTAATTTTTCCTTGTTTTCTTGCATTTAGGTTTGCTTTTGTTTTCCCGTTCCTTTATTTGCACGCTAAAACCAGTGTCCCTATATGTGTAAATTAATGTGGATTAATGTTAATGATTTGATCATTCTTCAATCTTCAGTCATTGACCCATTTCATTTCATGATTAAGGTTTTACTTTATTTTATTTAGGAAGAAATTTTCTTTAGGGATAAATGCAAAATTGGTCCTTATGGTTGGCCTAATTTACAAATCACTCTATGTGGTTTAAAAAATAATTTACAGGTCCCTAAGGTTGGTCAAAATAACATTTTACTCACTGAACTCATTTTTCGTTAAATGACTTAACGGAAACCGTTACATTATCACATCACACCCAATAAAAATAAGACACGTATTCTTTTTTATTTATGCTTTTAAAAAATGACAAATAAGCTTTTTCACATTATTTTGAGGCTTCAACATACTCCACGTCAAATTAAATAAACCTAATCTCTTTATACCCTATGTGCCGCCGTTGTCTTCATCTTCCCCAACGATTCTTGCTGTCGTCTTTATTTGCGTTTTCTGTTAAGACTTACATCCACACATGAATATTCATACAAGCACAAGTACCATCTTACACATGCACACTAAGGAACAAAACAAGCCCCATAAAAGAAAAAAACAATTGCATATCTCAAAAAAGAGATCACTTTATAAAAGATGAACCTACAAGTTTACTTTTTAAAGCCACCATCTTCCAACATCTATTTAACACAAACCAGAAAAGTATTTGCCATAGAACAAAAACAAAAAAAACTTTTACTTTTTAAAGCCATCATCTTCCAACATCTATTTAACACAAACCAGAAAAGTACTTGCCATAGAACAAAAACAAAAAAACCAGACACACAGAGAGGGAGAGATTGTTTCCATAAAAAAGTACTGTTAAAAAAGACAGATGCCCAAATCTCAAACGCAGATGAAGACAACGGCAAGAATCATTGGAGAAGATGAAGATGATGGCGGCATAGGGGAGATAAAAGGATTATGTTTATTTAATTTGACATGGAATGTGTATTGGAGCCTCAAAATGACGTGAAAAAAGCTTATTTGTCATTTTTTAAAAGCATAAATAATAAAAAAAAAAACACGTATCTTATTTTTATTGGGTGTGATGTGGCAATGTAACGGTTTTCATTAAGTTATTTAACGGAAAATGAGTTCAGAGAATAAAATGTTATTTTGACCTACCCTAAGGACCTATAAATTATTTTTTAAACCACAATGAGTGATTTGTAAATTAGGCCAACCACATGGACCAATTTTGCATTTATTCATTTTCTTTAACTTAGTCTAATAAGTGTCAAATGTCATCCCAAACATGTTTTATTTAATATTTTAACAGTCATTTATTGTTATTCTACTAATCTAGGAACCCAAATATTATTTTTTTAGAAACTCAAAAATGGTGAACAATACTTGTAATTTATTAAAGTAAGTTGAAGGAAATTTATTCCAAATTAGTTTGGAGAAAATTTGTGTCATTTTATTTATTACATTTAATAATGTATATTATGTTAGTTAAAATTTTTAAATCATGTGACTATATTTTTATTTTATGGCATGATAAAATGTGACGTGGGAAAATTGAGACGGTCAGATTAAAAATTGCACATAGATTTAAGTGCGATAGATATTGCACGACATCACAATCAAGGGATCTCAATCCAAACGGAAGCTGAACCGGAGTCGAACTCTGACTGAATGACGTGGAACGTTGACAGATGAGACGTACACGTATACATTCGCTGAGGGTAGCAAAAGCCAAAAGCTGGAAGGAGTTGACACAGAAGAACGATTGGGATTTGAATGGATGCGAAAGGAGCTTCTGCGGATTCCACTTCGTCGGGTGCGAGTGCGATCGAGCACAAGGCCCATGCGAGGGTGGGACTGGTCGGGAACCCTAGCGACGTCTACTACGGCAGTACGATCTCCTTCACGCTCGGTAACTTCTGGGCCTCCGTGCTATTGCAGCCGTCCGATGAGCTCGTCATCAGGCCCCACCCCACCCACGATTTCGTCCACTTCCGGTCCCTCGATCAACTGGTCCTCTCTCTCTCTCTCTCTCTCTCTCTTAAATGATACGTACATTTGTGTAATTGTGCATGTATGTATCTTTGTTTTGGTCTGGTGAGCTTGATCTGCAATGTATTGTCTTGGAAATTAGAAGATCTGTGTTCTTGAATTATGGATTTCTTTTTTTTTTGTTAAGCTATATCGATTTCGGTATTGCATACAATATATAAGAAGCTCGAATTTATAGCTACATTTTGCTGAATGTGAGTTTCGATTTTTATTTTTTCTTTTATGCAAAATCGTGCTTGCTTTTTTGTGTATATTCGAATGCGTTTTAGACTCGATGTGTAGCTCGCATTTCGAATTTGATCAAATTTCAAGTTAGATCTTGATGTGTGGGATTTGAAATGATAGAATTAAAGGTCCAGTTTTTGATTTGGTGAAGATTTTGATATTATTGTGGGTTTGAGCGTATAGTTTTTTTTTGTTCATGAGTGTGAAGGTTTTATACACGCACTTATATGAAGAATATTGTGGTAGTATACATTTATCTTAGTCCTTGTACATGATGCAAATGCTTGTGAATTTTATGAGGGTTAAAAATATGCTCTTTCCTTTGTTTACAGGTGAATCGATTGAATAACGAAGGTTATTATGGAGGTGTACGATTACTTATGGCAATTTGCAAAGTTTTCCATAATTATTGCAAAGAAAACAAGATTGATATTCATGGGGAAAATTTCACTCTATCATATGACACTAATATCCCTCGCCAGGTAGAGCTTAAGCCCGTTCTACAAGAGATCACTTTCCTCCTTTTGTGAAAATGATTGTGTCAATTGTCATACACAATTCTATGAATTTTTTTTTTTATTATTATTTATTTATTTATTTATAATTTTGTTCTTGTATTCCTATGTTTGCTTGTGAAATTTACCCTTTTTTACATGTCTATTCTGTTGGCATTGAGGTTTATGATCCATTTATCCAACTCTCCTTCTGGGTAAAATGATTAGGAATAACATGTTTACAACCTTAGAACGATTGTTTGTGCTGAATAAAAGACATCTTTGTTGCTGGTTCTGATTTTCTTTTGTCATGGCATTTGGTAAGGAAATCCAATATGCCCTGGCATCGAGATACCCAGGAATGTGGTGCCTAGGAATCTGAACGTCCCGTGCATGTAATCATGCCATGTTTGGTTTGATTAGGAATTTGATAAGATACCATACATACCTTAAGAACTGTTATTGACATATATATTTTTCCTTGTGGAGAAAACTAAACTGCAAGTATATTTCCCTTCCTGGTTTTGTTGCAAAGTGTGTAGATATGACTTTTTTGGCCCGTATGTCTTGTATTTTCCTTCTGTTTGTGTTATTACTATTCTTTTCAATATGAGTAGTAGTTGGACATGACTTAATATTTGACTCTTCTGATATTGCAACATCTGGCTTAAGTTATAATTTTGACATTTCAGACAGGACTTTCAGGTTCGAGTGCCATTGTATGTGCTGCCCTAAGCTGCCTTCTTGACTTCTACAGAGTTAGGCATTTGATTAAAGTAGAGGTCAGGCCTAATCTTGTCCTTGCTGCAGAGAAGGAACTTGGAATTGTTGCTGGTCTCCAAGACCGGGTGGCACAGGTTTATGGGGGCCTTGTTTACATGGTACTTGATTTAAATTTTTAACACAGGTCATGCACATCTAATGGATAAAAGTTGAAAACTTGAAATGAATGAGATATTTATATTTTCTTCTGTAGGATTTTAGCAAGGAATACATGGATGTCTTGGGGCATGGCATCTATACACCCATGGATATTAGCCTTCTCCCACCTCTTCATCTCATCTATGCTGAGAATCCTAGCGATTCAGGGAAGGTTAGCATCGAACCATGGCTTTGTTTTCCTTTCTAAATTCTTATATGATATGGGTCATCATTCTCATCTGATGTAGTTATGCATGATTTCCAAAATTTCTTTTGCACCTATGGTCTTTATGCTAAAGAACGGGCATGCAATAGTTTTTCAGACAAGTTACATATCCCACATTTTTGCCTACATCACGAAGTATCTGGTTAGAGGGGAGCAGTAATCCTTGTAACTTGGTTAGATGGTCTTATCACCCTTTTCAATGCTTAAAAACAATAAGTTTTATACTTTTCACATCTTAACTACTTTTTGTTTAATTCTCTATAATTACGTGAGATTTCTATTTTTATTTGTTTGGTCAATGTGTAATATCATGTATTGGTTTGGTCAAGGGATTACACTGCCATGTTTCCTAAAATCATTTATACAGTCTAGTTTTACCTAGTAAGTAAGCAATGTGAGACTTAGTACCTATATGAGTATTTTTATAAACCATCAATTCTATGTGAGTTACGCATGTTCCCAATATGAGACCGGGATGTTACAAGACTGCCTTCCCTTATGACCTTGCAATTGTAATGGTAGTTACCACATTATTTGTTGTTCATGCAGGTCCACAGTACTGTGCGCCAAAGGTGGCTTAATGGCGATGAGTTTATAATATCATCAATGAGAGAAGTTGCAAATATAGCAAAAGAAGGAAGAACAGCATTACTAGAAAAGGACTATTCCAAACTTGCAAAGCTCATGAATCGTAATTTTGATCTTCGAAGGTAAAAAATTTCTAAAACTCAAGACAGTCAAAATCACATGTGAGAAGCCACTGATTATTATAATTCTGACACGAGATAGCCCGATTACACCCAATTGATGCTCTTTTGTTTTCATATCGGTATAGATAGATTGCACTTGGTGTAATTGAATATTTATTCTGGGAAAGATAAATGCTATTCTAATGAGAGTACTATCAATATTTTGAATGTTGTACAGGAGCATGTTTGGCGATGATGCCCTTGGTGCTTTAAATATAAAAATGGTGGAGGTTGCTCGAAAGGTGGGTGCTGCGTCGAAATTCACTGGTAGTGGAGGAGCTGTAGTTGCATTCTGCCCTGATGGGCCTTCACAAGTAAAGCTTCTGGAGGATGAATGTCAGAAAGCAGGTCTTACTCTTGTACCAGTAGAAGTTGCTCCTTCTTGTCTAAATGCTGATGACATTCAAACCCAAAAAAAATAGGGACTCACAAGCAAAGGTTACATCCAGCCTCTCTCTCACTCTCTCTCTAATCCCGAAGAGAACGTGAATAGAACAAGAAAGAACATGGTCTGAACCTTCATTTTTTTGTATTGATGTTTCATTTTGACATTATCCAATAATGAAAGAGCATTAAAACGTTTCAATGGGGCTGTCATATAATTCGAATAGCCCAATTGTAAGTGGTTCTTATCCCAAACTTTGGGATTCGGGCTGCTCAATTGCAGGAATCTTTATCTCGAACTTTCTCATTGCTACGCTAATGCGATAGTGCAAAATTAAAACACTTCACCTTATATATATATATATTCAATAATTATTAGCACACTAAATTCTGTTGAGTGGGGGCAAAATTTTTATTAGGAAAAAATGGGCTATTTGGAAGCACCTCAGTATGCTTACTTTTCTACCATTTTTCCATTTTATAGATCTACATCTCCTACAACTGGGGCACCCAAGTTGTAATGCTGCCCAACCTCCTTTTTGTGAACTGTTTGAAAAGCAATTCATACCCTCCAATTGTAGAGCATCCTAATAACTTTATTAGGTATTACTAATTTGCTCAAATCCCACACCGCAGACAACACCAACCTCATCATCATCATGTCGGAGGGAGAGACGATCCTTAGAGTGTCCGTGTTTTTTTATTTTTTTATTTGGAGCATGATAAAAATTCTGTAGTCCCAAAAAACTGCAAAAATTACTTGGTTAAAATTGAACTCTTATACAAGCTTCCACACCATGATCCGGGGGAGGAGTTCAATCTATAGCTAAATGATCTACTCAAATAAGATGTGGCTTGTTATGTTTCAGCAGTAAAGATTAAATATGCAAATTTCATAATTGTAAAGAAAAAATTGGTTAGCCTATAGTGGCCAAATTATGATCTTCTTCAGTTTATTTTAGTTATATTAGAAGGGTATTTTTGTCTCCAAAAAAATGAAAAGACAAATATTCCTAAAATATATCTAACTGAATGATTTCATTGGAGAGAATCCAGTTCCATGGTAGCCAAACTTCCAACAAGGCAACACGAGCTAAGGACTAAGCACCATGTGCCTTTTCCACTGTAAGATCACCAAGGAGCAAAATCAAGCTGTTGCCATGAAACCTCCAAAGAATATTCAACAATCATATCCCTTTCCCATGGACTACATTGACCTTTCTAGATTTCATTCAACCCTAAATCCTACATATTACACACAACACACACAAAAAAAAAAAAAAAACCTTAAAAGCTTGATCAGAACTCCTATAGAAATCACAAACCCATATACAGCATACCACAAAAGTTCGATGAGAAACTGCTTCATTTAAGTTACTTCAGGACACAATTTTTCCACCCTAGTCTCTAGACATTCTCCATCTTCTGTCCATTCATTAGATGGTTAATTCAATTACCCAACTTCAACTAAATCACATGATCTAAAAAAAAAAAAAAAAAAAAACCAAAAAATCACCCTATCTGTCTGAAACTATAATATTTCTACATGACAACAAATTACAGTAGTATGGCCTTCTTGGAGCACTGAAGTTAATGTTACAGGTGAAGATCAAACATACCAGAGGAAGACTCGGCTTCAATATTTTTCTTTCCAAAGATGAAGATTTTAAACCATACAGAAGAAACTCAATCATCACAAAGTGATGCAATGAGCTCGTGCGGTGAAGCCCAGATTGGAAGATCGATTAGAGATTGCTTCAACTGCTCCTCTTGTGCATTGCACATTGCTTCTGCTACATCGCATAAATTCGATACATCACGAACTATCGCTTCCTGGGCTTCCACCTGCATTGTCAAGACCCAAGAATTAGAATATTGTCAAAATCGAGTTCAACCAAAGAAGCCCCGGTTTTAGACTCGAGCAATTTGAAAAGCCTTAAAGCAGCTCTCTATCTCTATCTCAAAAAGACCAAAAATCTCTCTTTAAACAACTTTCTATCTCTGTTCTGTGGCTATCTATCATGGTGTAAGCACTGTAAGGAAAAGAAAAAGTGCCTAAAATTTTTGAATTTTGAAGAATAGTACATATCTTGAAACTCGAAGGCCCTAGTGCAATAAAAAGCTATAAAAGTGAAGGAATATGTTAACGACTTTAAAGCAGCAATTCTTCAACAGTAAAAATAAATTATAAGCAAAATTAAAGAAATCCCTAAAGACCGTGTCTTGGTTGCTCAGAAACTGAAGAAAAGTAAAGAAAAAAGGGAACCCTTTTGAATCGTATTCTAATTTCGTTCGGTTTTCCGAAGACAACAAAAATGTCGGCTGAACTGAGCCAAATAGTCGCAATTCAAAAAACCTACAAGACCCAAAATTTCAATTTTCTTCCCTTTTCCCACATTTCCGACCAACCAAACAATCTACAAGCAGATAACCTAAAAAAACATGAACCCAGTAACCTGCAGTAGAAGCTCATCCACCAGTGACCCATCAACGAAATCCGGCAAAGGAAAAGCACCGAAAGACGCCGTTTGCTCTTGTCCCTCTCGTTCCCTTTGTTCCGGCTGTCGAATCTGACTTTGATCCTGACTGACACGGGCTTTCTCCTCCATTGCACGCAACATGTTCGACAAAAGTTCCCACTGGTCGATCTCCATCTGGTACTGTGCTTTCAGCTTCAGCAGCGTCCTCCTCTTGCGCTCCCTCCGGCTCCTCTCCTCCGCCTGGGGATCCACGTTGGTTTGAGCCGCCGCCGCAGCCGCAGCAGCAGCCGGGTCGAAGCGGCGCTTCTTGCGCTTGTAGACGAAGCCATCGTCGTTATAAAGCTCCCACTCCTCGTCGGCATCCCGAGACGTGGTCGCCGAGTCCATGGCCCAAGCGCGCGAATTATAGACAAAACTACTCCATACAATACAAATGAAAAAAAAACGAGTGCCCAAAATGGAAAATTCAAAAAGAAAATGAATTGAGAGCGAGAGGGAGAGCGCGCGGGAGTGGATATGTTGGTGGGCTTATATTAATCGCGCCTCGCTTTTTTCAGTTGATAAGGTCCCACTTCACTTGTACGCACTAGTTTGGGAGCTTTCTTCGCAAGTTTTGAAATTTTGTTAAGGGATGGTTTTGTTAAGATATTTTGTAAAATTTCAAATAGTTAACTAAAAAATAATAATAAAAAATCTTACAAATAGTAGTTGAGGTGTAAAAATTCTTTGATTTTTTTTTTGCTCAGAAAAAATATAAATAGGTTTTGACTCAATTTTCGTTTAAAATTTTGATGAAAACATTTATATCATTATAAAATATATAAAAAAAGAACAAATATATTTTTAAAAAATAGAGGATCACCTATTTGGCCAAAGAGATATGATAAGAGTTCAACTGAATCCCATATAAGATCAAACTTTTGTGGACATAAATTTTGATTTTTGTTTATTTTTTGAAATTTTAATTTTGAACATAACATAATGTTTATATGACTTTGTGCTACATATGTAAAAATTGAATCTTAAATTGGCTCCCCCTATCATATTTCTTGGCCAAATAAGTAGCTCGACCATTTCCTTTGGTTGACTTGAGAGTGATAGAACTACTTTCATGGGTCTAAAGGATTGGGATCCTCGGTAATAGGAAAAAATTTCCCATCAAATTTTTTTGAAATTTTGGCCATCTATTTTCATCCAACAGTCAGTAACTCATTACATGTGTCATTTAATATAAAATAATAAAATAAAATAAATTATTAAAAAACATGAGATGGTTTGACTACCCCCATTTGGCCGCTTGACATGAGACATCAAAATTTTGGACCAAAGTTTGAAAGAAGTGCAGAACCCATATTGAATTATTGATATTGATATTGATATTGATATTAATCAATGATTATAAACCCTTGCGACACCAAACAATACAAAGCATCCATCCACTGCAAAAGCATGCTAAAACCCACACCCCAGACAACACCAACCTGATCATCGTCGTCAATCACCAATGGCGAAATCGCTCTCTCTAATCCGCTCCAGACTCATGGCCTCCTCCTTAACGCGAATACTCTCTCTGTCACTACCCAAACCTCGCAACAAACCCTTCTTTTCACTATCTCCCTCTTCGCTCTCTTTCTCCACCACATCCACCCCATACCCTCTTCAGTACGATATGATCGTCAACCGCCCAGCAACTCAGTCCCAACCTCGCCGCCGACCAGCCCGAGTCGGAAAATCTGACTCACCCAACTCGGACTCACCCGAAAAACCCGTTTCGGAATTGGGTTTTGAGGACTGGGTGGATAGAAAGCTGATATCAGAGAGTGAAACAAACCGACCCAGTTCGGATAACTTGGAAATGAACAAGTCTATGAGGAAGTATTACAATAAGAGGAGGAAGAGAATGTATGGGTCGGATTCGGATGAGGACGATAAGCGAAACGAGGAGGGCTTTGTGGAGCTGAAGCCTGAGGTGGTGGAGCTCAACACGTTGCACAAGAGAGAGGAGGAATTGTATTTCTACGATACGTTTGCCTACCCGTGGGAGAAGGAGAAGCATTACAAGATGGTGTACCAATTGGAGAAGAAGTACTTTCCTGAGCAGTGCCTTGACAAGGCATTTCTTGAACCCGGCGAAGAGAATGCGAGTAGTGTGAAGGGGAAGGTCAAGGTCAAGGTGAAGAAGAAAGATGGGGATTGCGATGAGGGAGCGGATGGTAAGAAGTTGGTGTTTTTTGAAGAGGGTAGAGAGGAATTGGCGAAGAAGGATGCGAGTAAGGATGTTACGGAGAAGAAGGTGGAGGAGTTCTTTAAGTGTTTGAAGAAAGTTCCCAATAAGGATGGTGAAGTTGGGAATGGGGAGCCGTACCTCGTGACAAGGAGTGCTGGGCTTCCGTCGGGATGGGATGGTCCGTGTGGGACGGTGGTGTTGGTGAACAAACCCAAAGGTGAGTCCATAGCTTTATTGTGGCATTGGAGATATGTATGGTCTTTAGGTATTGTTCGAGGAGTTTGAGATATGACTGTGATTGACAAAAATGTTGGAAGTAAAACTTTTGAACTCTAGTTTATTTCCAAGTTAAGGGTGGTAAGTTATTGGACACAAGAAATTATAGGAGCGATACTAATATAGTGGGGAGTGAGAATGATTATTGTTATTGAAGAAAAAATCTATAGGAAAACTCATTGGGAGTTACAACAATTGGCCTACAGCTACAAAAGTTGGAGATATATAAATCCAACTTATTATCAACAGTAAATGCTATTGGCTTCGGTTGAAGGTGCTGCGAGTGCAAGGAGAAGATGGAATGGGTTTTCGTTGGGATACTAGGAAATCTCATTTGCCTTTAAGTTATTAGAAACCAAGGCCTCCATAGAATACGGCATGGATTATGGTCCATCCCTCGTTTACCCAATTGAGGATTAACAGGATGATTTTTCTAATTTCTCAAATCTCTTAATGAACCTATTCTTGAAATTTTTCTTTGAAGTTACAAGTAAAATCTTGAATATTTAGGTACCGTTCTTTTATTAATCAGAATATAACAATATCATATTGCGAGACAGGATGGACTTCATTTACAGTTTGTGGAAAGCTGCGTCGCCTAGTCAAAGTGAAAAAGGTGCCTTTTTGCTAGCGCATTTGCATGTAGGTACGCCTTCTGTGAATGCTCCTTAACATTTTTTTTATTTTTTTTTTGAGTTGTAGGTAGGGCATGCTGGAACCCTTGATCCAATGGCAACTGGTTTGTTAATTGTATGTGTTGGTAAAGCCACTAAGTTGGTAGAAAGGTAAAGTTTTGAATCTTCCAATTTAGAACAATATATTGCTTGTTACTCCTGAAGGATTTGTTGGACAAGCTCCGTACTTCGGTGCTGAAACTGTTTTTTTTTTTTTTTTTTCCTCTTTTGAATTTAAATTCATTTCTCAGTAGGCTTTGAACGTTTGTACTGCAGATATCAAGGTATGTTTAAGGGTTATAGTGGAGTATTCCGCTTAGGGGAGGCCACTTCAACCTGGGATGCTGATTCACCGGTGTGTTTATCAAATTATCTCTTCTGGATAACTACTGTTCCTTATCTTCAACTTATATGCACGGTGCATTAATTTATAGAGGTTGCTTTTTTTGATCAACTGCCAACTGTGTCAGTAGCATAGAGTGAGTGTGAGGTATAACTGAGAAAACAGAGCAAATAAAATATAACTTTTTTTTAGCTTCCATAGTAACAGTATTTTCATGTAACTGAAGCACATGTACTCAGTGGCAAAGAAGCCTTACGGGTCTGATAGATGCTTCATAAGTATATAAGACCAACAAAATTAGAGATAGGAGCACAGGAAATGTAGAGATAAAAGATTTTGCACATACAAATGATTTGCAATAAGGACACTGTTGTGAGTTGTGAATTTCAATATAGGAAACAAAGTACATAAATGTATATTCACATCGAGAAATGAAAGTCATGGACAGACTATAATGCAATGATATCATCCAGCATGCAGAACCAATTTCCATTTTACCCATGTGCATAATTGCGTCTCAACTGTGGTTAGACTCTTGAGATGCTCTGGTCGGATGACCTTCTAGTGTTTCTATAGAACATTAGAACTGTTCTTGTTTATCACTTGATGAGATTTAATTCACACTTACATATGGTCCAAATTTTAACTCATTGATCATGCTCTTGTGTAGGTCATTCAGCGGGAACCTTGGGAGCACGTCAAAGATGAGGACATAAAAAAAACTGCTGCATCCTTTTGTGGAGAAATTTGGCAAGTTCCCCCAATGTTCTCTGCCATCAAAGTAAGTGTTTCTGCTAAAATCAATGATGAATCTATATGCTGACAGATCCTTGGTTTTCTCTTCTTATCTAGTCTTTGCTCAGAGGATATTGGATATATATGTATTTTACAAAACAGTTTGCCAGGAAGCTGAAACTTTAAAAGAATAATGCAATTATATATAGCACAGAAACGGGGCAGAATTTGGATAAGTATATGTGAGGCTGAACCATTGGCAGCATCCTCTTTGAGCATCCATTAAATAAACCTGTTACTCCATTTCATACCTGGTTCTCATGGAACTGGGAAATGTGCAGAACACGCTAAAGATTCTGAGGCCTCTTTGTTTTTTCTCCAGAGCTCTCAGCCCATGACTTTCAGTGGGTTTCAGATTTTCGGGGTAGGGCTGTCAATTGGTCAGAGTGAGCTGGCTCAGGCTTAGGCTCAGGCTCACCTGAAAACTCATAAGTCTCCTGGGCTCAGCCCATGACTGTGGAAGACTTATGGGCTGAGTTTAGGCCTGCACAAAATTGATGGTTTGTTAAGGAATATAAAGGTTTTTGAAACTACTGACAAAAAATGAGCTCACAGCTTTGATGTTTATAAGATCTACTTGACCACTAGACCAGCAGGTTTTCTTCAGGTACAAAATATATATAAATTATCTAAATATTATAGAAATGTCAAAGTTGTACAATAAAATGGGCTCAATTTAGTGCAACCAAGCTTCTCCCAACCAAACTGAAGTTCCAGCTTAAAGTGCTGATTAAACCCAGCCCAAAAAATTTCTTCAGGCTGAACAATCAGGCTCGGGGTCTAGCTCATCCTGGCTGACTGTCTTATTCAGGGGAGATCTGATATGAACAACTTAGATAGAAATTCCGTATAAATGCAAGAGGAAATTTGCTGAATAGTAGCATCATGCAGGCTCATTCTGGCTTAACCAGCTGGTCTACACTTGCAAACTTAATTTCATATTTCTCGCCTATTATGCAATAATTATCATAAGAATGTTAGTTCATGTCTATTATAAAAATTCTGTAACATTATGAAATTCTTTAATGTATTGGAGACTTTCATGTCAAATACATATTTTATGCAAATAACCTCTTAAGACTCATAGTACAATGCTTACAAGTTTCAATTTCTTTGATAGGTTGGGGGAGAAAGGATGTATGAAAAAGCGAGAAGAGGAGAAAGCATGGAGCTTTCACCTAGAAGGATTTCAATCTTCCAGTTTGATATTGAGCGCAGCTTAGATGACAGGTAACAATGGTTTTGTTTGGATGTAGACAAACGCTGTCCTATGTGGTCCATTATAGTTGACATTGTAAAAACATTTTTGTAATTTTATAATTCAAGGTATATAGTACACCTGGAATGTACTGCATTTTTATTTTCCGGTCTTGTTGATGTATATTTTGCTTCTGCATCCTAAGATGCTGAATCAAACACAATAAACAGCATGATAATCATGGCCCATGAATTACTCCAATATAAGCACCCTTTGAAAGCCTGAGTCAAATACATCCAGAAATTCATTTCTACTTTTACATTAAGAGCTTCCTGACATTTTTCTTTCATATATGTGGGATGAATAGATAAAATATGTTTTTGTTGATCATGGTTTAAGAAAATGTTGATGGTGGAAGAGCATCCGACGTAGATTTGAAGGATGTGTTTTCTAAATCATCCCAGAGAGATATGTAATTCATCTATTATTAATCATGAGTTAAGTCATATTTTCACATGGTTTAATTTTTGTGTTGGGTCTTTACAGACAAAATCTGATTTTCCGCGTGACATGCTCAAAAGGTACATACATACGCTCACTCTGTGCAGATTTTGGGAAGGCTCTTGGCAGGTAATCACCAGATTATTAAAATGCAAATTTGCACAGAGAGAGAGAGAGAGAGAGGGAGAGAGAGAGCTCTTAAAGAGTTTTGAGTAAAGAAATGCTAAAGTTGAAGGGAAATAGTGGGAACTTAAATCTCCTGAATGGAAGTTGATGTTGGTTTTGTAATCATTAATTTTGAGTTAGATGTTTCTCTAACATACTTCTACTCTTGCAGTTGTGCTCATTTAACTGCTCTTCGGAGGGATTCAATTGGTAAGTGCCCTCATCTTGACTTTAAACACTAATTAAAATCATGATGATCTGTTCAACATTTTTATATTGCGTTGAAGATTTCTATTAGTTCAATCTTTTATGTTGCATGATATTGAGCTTAATGCTACCCAAAACAAATATCTGGAACCAGTTGGTTCTTAATAACTTATATGTAGAATATTGGATTACTTCTCCTTCAAATTGTAAAGCTACGTATGATGCCATGTCAAAGGAAAAAAAAAAGAACTTAAAATTGCACAAGCGATTTCAAACTGCACCCATTGGATATCTAGTTTTCATCTCTATTTTTGCAATTTCTTAGCAATGAAATACATAGAGGGAATTTGAACATGAAACAGGAAGTCTATAGTACACAAAATTTGTTTCCTTAAAAGTTAGAAACAGATTACTAATTTCTAAGGGCATGTTTAATTGAGATTTTTTTTTAATGAGTAAATCAATTCATTAGAAAGTGCAAAGGGCGGGTGCAACCCAAGTACATAGAAAGTGAACAAGAGAAAACCCAATTAGGGAGAAAAATGAGAATACGAGTCCGGAAAATCAGAAAAACTAGAAAAGCTACTTGTTTAACTCAAAATTATCACAGTTTTGGTTGTGGCAACAACCATTGACAAATTGGTGACTCCTCTGCAGGGGAATATTCAGCAGATGATGCATGGGACTTCAAAGAGCTGGAAGAGGCAATTACGAAAAGTTATTTCTAATTGATTGCCAATCTAACCTGTTGCTCCCTCACAAGAAGTTTTGGAGCGACAATGGTGAACAGGTCACAGCATAGGATAGAACATTTTTTCGGCACATAAGAGATTTTCTTTGTTTTCTCATTTTGCTTCTTTGAAAATGTGATGCTAAGCGAAATCTGTTGCAACATTTACAAGATATTTATAATATTCATTGTTTGCCCAATTTATCGAGGTCTGCCCTTTGTTGCAAAAATAGCCCAATTTATAAATGTGTGATAATTCATGGGGACAAAAGGTAATTAACCCATATAATTGTGTAAGATCACTGGCTGTCCAAACTAGTTAACCAGCATATAACGAAGGAATCAGTTTAGAGGAAGTATCCAAAAAGATGAAAATATAATTGATAAAAAGTGCATGGAATGCAAGTAATTTCTTCATCTCTAGGTACAATGAATTGTTAGATTTACAAGCTACTATTGTCTCCACTAACGAGCTGTTGAATTAGGGGGATCAATTCCCATTGCCTCAAAATAGGCTTTTTCCGCTTTAACCAGTCGATCTTGGAACATTGCCCATTCTTTTCTACACCTCTCCCTCACCTGACACAAAGGAAATCAGACTTTTAATTCCCTTCCTGTGTTAAGAGAGCGAGAGTAAATAAATTATGGATAAAGAATTCATTAAATGTTACATACCCCCTGCCAAGGTGGCTTCCCAATCTCTGCCTGTCCCTGTGTTGAAAGAAGAAAGCGTTGATGACAATATCTTTCACAGAAGATGAATTGGTGACTAGCAGTTAAAAAGGCTTTGAATTTACCTGGTTCCCAAGTGAAGGAACACTTTGATGAACAATCCATTGAGCATCTACAACTCCTATTTTCTCATGAGCAGGCTGTTTCCAAGCAATGATACAAAAGTGACAAGAACCCAATTATATCATAAACAACAGCAAGGAAAATGCATGAGGCAGAAAAAGAGAAGATGCCACTGACCTCCACACATTTCCTAAGAGCAAAATCTAGACCCCATCCATGAACCAGATCATTCTGCAGCAGTGGGACACAAATTTTAAACTAGCTAGAGGGGGATTAAGTTAGAAGTGGCAACAGCTATAACAGATAATCCATACTTGAATCATATGCCAAACACAACGCCATGCATCTCGAGAAAATACAGGTGCCATGATCTCAACAAACCTGCACATTTAAGAATTCAAGTAAAACGTGCTAAGGGTTCCTGAAGGGGTGATGGAAGAGGTGAAACAAATCTTTTTAGTACTTGATCAGGGTCAGTTATATTTACATACGCTGCACATGGTGGCAAATGTGGATCACTACACCAACCAGGTTTCTCCTCTGTATCCCTGTAGGAGGGAAAAATAAAATAAAATACGGTCCAGCTAAAAGTGTTGGCGGAGTAAAGTCAAGCTGCAATTGACTAAATATATCTTTCATAAGCAGTCAACAAATCGGTATGAAAAAAGTTCTGCCGCTCTTACTTGTGAACTTCACTGTCACCTCTCCTCTTTGTCATTTGCCACGTTAATCCTTTATTTGGTTCTAAACCAGGCTGCGAAATCTCCAAACCATGCTTCCTCACCAGTTTTATATATCTGCAACAAAAGAAAATCTGAAATTTTAAGAATCCTAATCATCAGAACAGTTTTTTCTTTATCTAAATCAGGACGTGAAATTTCAACACTTACTCCTCTGCATCAAAATGCTCTACACCAAGATCCTCATCCCAAATAAAAATGTAGTCATAGGGAGCAACAATGTCAGGATGCAGAAAACGTTTGGCATACCACCTTGGACCAATTTTCAGGGATTTATGTGAAAACATGATCAAGTTGGCCTTAACAAAAATACATGCAAGTTATAGAATAACTTAAAATTGAAAAAGGAGCTAATTGCTAACCATTTAGTTTGCTTCTGAGCACTGACATGGATAGCTCGCCTTGACCATTCAAATTCATCCCATTCACTAGTCCGACCATCATAGTGAAACAACAGAATCGTGAAGTTCTCTGAGAACTGTAAATATAAATTCAGAGAGAGAGGGAGGGAGGGAGGACTGCAAAAATAAATTGAGAGAGTGCAAAATCAGACTGACCTTTTTAACTGCTGCATTAATGTTGTTTTTCTGATCATAACCAACAGTAAAGGTAACAAGGTACTTTGGCTTGATGGTTAAGTCCTGCGAGTGCCACCTCCATCAATTAAATATTCAGATTAGAGAAGGAAAAAGAACCCTCACAGAAATTAATCATTAAGGAACATAGAGAAATCTTCATCGTTGTTGGGGTGAAGGGCAAATATTCAGTAGTCCAATCTTTCTTTGTTCTGCTGAAACCTATTTCAAGTGCTTTGTAGCTTGGTCTTTGCTTCTGGTTTTTAAAGAAATTTTGGGTTATTCAATTCTTTTAATTCTAGATATGATATCCACATATTCTCTTTTTAGCAGCTCAGATTCCTAGCATAACTTCTCACAAATCAATTGTCAACCTAATCTAAGCCTAATAGTCTTCATTGATTTTTGCTTGTTTTATATATATAAAAAATAAAATAAAATAAAATAAAAAATAAAAAAAAGAAAGAAAAAAAAGAGCGTCTTCCTATTAATCACTAGTTGTCCCCAAGAGTTTATGATGATAAAAAATAATGAATCAATCATTTATTTAATATTCTAACACTCTCCTACATGTGAGTCCCAACTCCCTCTCAAGAAGTGTGACCTAACAAATAGAATGTTTAACTGAAATAAGATGGTGTGGAGTCAAGATTCACACTTACGGCCACTATTTTGATACCATGTAAATCACCAATTGTCCCAAAAACTAAAATAGTGTAAAATAATGAATTTTGTCATTTATTTAACATTCTAATACTCCCTGCCAAACTGCCCTTTAGTGTAATTTGCTACTTTCACATCATAACAGTATGACTGCACATGAATCAGAGTCACTGACTTTGTAAGAGGGAATTACAGGCCAAATGTGCCTTTTACATTGAAGTTATGGTAGAAGATGCACACCTCACTAGGCTGACCCCATAATCGGCGGAGAAAGAAATCTGACTCAGATTCAATGATACCAGGGGGTAGTCTTTCAGCCCCTCGAGGGTTTGTCGGAACCCAAATCTGCATTAGAAAAAAAGTTTAATAGCTGGTGCTAGAACATAACATCAGAAGGGGCACATGCTGGTGATGTTCCTGAAAAACTTATAACATTAGATACTAAGAATAGTAACTCTTACATCTAGCTTGCGTTGTGGTCCGAAACAGAAATTAATCAGATTGATACAATGCCCTAAATAATACAGATAACCATTAAATTTTTGTACCTAAAACTATGCACACCACCCCCTCTACCCATCCCCATTGCCACTAATTTGAAGGATGTTAAATCCCAGGGGGAGGAGCAAGGAGAAAATTAATTGTGACCATCAAAAACACATGATGACTTGACTAGTAGATGTAAGAGCATGACATTGCTTTTAGATTTATTAGGTAGTTGACCATAGAAAGTTGGGATAAAGCTTCTCTGAGTTGAATTTTGAAGTGCACTAAAGTCACAACAGCTTTGTTGAAGCCTGAATGTCCACAGCTATCATATGTCAAGGAAAGATGAGATTTGTGTGTGTGTGTGTGTGAGAGAGCGAGAGATGATGGAAAGAGTTCTATGACTTCGAGAAAATGGAATAAATCAAAACTGATGAAGATAGTCTTACAAACAGTTAAGGAAGTGGCATATCTACCGTTTGAAGAAATAAACTTCTATCTTTTTAGAGGATAGATTAAACTCATCACTTTTAGAATATAGAGAATAAATGAGTCCAACAACTAAAATGATCCAGGGTAAGCTTACTGGCTATTAGTTTAAGGTGAGACTGAGAAGACCATGACCCTAGAACTATGAAGAATTTATATTAGACTTTGTGAACTAAAATGATTATATTTTAGCAGAAAATAGACTTTGTTGATTTTTTTTAGAATACCAACAATTTTGTATAATATCAATAGTTCAAATTCAATTCATAACATTATATATAATTTTTTCAATAAGTAATTGGTCCCAAGGGGAGAAGGAATGAGAGATTTGAACTAGTAACTTTCTCTTCATGAGGTATGGTTCCCAGCTAAATGAGCTACAATTGGGGTTAAATTCATAACATAATATTTGCTTAACACTTAAAAAATGACAGTTTCTTAGTGCAAGTTGAAATGGATTGCTATCATTGTATTCTTTTTCCATGAGTTCTTCACTAAACAATCATTGGAATTAGGGATTACCTCGCACCTTACCCTATGCCTTTTCCTCTAATATTGGATTTGAATCCAAAAAAAAAGAGTCTTAATTCTATTCTTTAATAGGGAAGACACTTTCCACTCAATATTATCACAAGATGGACCCCTAGGAATGGTTATGGGCGGTTAACCCCAAATTGCATTTGAATAAATTATAGCACAATCTGACATTGAGATGAAACACTTGTAAAGCATCACAATTTCAGGAAAAAACAGCCTGGAAGCAAGCTAAAGCCCATATCATATGGCACAAGTAAAATCAAATAGAGATTGCCTACCTTTGTATCCTTATATTTGTGAAATGGAGTGGAGCTGACTCCATCACGCTTCCGAGAATACCAAGCATTCAGCAATGCTTGGGTTGAAAGGCCTGCGTACTTGTCCTCGATATATGTGAGATCAATGGAAGGAAAAAGGCTGGTCGGAAGATTCATCTAACAAATGTAAGCACAATCAAATAAGTTTCGGTACTCTTAGTTGACATCATTGGAACTGAATGTAGGAGAAACACAACCATCTAAATAAAGATTTTGCACCTTGGTTAATGACAGCGTTGGAAATGATACTCCCAAAAAGAATCCGAATACAACTCCAACAAAAGTTGTTACTACAAGCCTCATTGTCTCCTTTGGTTTTCTTATAATTCCACTGCAGCTAAAACGAGGTCCATGTTACACATATTGATGCCACTTTCTTTGTCACGTCACCAAAACATTACGAACTTACAAAGTATCCAATTAAGAGAGGCAGAATGAGAAAATAACACTTTTTCTCAATTAAAGTATTGATTAAGTGATTAAATTTACATTTTCCTATAAGTTTAAGCTTTTGGGACAAGTGGTGATTTAATATAGTATAAAAACTAAAGGTCCTAAACCTTATCTCAGTTATTCACCTCCCATTTCAATGACTAAATGATTAATTATTTAATCATTAAAGTATTTGATTAAATGACTAAATTTATCTCTTCATGTCAACTTAAGCTTTTAGTACAAGTAGTAATTTTTCTCTCTTGTATACTTCCTGTGTACTTGAGTTGCGCCCTTCTGCGCTCTTAATGCATTATTACTTATCAAAAAAAAAAAGCAATTTAACATTCTCAACAAAATAACTCTAGTTAGTGGTTCCATACCTGCGTATGGGAGGTCCCATGATAGTCAAAATCTTCCAGTTCTACAATGACAAAAGTACGAGCTGAAATCCAGCAAGCAATAGCTTCTCCAAGCACTCATCAAGTGACTGATTTTCAGAGCTTCAAAAGTAAAATGGACCCATCATGGCGAAACACCCAACCCTGACAGAATAAACAACTTAGCATAGAACAGCAGCATGAATCAAATTCCATGACATACCACAAGCATATAACACCAACACTAAACTCCACCAGTTTAATGCTGCAGAGGTAATTATACCACAACCTCATGTTCAAGCAATGTGTATAAACTCGAAAGCTCTAATGAAAAATTGAGCTAAACCCAAATGGTGGAGAATGGACACAAAGCACTAGGTGTGCACATTGCTACATAGGAACCAAAATGCAACTCAGACTGCCGAGGAATCCGACCGGCGACATCACCGGACCGCACCAACCGACCTCCATCGATATTCGATAGTCCCATGACATGGTTCGGTGCAAAGTGGGACCCACAAGGAATCGACCGTGGTTTTTGTAGTTGAAGAGGAGGATCGATCGGATAATCCAAATCATGAACGATGCAAAGCCAAAGCAGCCCAGCAATCTAACTGACCAACCAACCAATGTGGACTCTGCTGCTTACTAAATTATCCAAACAGATTTTCAGACCCCCAATTCAAATAACCCATTTAACAGAAGTAACCGTTTCCTTCTGGGAACAACCTCAACAGCTTAGACGTATTAAGAACGCGGCTGTTGGTTTTACTGTTAATTATCCCAAAAAGAAAATGAAAATTGATACAGTTTTATGAGACCTAATCTGAATCAGATAACCAGACAAGGAAATTAAAAAATACGTTAACAAGAAATCAACGTACATGGGACTAAACGTAGGACAATTCTTTGAATCTTTGAACGACAGCGATCACTTAGTCTTCGGATGTTTCAGCAGCCAAACGCGGTCTTCGATTGGTCCCCAGAGTTTTTAAAACAACCTCGTTGAAGTCAGAAATGAGATTCCAGAAAGAGCAAAGCCGGAAGATTTGAATGTCTAAAGAGCAAGCAAGCAAGTAATAAGGGCACGTTTGCTTCGACAATAATGAAATTCCATGCTCATTATTATTCAAACAATGCATAGTTGATAGTTATTTCTCTTTTTTTTCTTTTTTAAATAATAATAATAATAAATAAACACCTTCTTTTCCTTTCTTTCTTGTTGGGTAGTTCTTACGTGTATTGCTCAGACCTAGACTATTTGACTGAACGGTGTCGTATCCGGTGCTAATCTGACGTGGGACCCGTAAACAGCCGCTGATTCGTTGTTTGGCAATTTGGCACCCGCGTGTATGGGATGATGATGTACAAGGGAATGGATGGAGTATTTTTTCCTTTTGTTTGCCGTAAGGTCTTTTTCAAATCGATCATCTTGTGAGTTGTGAGTAACAATTTGGGTAGCTTTTGCAAATGGGCCGACTACTCGTTGGATTTTCCGTTTTTAGCGGTTTTGAAACATGCAATACGAAGAAATAATGATTTTAAAAAGGTTAAAAACATTATTTTTAAAATGTATTTAAATGGTTGCTAAAATGGTAATTTGACTTTAAAAACTATAAATTCAGCTTTTAAATTCACTATTATCATTTTTAAACTACTACCCAATTGACAATGTTCCCACAAACTTTTAATTGTGACAATGTCCTCCTCAAATTATTAAAACATTGTCAATATATCCCCTAAGAGCATTCTCAATGGATGAGCCATATTTTTATATAAAATGGCTTCTCAAAACTCACTTTTACCTAATTTAGCTAAGCCATTTTTAAATGTCTCTACATCCGATTAGCTATATTTCTATCTATTCTATTAAATTATTATTAAAAGCAATAAAAGTTTTGGGAAAAAAAGAACACGTGAGAGGAAAAATGAGAAAAGTTTTAAAAAAAATAGAACATGCAGAGAAAAAGTAGGAAAATATTTGGGAAAAAGAGAAAATAGATGAGAGAAACAATGAAAAATAAAATAGCTTCCTTGAAAAATGCTGCGACATTTAGCTTTTTTTTTAGCTCTCATAATCAAATATCTATTTTACATTTTCTTTTGGCTAATCCAATGTAGGGTTTTTTAAACATTTAAAAAGCTATTTTAGATAAAAGTAATATTTAGCTCTTCCATTGGGAATACTCTAAGGCGAGCAAAAAGATAAAAATGGTCATATGTATTTTTCAACAAAACAAAAATACCCCTATAAATTCAAAAAATAAATAATTTTTTTTTTTAAAAAAAAAGGAAAATTTTAATTTAAAAAGAACGATTTTTTTAAAATGAATTTTTTTTAGCGGAATTTTTTATTTAAAAGAAACATTTTTTTAAAAAAATTTGTTTTAGAAAACAAAAATTGTTAATTTTTTTAAAACATAAATTTTTATTTTAAAAAGTTATAAAACAAAAAAAAAAAAAAAAAACAAAAAAAACAAAACAAATTTTTCATTTTTTTATAACCAAAAAAAAAAACGAAATTTTTAAATTTTTTTCTAATTTTTTCTTATACAAAGGAATTTTTTTAAAAAAAATAAATAAATAAATTTGCCACCCTTTGGATTTTATTTTTATTTTTAGTTTTAGTTTTAGGTTTTTTCTAGAAATTTTAGTATTTTTTTAAAAAATTTATTAATGGTAATTTCGTCGTTGGGGGAACATTGACAATTTTTAGTAGTTTGGAGAGAGGCATTGTCAATTAGGTGGTAATTTGAGGGGGATATATAGACTTTCCTTATTATATTATCATATTAGCACCTTTAATTTCCTACAAACTTACCCATCTCCTTCTAGTTTGTGCGATTCGAAATAGTTTCTACATTTATGGTTCATAGAAATAGAATCATAGGAATGCCAATGATTCATGCTGAAGAATCAATAGAGTCCTAAAAATACATTTAAATGAATGAATGAAAGTTGAGTGAGAGTCAATTTCTTCGACTCAGTATATTAAACTAAAGTGTGTTTTAGTTCAAATGATTATGACATGTATTTTTTTAAAAAGTTGCACGCATTATTAATAAAACACACACGTAATTCTTACGGCTCATCTCTTCTCAAGTAAGAGAATTTACTTCTCCTTTGTGAGGCTTAGGGAGAAAGAAAAGACTTTGCGGTCGAGCCACTCCCTTGGCTCCAAGAGGGTGGCCGAAACCACCCCTTGGGCACCCAGGGGGTGGCTGGACCACCCCCTTGGAGCCAAGGAGTCAACCTTATTCGGCTAGATGGCCACCCCCCATGGCCAAAGGCCACTCCCAATTTTTTTTTTTTTTTTTTTTTTATATTTTAATTTTTTTAAAAAAAATTAAGTAGGTGATACGTGTCAACATCTGATTGGTCCACATGAAATTTCGTTAAGTCAACTAACGGTTAACTAACAAAATGACTAATTTGGTCTATTATCAAAACCATATGGACCTCATGTGATAAAAATCAAACCCTAAAAGAAAAAATAAAGTTATGAAATTTCAAGAAGGTATTTAATATTTAACCCTTTCTTTTTCGACTTCTTTACCTCCTCTCTATTCGAGCGTGGGCCCCATACACCCGCACATGGGTCTCACTCGCTACCCGACTGTAGAGTTGACTCTATGTTTTCATTAAGCACTATTTTAAATTTTTAATTACTTTAGTTTTTTTTTTTTTAAATCACTTAAAAAAAAAAAAAAATTATACTATAGAACATTGGAGGAATTTTGATAAAGAATAATATTGAATAACGTGGAACTAGGAAGGAAACTAGTCTTTTATGGGATTCGAAACACCCTACTTGTTGTTGTGCCACGTGTCAACCACCACACAAGATTCCGTTGACAAATCATCTTTATCCACTTTTTTTTCAAAAAAAAAAAAAAAAATCTGAGCACTTTATCCACAATTTTTTTTTTTTTTTTTCCTGGAACAGGTTTTATACTCCAAAACAACAACTAGGAAGTTAGAAAAACGACGTCGTTCTGGCGTTTTCCCCCCATTCTATTTCTGAATTTTCTTTTAATAATAAGTTTTCATTGCCCAATCATTCAAAATTATAGTAATAGCACAGATATTTTTCTCAGCTTTGTTTAATAATGATCAAATTACAGTAACAATGCTCTGGTAGTTTTCTCAGGTGAAAAAGCCCTTTGTTTTCTAAATTTTTTTCTTGATTCCACGGAATAACTTCATCGCTGGAGATGATCGTAGTGAAATTGTAGAGTAAAATAAAGTTCGGAATCGAACTCGGCGACAAGAAACGATGTCGTCACCGGAGATTGCTGGAATCTTGGAGCACTCGAAGGATCTCGATCGGTTGAGGAAAGAGCAAGAGGACGTGCTGGTCGAGATCAACAAGATGCACAAGAAGCTCCAAGCTAGTGAGTCCCTCTTTAACTCATTGACCCAAAAAGAAGAAAACCCAGAAAAAAGGGGTCAATTTGATTGTCTATCTTTAGCTTTGGGTAGCTTGGAGTAGTGGGTTTCTGTTGGATTAGTAAATACTGGTGCTCTTCCTTAGATTTTTTGTAGTTATGGGTTTTCTGTGTTTTAAGTTTTTTTAATTATTATTTTTTAGATGAATTTGGTTGAAGTTTGTTGCTTATGAGGTAAGCTTGGTGGATTTGTTTCAGATTATGAGCTTTGTTGAGTACATGGTTTTTCATCCTCGAATGTGGATAGGTTTTGAAGGGATGGTTGGGTAGTTTTTATTAACTTGAGTTTGGGAAGTGTAAGTTACCATATGGGTGTTTGTTTTTGGAAAAGTCCACCAGATAGGAGTTATTTGATCATAGGATTAAAATTTGTAGAGTGTGGACCTGGAATTGGTCACCAGATTCTGGAACATCACTGCATTGCATATTCATGAGCATTTGTAATTGTTTGTGTGAAAGAATGATAAATTGTTTATCTATTATGGATTTATTACTGTTAGTCTGTATATTATTACTAGCTGGTCAGTTGCAGCTTAGCTACATTTTGTTGTTTAAAGTAATAAATTTGTGCTCAGTCTGTGGAGGTGCCTAATTTGGGTGATATGGGTTCATAGTAGACCATCTATAGGGGTCCTAAGAAGCTCATCTTTGTTGGGATCCCAGAAGTGATAAATGAAAGTGGACTTAAGATGACAAGAGAGGTCGCTGTGTTATTTATTTTATATATGCCACGCAAATTACTTCTCACCCACTGAGGATGCTTGGTAGGGATAGCAATTGCATTGCTAATGTGCATTAGGACAATAAATGAGTAGCCAGTTCAAATACACTGATGATTATTTCCAGGTGTACAGCCATTGTCACATATTGACAGTGTTACATCTTTTTACATGGACCTCTTATAGTTATCTTCAAAGATCTATTTGTCATAAAAGATATCATCATAATCACATATTGCCTTTTATTGCCAGTTTCTTTATATTGAACTATTTCCTGAAAGGCAAAAAATGATAAGATACTACATTATAAGAAAATAAAATGTGTTTTAACTCAACCTTAAGATAAATTGTTACATGTAGGAAAGGTGCAGCACTGCTATAATATTGCAGTTATCATCCATTTGGATCTGGTGTAAAAAAAAAAGAAGGGAAGTAATAAAAAAGTGTAGCAATACTTAAATAAGGAATCTAATTTCTTAAGGACCTTTTTTTTAAGCAATGCAGTGATTTCCTTTGCTTTTTTCTTGTCTATGGAACCATAATATTCTCAAGTTTGAATCTTTTTTCAAGTCGACTACTTGGGAATTGTTCCATTTGCATTTTTGAAAGGTGGGACAAGCAATGGGGTTGATTCAGTTTCGGAATACAATTATAAAGTAGTTCAACATGAAAACTAGAAGGAAGATAATTGGTTTTAGAAGAGCTGTAAAAGGATAAATTTTATGTCAGTTCCAACCTTTGTGTAAGAGATATACTAGTACTCATTGGCTCCTATCAATTCTTACAGATTAGCTTCCGTGTCATGCTTTTGGTATTTGTTTCTTTCTATATGTATATATACTTCCATTATATGGATTATTACCAGTTATGAAAACAAGACTGAGCCAAATAGGAATATGTGAAGAATTATTGAAAACTTCAAATTTTGCTTAGGTACTTTGAGAAAAAAAGTTAGAGGAACGTGTTTATGGTGGAACAGGATCCTCTCCATTTCATTTGAACTGGATAATATCCCGTTAGTTATATTGGAGGGGGATTTTTGTCTTTTCACTTTTTGAGGGGACAAAAATACCCCTCCAATATAACTAATTGGATATTATCCAGTTCAAATGAACTGGAGAGAATCCTAATTCGTTTATGGTAGTTCATCTGTGTTGGTATTCTCATAAATTTTTGGAAAATGTGAAGATCTGTTCAATAAATTTAAATAAACTAAAACAAAACAAAACTATGATAAAAAAGCAACCAAGCTTTTAAATTGACTCAAAGTTCTCTTTTCTAAAGGTGCTCTTTCTTCCCTTTTATGTCTCAGTAACTGTGTATAAAATTCAGTAAAATTTAATTTTATAAAAGATTGTCCGGCAAACATCTCAAACTTACTTCATTAAGCATTTAAGGATATTATTACTTTGATTACTAATTTAAAAAAAAAAAGGATACTATTAATGGTGAATACCTTTATCAACATCATTACTATTATCCCGACTCTGTAGCTGCTGCTGTCCCCTTGGGCTGTATTTGTTTACATGATGACAGAGGAAAGGGAAGGGAAAGGAGCTAGGGAAGTTCAGCTTCCTTTTAGGTGTTTGGTTGTCTAGGGAAAAATGAATTGGAGTAAAGAATGTAGTGGGCCCAATAGTTATTAACAATTGAAACACACTCTTTGCTCGCCTCTTTCTCCATTGTCTCCTACATTGGGATGAGAAAAATGGTGGGCCCTGGAGGGGGGAGGGCGGGGGGTCACACAGTTTCTTTCCTTCTCTTTCCCACTTTCATTTCCCTCGCCCTGCCTTCAAGGTGATCATAGGCTAAGTCCGCACTCTACCTAAATGATTGGTTGATGCTGAAATAATTCAATAAATTGTTACTTTATATTACTATAATTTCTACTTTTTGTTGTTTTTAAGGTTTCCATTAATTCTTTTTTTCTGGGGGTAGAATCAACAACACTGCTGCCACCACCATAATTGTCAGCCTCTGCAGTCACCGTTTCCTTAACTATTACACAATTACTTTGCTTCTAGTGGGGAACAACCTTTCCACCATCTTGTTAGTAGCTCTTAACACCGGTGCTACCACCATCCCACTATCAGCGTGATCATCTTACACCATTATTACCATCTCAAGCTCAACCATTTACCTATTCCACCATTTCTATTGTCATTGCCAGCCCGGTACCCGCATATCACCCCTACCATCTCATTGTCTCCATCACTACAGTACAATGCAATCCAGTTTTCTTCCACAATTACAATCTAGTTCTGTTTTTCTTATGTAGCCAGTTCTTATATCCTTTTTTTTCTTTCTTTTTTTCTTTTTTTATGTTGATGCAGCTCCTGAGTTGGTTGAGAAGTCTGGGGATAATTCATTATCAAAGTTGAGACATCTGTATACTGTTGCAAAAGACCTGTCAGAGAATGAAGTAACGTATGCTCATTCTATCTTTTATAACTCTGATAAGTTCCACTTTTTATTTTATTTTTCCTTTTAATTTTATAAAACTGGTAATATTAGTAAGAAGCATGTTTTGCACCTTAAATAATTCTCAGTATTTTACTTGCTGCAGTGTCTCCAACTTGTTGTTAAGTCAACTTGATGCTCTACTGCCTTCCGGACCTCCAGGGCAACCACGAAGAAGGATAGGTTTGTGTTAGAATTTCAGTGCTGTGAGATTTGTTCTTATAAAAACAATTGTGAATGCTGTCACCTTTTGATTAAGCTTTAATATTTTAAGTTTTCAATAATAAATAACCATCTTGTAAATGACCCTGGCTTTTCTTTAGCTTTTTTTTTCAAAAAAAATTAATTAATTTTTTTTTTTTTTTAACACTTTCTACGTATTCTACTAGCCATAAGGAGTCATGCATCGGTAACCTCTTGATTAAGCTTTCATGTTTTAAGTGTTCTACTAGCCATGTAGAGCTACACATCTGAACTTGACATGAAGGAATAGAACAGTAGAAAGGCACATATGCCATATATGTTGATGAGATAAATAAACTCCTAATCATATTAGATTGAAGTTCTATTGATTCGTTGGAGGCAGTTACCAATTCTCATGTGCTCTTTGAATAGAAGATATGTTTTTGTTATATTTTTAATTCCTTCTATACAGAGAATGGAATCTAATGCAGGGCATATCATGAGAATAATTCAGGTGTGTTAATTAGTTAATTAGAAGCACAGAACTAGATTTTCAACAGCACTTTTGAATCCTGTTTCTAATCATGGACTGTGATAACTATGCTTATTCATTGTAATAGATAGCTACATTAACAACATGGGATATGGCATGTTATCAAGTTTTGGTAGATGAATGCAAGTTATGCTAAGATGAGTGAGGAACTGCCCAGAAATGAGTGAAAAATAACATGCATGATATGGCAATTAAATTTCATCAACTCATACAGCTTTGCTAGTGTATATAAAACATAAAGCCGATAAAATGCATATTGATGGGTGATTCCAAAAAGATGCTTGTCTTGCTGTTATGGAAACTCTACACTCTGTTCATTTAGCTGACAGTACATAAATTCCAGAAGGCAGTGATCAGAAAAGGAAAAGAATGAAGACTGATTCAGAAATTTCGAGGATACCCACTAATGTGCGAAGCCAACTTGAGACTTATGCAAGTTTAAAGGGTGAACAGGTATGCAGTAGTATGATAGTCATTAATGCAACTATATTACTGCTTTTGGTGAACAAATTCTTCACTTGGATGATACTTTGTGCTCTTCTGTTTAATTAATGTGTACTGTTACTTCAGGTGGCAGCTAAAGTCACACCAGATGATGCTGATAAGGACGAGTGGTTTGTTGTAAAAGTTTTGCATTTTGATAAGGAGACAAGAGAGTAAGTTTATTTCCAGTAGATATGTCATTACACGTCATGATTTTATCTTTGATGAAGAATTAGAAAATTTGTTTCAAGTTTATCATGATAACCGATTACCTGTTTGGAGTGGCTCGTCAAATGATGATTATGTTGTTTGAGCCTGAGGCTAGCTCAAAAAAAGAAAAAGAAATATGCCAAGCTCTTGTGATAACTTTGCCACTTATTTATCAAGTTTGATTTTGGCCCCAATTCAATTGCCTGGTGATAAATGCCTGGCTCAAGGTCAAGTTAAAGCTCTTTATGAACTTATTTCAAAATGAATGAAGGCCTTATGTGTAATATAGCTTTTCTAGTGATTAAGTAGAATGTGATCAAATGAATATATGTTTCTAAGTCTTGAGATATAGATGCTCCATATTCACATACCAAAGTAGCACATGAGCCTGCTTGGGTTTTACTCATTGAGCAGAGAAGCCACTAGGGATAGGCTAGATTGGATTAGTGTAGAAACTTGAATGAGCTTGTTGTGGAGCCAACATCAAGCAGCTCGGTTTACTTTTAACCTATTATTGCATTTAACTTGTGCTGTCAGTAATTAGGATGGAACAAAAAGGTGAGGAGAATGCTACTCTTCTACATTGTTTTCTTACCTTCAGAAACTACTTTGTTCCATGCTTACGAAGGACCGCCTCTATGTGCAGATTTGAAGTACTAGATGAGGAACCGGGTGATGATGATGAGGGTGGTGGGCAAAGGTTACTTTCTTTTATTGACTCCAATTTGATGCTCTTCATCTAACATCTCTTTAGATACTTATATGATATCTTTCTATTCCCATTATTTTGCATGGTTACATGGTTTACCGATGCATGCCATCTGACTCACATGGAGCACCTCTTATGCCTCTTATGCCATTGGCTTAGTGATACTTTCTACTGGCATTAGACTACATCCAAGAGCCATCTGGAAAGTTATCTTTGCTTTACTAATTTGGAGCATTGAAGAGAAGGAAATCAGCACTTTTTTGAGGATCGTGACTCTTATGTGCTACGATTAAAATCCTCATTCATGAGATTTCGTTTAGATTGGTCTGTTACTTATGTTCTTATTTTTCCTTCTAATCTTGTAAATCTTGTTAACTTTTTAGATTTTCGAGCCCAATAGGGTGATTGCTCTCTTGTATACTCTTCGTGTACAAGAGCTTTGCTTCTTCTTCTAATAAATTATTATTCATAAAAAAAATAAAAATAAAAAAAATAAAAAAAATAAAAAAATTAGACTACATCCAAGAAAAAAGAAAATAATTTTTTTCAACTGTTCTTTTTTTCTTTCACCTCTTTGATTCCCCTTTGCGACTTATCCATTTTAGTGTTAAACTTACTTTTCTTTGTAAGCAGGCAGATTTTGCATGGAGAGCTGCTATGTGGTGGTTGCTGGATAAAACTTTCCTTTTAAAAATATTTAATAAATCTGGATTAGTCTTTCAGGCTTAAGACTGGAACTTATGTGGTTCTTGATAAGCTAGGTTGCCCAGGGATCATTAGTGCTGGCTTTCTTCCTTAATGTTTTCTAAATATTTTCTTTTCTTTGGCCGAGCAATGACGAGTGCTGGTTGTCTATCTGTTTGTTGTTAAAAAGTATTATATGGTTTATTTATTTATTCCCCTTTCCTGCATAATTGAAATAACTCCCCAGAGTGACATTTTTCATTTTCTTTTTTCTTGGTGCTCTTAGAAAGTACAAGCTTCCCGTCTCAAGTATTATTCCTTTCCCCAAGAGAAATGATCCTTCTAGTGCCACAGACTTCCCTCCTCGAAGCCAAGTCTTGGCTGTCTATCCCGGAACAACTGCACTTTATAAGGCAACAGTTGTCAATGGCCATCGCAAGGTAATTATTCCATCCACTTTGGTGTACTTGAGCAGAAGTTATTGTTCTTTTCCTTTGAATTCCAATCTTCTGATTTTCTTATCCTTTGAACAAACAAGTTTGGCATGGATCTAACTACTAATTGTTTTGCGCATGTTTGGCTACTCTCAACTATTCGAAATATTTTCAGAGGAAGACGGAGGAGTAAGTAATATCCTTTCTTTGTGTTTCATCCTCAGTGTCCTGGAATTTGAAAAAAGTGCGTTGTGATTGATCTTTGGGAACCAAATAAAAACAAAATGATCACCTCAGTTTGTGTGATTAGTTCTCTTTTAGGGATAGGTTGTGAGTCTCACAGTTTTTAAAACCACAGCTTCTCATGTGATTTGATTTATCAGTATTCCCCAAAGTGGTAAACGTATCACAAAGATAACAGATTCTTTAACATTTTCAAAGGAAACAAACAGGCTTAGTTCTTTACAGAAGTCCTTTCTTTTTTTGGAGATCCGGAAAATGAACTAGAATGATGATTTGCCAATTGGGTCCCAAATGTCTCAAATTTCTGTTAGATCGAAACCCGACTATTTTTTCACCCAATTCTTTATTGTCATATGCTTATTCTTGTTTTTGGTTGGGCAGTTATATACTGGAATTTGACGATGATGAGGAAGAGGGAGCCTTGCCTCAAAGGGTAGTACCCTTCCACAAGGTGGTTGCTCTGCCTGATGGACATCGTCAATGAATTCATGCTGTTTATAGCCTTGTATAAATCTAACCTGTTATGTAGCATTTTTAACCTGACCTTTAACGTGGCCTCTGTTTTTCTTATGGTCATTTGGAGATGGTTTTGTAATATCTTCACTTTTTATGTTATATAGCATATTTATTCCTTCCAGCTGTGTGCAACAATGTAATGGTAAGCTAGGCTATATTTGTTTTTTTATTTTATATTTTCACTATAAATTACTTTCGCTTCTTATAAAATCTTCTAGGACAAAATTTCAAGGTCAATGGACTCCTAACTGTTATGATCAAATTCCAATTTATACGAAATAGTTTAAGATTAATAACATTATTATATCCGTTTGTTTTGTTAAAAAAACTACTATGAATTCACCAAATCCCTCCAACACCTTCCTTTCATTTGTCCCTCAAATCGCAATCATTTTCATAGTCAAAGACACGAGGGATAAGATAAGAATACGGTTTTGATACTATGTTAAACACTAATCATTCTTAAAAGCTAAATGACAGAAAATTGTAAAATTAATAGAGAGAAATGATAAAAATCATTTTTCGTCCCTTTTTTTTTTTTTTTACCTATCTCTGAACAGTGAATGAGTAAACCAATCATTGAATTTTTAAGACCTATATATAAATTTCATAAATTTAATGATAAATTTGTAAAATGGATGACTGAGAGAATGATGTGTACGGCATGACTCTTTAATTAATATTTTGACAATTGTCAAGTTTGGGACAATCATCGTACATGAAGTGTGTTGTTATTCCAAAAGCTTAAATTAATAAGAAAAATGAATTTAATCAAATTAATATTATAACACTTCTTCCTCAATAAGGAGTATTCAAGACGTAAAATATTTAATTAAAATAAGAGGTAAATTATAGATATATGGTTTACACTTAAGACATTTGCTCTGATACTATGTTGAATCAACAATTATCTTAAAGACTTAAACTAATAAAAAAAAATGACAAAGTTAATCATTTAAATAATATTCTAACATGCCAAGAGACGGGGTTAAGATTATTGTGCCGGTGGCTTGTGGATGGGTATTCTGGTTGCCCATCCTAGGGCCAATGATGGAGTTTAGGCAAATAAAGGCAATATGGTACAACAAAGACGAGCAATGAAGATCACACTCTATTATATTAGGCATAATGCAGCATGATGCTGATGATAGCTTGTTGGCTTTTCCAGTTCAAAAAGGCATCAATAAACAAGGGGCTTCTTGACAAGTTAACATGAGCACAATGAACAAAAGTAATGCAAGTCTCAGACTAGTTTTGGAAATCTTAAGCATAATAATGGAAGCGAAAGAAAGTTTCACAGTGGAGATCATAAGACTAAATTAGCTGCCCATTTGCAAATACTGTGATAGACCTTTTGCTTCTCTAGTTTTTGATAAGCAACTGAGGCAAATGCCATGATTCAAAAACACAGTGGATGAGCTTAAGATTCTGGTTTCTATCTGGTAGAGATTGAACTTGTCAAGACTTCAAAATTTTATTCTTGTGATACTCCTATAGTACTAATTCCCGATGTTTTTACTCATGCTAACGCCTTTGACATGCTTGGGTAATTGGAATTGGTGGGTCTGACAGGGAACCATTAAGTATATGATTAGCAAACCATTGGCTAGCTGCCTGAGAGTAGTGTACGCCATCCCAGCTAATATACTGTGAAGGGTTTCCACAAGAAGCACCATAGACTTCAATACCATTTATAATTGCTTTTGTCCCACACCAGACATGGCTGTAGTTCACATGATACCCACAGCAGACCTTCAGAGGATCGGCAAATCCTGTAAAAGAAGTAACTTTTGTAAAATAATTGACCCTTTTCCTTTGAATGATTGTTACAATAGCCTTAAGGTAGAAACCCAATTGCAAGCTTTTCACAAGCAAGATGGTAAACTTTAGAGGAATATGGAAGTGATTAAATAATGCAACAATGATTATTATAAATACCTTCATTCTTTGCATTGCTGATTAGTCCATACTTTGCAGCATAGACATCCACATATGTTATTGCTGCATTTGGTAGCTCTGCCTTCAGTTTGATCACTCTGTCCTTGAGCTGCCTGTTGAACTCTACAGCCATGACATTTTGATTCTTGACACAGCCATGCTCGTCAAGAAAGCCAGGCGGTGGATTAAGCGTGTAAAACTGGTTCACTGGCAAGCATCCAATAGGCCCTGTGTTGTGTATCCAAAATGCCCTCCCCCCTTGTTTATATATGTGCTGAAAGTAATCAATTACAGTCGCCACCTCCATTAAAAACATGTTCAATTCTCACAATCTTCTTATTTAAGCAATCCTTATAACATTGTTACTCACCTGGACTGCTGTGGCTAATTGGTTGACAATGTCTGGCATTGCTGAACGAAGTTGGTCGAAGCTCATCTTTCGAAAACCGACGGAAAGATCATTCTGGCCGATGTCAAATGTGTAAAGAGCCTTGGAGAAGTCCTCGGGCCTTGGTAGATTGCTTCTTTCAGCGGGTGTCTTGGCTGGAGATCATAAACAAGTAATATTAGTACCAAGAAAGATGGAAGTTGAAGCATATTTAAGGGAAGGACCTTGGTTGTAGAGATCACTGGTGCGTGCTTTGAACTGTTCAAACTGCACAATCTGGATGTCAAGAGAGAATGGACTAATCCCATATTCGAATATGGTCTCGTTTTGCCTTCTAATGGTTGATCCTCCCGTGGCAAAATTTGCACCATGCCGGTAATTTGTTGCCAGTGAATTCAAGTATGCACTCAAGTATGGTAGCCTCAGGTGCTCAGCTGTGCATAGAATTACTCAATTTAAGTGCTTTATCAGAAAAGACAACCGCCCTGAATCTATGCTTTTTACTAAGGAATGAAAGAGAGGGAGATGGTGTAGAAATGTTTGTACCTATGAAGTCTATGAGGAGGCGGCCATCTGAGTCCCTTCCAGCCAGTTTATGAAAGAATCCCTCACCATATGGCGCACGAATGGGTTCAAATGCTGCTGATATGCCGCCAGTGTCTGAATTTGAGTCCCCAAAGTTGTAGATTGCTGGAAACTCACAAGTTGTTGAGCCTTTCAGCACCTCACCTCCCGCACCCAGAACACAAAAAACCAAGAACCCATTTACCAATACTCTCCTAACCTCCATTCTGAGTTCAGCCCAACTGGCGCTCATGCTAGACCACTCTCATTTATAGGAGCCAATAACCAGAGGGCAGAGACATAGTTCACTGTTATCCACTTGCTCATCTTCTCGGATATGGGACATAAGGAAGCAGATATTCATGAGCGTCACGTGCTCTCAGAATTTACCACTGAGTTTTCCTCATTAATTTGTCTTCTTTTAGCGGTTAAATCTGCTGGTCAAACTTGGTTCCTTTTCACATAATGCTCTGCCTATTGCATATCCCGTCTAACTGATAAATGTTCAAACTTTATGCAATTTTATTGCGCGGGATATAAAAATATATTCTCCAACACGATTATGTATCAGTTATAAAAACTGGCAAGCATCTTCATTTATTATTTTTAGCTACACCCTCCAAAGCATCTACTGCTAGAGAGTGCCTAAAATGAAGTGAGCAATGGTGATAAACGAAGCATACCCAACATATTGATGTTGACCTTCTGATTAATATTGGGAACAAGATTCGAGATTGGAGAAAAGGGTGACAGTGACTATGGCAACCAGGACAAGCGTAGGCCAACACATGTCCACTAACATCTTGTGGCTTTGAAGAAGCACCGTCAAAGAAATAAATCTTTTTTCTCTATGGGGCCGAAGAAAAAAAGAGAAGTCGGTGATGGGTGTCTCTGTCCTTGTGCATGATCGATTATACTATAATAGTGGGCGATGATTGTCGGTATAGGTGAACGCGGACAAGAAATGATTGAAAAAGATCTTGATTTGCGCAATCGGCGGATAGAGATGAGATCATCAATCTTCTCCTCTGAACTCACCTGCATTCTATTTGGGCCAATGAAAGTAATGCACCATTTTGTAGTCAAGGATGCAAGCCCAAGATTTAATGGGTTCCACACTTCCATGTCGAACCTCTCATTGTTGCCATTTAGAAATTGTTAGGCACCTTTTCGTTGGGTTTTGCTACCTGGGCTGTAATGAAGTCCAACGGGGGCTTCTTTCCTTTTGGATATGCAGACAGACCAAAACTTTTGGGTATTACTATTTTCCTCCCGAGTAATGCTATGTACCATATTTTTATTCTTCTAAAATCTTTCTAAAGCTGATGTGGCTTTTAAAATCATCATTTGATCAAAATTCAAATATAATTCATCTAAAATTTAATGGTGATTTTAAAAATCACATCAGTTTTAAGAGGATTTTAGGAGGATAAAAAAATGGTACATAGCGTTACTCTTCTCTCCCTATTATGTGTTTTTCCACTTTTTGGTACTGATATTTGCTTACCAAGAATTCCCATTTTTCCTTTACATTTTTTTCTTTGGTTGGTTGCCAAGAAAAGCATAGAGGTAATTTGACAATCAACCTTAAACATCACTTGACAATGTGAATGAAAATTTTACACTTTTCGAATACAGGCTACTCTGGCAATGCTGCACTCTTTTCTAAGGCCATTTGGTGAAAATGAACTAATGTTAATCAATCGAAGTGTTTCTCACGTCAATACAAAAATTGGGTGATATATATATATATATTTTGATCACACAGATTGACCCTTATGACATGCATGTGTGATTGGCACCGGCGGGTCCGAGAATGAACCGTTGACTATATGATTAGCAATCCAATGATTTGCAGCCTCAGTGTAGTGTACGCCATCCCAGCTAATATACAAGGAAGGATCTTCACAAGAACCAGCATACACTTCACTGCCATTTATCTTTGCCTTGTTCCCACAATACACATGGCTGTCATCCTCGTGATAACCACAGCAAATGTTTCTTGCATCAACAAATCCTGCAAAACCCCAGCAGTTAATCTCATTGGGATTTTTTTTTTTTTTTTATAATTTTTTTTTATTGTTTATTGGATGGTGGCATTTCATTTTCATGTGACAAGTAGCAGAGATAACATTTTTTTAATAAAGGGAATGAGGATCCGATGTTCTTAGGCAGGCTGTGTGAATTGTAGCCTAATAAGAGCAAGGGAGGCTACAATAGGGATTATGTGATTTGCACATTAACTATATCAACAAGTATTATTACCTTGCTTCTTTGCATTGCCGATTAGTTTATACTTTGCTGCAAAGACATCCACATATGTAAAGGCAGCATCAGGTAGCTGTTCCCTTAGTTTGATGACAGCACTCTTAAGCTTCCTATTGAACTCTTTAGCCATGTCATTTTGAGCTATGACGCATCCATGTTGGTCAAGAATGCCAGGCATTGGGCGGTGGTAGTGGTGTTGGGTCACTGGCAAGCAGCCAATGGGGCCTGTGTTATGTATCCAAAATGTTCTTGCCCCATTTTGGTACAGATGCTGAAAAAGATTTAAAGAGTTGATTTTGAGCCATAACACACAGTAAACATGCTTGATCAGTGTCACAACCTTTTCTAGTACAACTTACTTCAACTGCTGTGGCTAATTGGTCAACTATGCCAGGGATTACTGCTTTAAGTTGTTCATTGCTCATTGTTTGAAGGCTTGCAGCAATATCATTTTGCCCAATGTCAAATGTATAAAGAGCCTTTGAGAAGTCCTCTGGTCTTGGGAGATTTCTTCTGCTGGAGTGTTTCTTGGCTGCATATCATGAACAAACAAAATAAAGGAGATGAAAAATAGCAGAAAAAAAAAAAAGAAAAAAAAAAGGCAATTTCTTTTCAGTTGAGGCTTGATGTTACCATGCTTGTAGAGATTGCTGGTGCGTGCCTTGAACTGGTCAAATTGCACAATCTGGATATCAAGAGAGAATGGGCTTTCCCCAGTCACAAAGAAAGATGTATTAAACCGCCTAATCCTAGCTCCTCCTGTGGCAAAATTTGCACCATGCCTATAACTTGTTCCAATTGAATCTAGGTAAGCACTCAAGTATGGCAATCTAAGGTGCTTGGCTGCATAAAAACATGACAATCTTATTTAAGAACTCTATGAACTTTGACAGGTATATGCTTGCTGGAAACAGGACAAGTTGATATGCATATTACCAATAAAATCTATTATAAGACGACCATCAGAACCTCTTCCAGCCGGCTGATGGAAAAAAGTCTCTCCAGACGGTGGCCCTGCTGGGTAAAATGCTGCTGAATTCCCACCGGTATCCGAATTCGAGTCGCCGAAGTTGTAGATTGCCGGAAAATTACAGGGTGATGAGCCCATCATTTCTTCACCCAACACACTCAAAACCCATGAAACTAATATCCCAGCAGCAAAAAAACTCACAACCCTCATTCTCACAGCACCAAAACTGTGACTCATGCGCTGGACAATTAAGTTTCCCTTATTTTTATAGGCTCACAGCTGCTTAGTCAAAGACAGATATCTTTATAATATAAAATATGTATTCATGAGAATCATGTGCTTTCCTAGCAAGTGGAAAAAAAAAGATGAAGGAATCTTCTGCCATCGATCTCAATCTACTAGTAGTTTCCTTAATTGTTTTATCTTGTTAGCTTCATTGCATACATTTGTTTTTCTTACTTTGGTCTTGTCCTCTGCATTTGCTTAAACCAACAGTACCACTGGTCCATTGCCGTTTATTTATGGTATCTCCAGCTAATATCTCAACTTCATGCAGCAAACAAACACTGTACAGTCAACAGTGGCATCGTTATTATCTGACTGTCTCAGATTGGTGAGCCAAGTTGTCTCCCCCTGCAGATTACATCCTTTGATGTCACAGTCACTATATGTATTTACCATAACTGATATGGAAAATGCCATTATTGTTCCATCTTCTTCAATTTCTTACTCTATGAAAAATGGGGACACTGTTGTTGTTAGAATATATTCTGGATATCTAAAAAAAGAAAAAGAAGATATTCTGGATTCCTTCTTTGCTGGCCTGATATCATAATCTTATTGTATTAATTATCTGCTGATTATACCGTAACCAGCCCTTTAATTTACCCAAAATAAAAGGTAAATAAACGAGAAGACAAAATCGTGTGGGGTCTTATATGACATGTCCTGCAAATTGCATATGATGATAAAGTATTGCATTATCGAACAGTCCAAGGAATCATTATTCAAGCATTAACGTAATACATCGTATAATCCAAGCTACCATTGCCCTATACCCAAAAATAAGACATCAAATAATACAAGCTGCCATTACCCTAGCCTTTATCAAAATAGAGTACATACTTTTTACTCAAAACTGTTGTATCACACGTACACCACAGCTCTTTGTATACTTTACAAAGTTATATATATATGCCTCAACCAAAAATGATGGTTATTATTTCAAAAGCTTAAGCTGATTTTAACGCTCTTGTAACTTGTGTGGGCTCAAACTTCTCTACAACACTAAAAATATTTAATTAAAATTTGGGGTAAATTAAGGAATTGAGTTTCAAACTCATGACATTGACTATAATACCATGAAGCTTAAACTGATTCTAACAAAAATAAATGAACCAGTAAATGATATCTATTGATTTCTTTGCAGCTGAATTGGGTCTCATTTTCCACGAGCCAATATGGTTTCTTTTTAGCTGAGTAGATGATATTTATTGATTTCTTTGAAGCTGCTGGCTGGTGCAGATAGAACCAAAAACAAAAGGATGAAATTGAAAACGTGACTCATTATTTTACTTCAACTTTATAAAATAAACTTCAAAAAGTACCATTGTCTTCCTTAAACCCTGCCTCCGATTATGGATATCCATGACTTTTTGTAAAACGTTGCAAGATAATTGATGCCACTTTTTCCAAAGCCAAAGATACCAAATTCATCATGCGCGTGAACTACCATTTTCTTCTTCTTCTTCTTTTATTTTTATGGCAAGATTAATATAAAGAAAGAAAGATACTTAAAGAGTTGGAGTTGCTGTCCAACGATTCTTCACTCAGTTCGTCTAAGTGCAATATTTTTGACAACTAAGACTCCTTACTGCCATGTTATCGTAGGTGTGCTTACCAGCAACTAATCTTTTGGTTTGCAACAACAACCGCCCTTTTCAGTGATCATTTTCTTGGTCGGTGAACTAAGAAACTATTAGACCGGATCATTTATATAGTCAACTTTGTCCTTCCATATTTTCTCCAATTACTCTAAGCTTTGCCTATAATTTTGGATCAAAAGCACACTTTGCATAGGAATCCATGCTGAACAAAAAAAAAAAAAAAAAAAAGGAAGAAAGAAATGTCGTCACCAGTCAAAGATGTTGAATTGCTTTAGAGGTCCACTAAGAAAGTTTCCTTCATGGCATTGTTAAACCTTTGAGCTACACCATGAGATGCATTAAGATGGCGAGTGGAAGTGTCGCTAAAAGTTTGAGCGTGCGGCAGAAGAAAAAATGACACGTCGTTTGCAAGTTGCTTCTTGGTTTATGGATTGGAATGGGAAAAATATGATTGTGCCAATATGGGTGATTTGGAACCTTTATTTGAAATTTTGACAACTTTGTTACCCCTCTAGCCAATTTGGGGTTGTCCGACCACCTTCTATAGTTTCTTTTTATTATAAGTAACACGTGCCATTTATTATTGTTGCTGATGTGACATTCTAACTGTTTTCAATCAAACGTTTAAAAAGATGTTCAGGGTAGTGAGTTATTTGTCATTTATACTCACCAAAAAGAGTTTTAAGTCACATTATTTTAACCCTAAGGAACTTATTGGAAACCAATATATTCATATGAACTAATTTTGTATTTTTCCCTTATGAAAATGGCATGTAGTTCCAACCTTAATACTTAATTGTTGCTTCCCCGTGTAGTGAAATAACATAAAGTTTTAGGACAAAGTTTAATGGAGAAATCTTTTTAATTCAGTCTAATATATTGACATGAATTTAAAATGTATGTAATCTTTTTACGCTTTGTTATAAGTGTATGTAAAAATTACATGCATTTTAAACACATGTCCGTTTAATAGACCAAATTAAAGAAAATTCTTTCAAACCTAATTTCAAAGAAAAGTTTATTCCAAGTTTTATGCAAATAGGGATTTATAATAAGGTTTCAAAAAATTGATAATTATTAAGGTGATACAATCTCAATTATTTAATTAAAAATTAATGATTGATACTTTAAGAATATCGTCAATAAACTGCATTAAACTACAGGGTGAAGGTGTAATCTACACAAAAACGACTCAACGACGAGCCATTTCATTGCGCTGAGCTGTCGTTTTTTAAGTGCCAACACATACAAGGGTTCTCTCTGTTTCTCACACTAGGGTTCTCAGACACTGTAGCAATGTCGACGAGTGAAGAGCAGGGGTCGAAGAAGGAGAAGGAAGGGACCGACCTGCTGGGCTCACCGACCTTCACGGAGCTCGAGAATGGCCGCTTCAAGTGCGTGGAGACCGGCCACGAAGTGCTCGCCAAAGACAAAGAGTCCTATTCTCATTCCAAACGGTGCCGTTTGGGCCTCATCGACTTCGCCTTGTCCCATCACAAACCCCCTCTCAATATGTTCAAGCAAGACCCTCTCTCCCGGTACTCAAAGTTTCCTTCTTTCTTGCTCTAATTGCAATATAGGGTCGTTTCTCTTTCTTTTTCTTTACTTTTTATTTTTATGTTATAAAATAATTGTATTAGGAAGCCCGTGTTGTTCTATGGTTTGTGTTGGCTATGGTAGATTTGGTTTTCTGGGCACCCAGGTGGCGAATTAACTTGATTGTGTGCAAAAGTTTGCGTTTTTATTAGTACAGTAAGATTAAGAAGAAAACTGCATATGCTTGAGTACCAAATTTATGTTTGATGGGGATTGTGGAAAGGCGAAAATTCTCACCTAGAGGAAGCCAGATGGTTTTGTATTTGATGCTGTTGATTGGACCCATATGCTGAAAAGTCTGGCATTCAAGATGTTTATTTGTTTATCAACAAGAAAACAGTAGTTTTGAGAGGAAATAAAATAGGTGTGCTTATGCTTCATCCATTTGATCCTTTTTCAGTTCAAAGTTGATATGCAAGCTGACAGAAGATACCATCAATAAGTCCGAGGAACATATATGGAAGCACATCAACGGCAAACGATTCCTCAACAAACTAGGTTTGTGCTTTTTGTCAATTATTTTCTTTGTATTGTTTATGATCAATTATCTTGATCACCCATATGAATATTATAGTGTCTCTAAATTGCTTCTGATACTTTGAGTTTTACAAGAATTATATGTTGCAAGGGTTCCTTAGATGTTTATAGTTATTATGTTTATAACAAAAATATGGACTTTCTGCAAACAGAGGAAAAGGAAGCAGAAAAGATAACCTCCAATGGAATAGTTGAAGAGCAGGGTGAGCAGAAGGTGAAAAAAGCCTCTAAGCCAAGGACAGATGGTTTGAAGAAGAAGAAGAAGAAGATGAAGAAAAACGAGAAGGAGGAGGAGGAGGAGGAGGAGGACAAGGGCAAGGACAAAGAAGTTGATGAGATCATCTCTGAAGTTAGAAATTTGTCTGATGGGGACAGTGATTCAGAAGAAGGTGATTTCTGGATGCCTCCAGCAGGACATCGTTGGGATTTTGATGATGGAGGAGATCGATGGGGTTCCGGTTCAGAGTCAGAGGAGAAGAGTGACGAGGTTGATGCAATGGGTATGTTTTGCCTCTAATTTGTAATATATGAACCATAAACTCCTGGAACAGATCCTGAGGACTAATGTTAAGTTGGCTTGGTTTTATCATCTTTCTATGCATAACTTTGGAGCAGATTTTGTTTCACTTAAGTTGTCTATAGCCAAACCACCAAAATATGTTTTTAAATTAATCCAATTTTCTTTTTCAACTGGTAATTTATTGGCTTTCTCAATATTGTTATCTCCCTCTCTCGTTACTGAATTTGATGGTTTAAAATTATTTTTCAGATGGTCCAGCAGAAGAGGGTGGGAAGGAGACAGAAGAGCTCTCTACACGGTATGCTTCTTCATCATCTCTTATCTCAATCATTTTATTTTTAATTGACACGCGTTGTTTTTAGCTGCTGAAGATCTTCTCTTGTTTTTTGTCTTTTTTGATATGCAGGACAAAGAGAATGTCCATAGAAATTGGACCCAGCAGTTTTGCTTCAAGGAAGAAGAAGAGTAAGAAGAATGACACAGATTAATTTGCTCAACAGTATATTGCCAGTGAGTAGGTTTGGTAATATGAAGAATTCCCCCTCGGTGTCAATTAATTTTGTTCAGTAGATTGTATGAAAACAAATATAAGATTTGAGTTTTTTTTTTTCTAATCAAAAGTTTTGTTGGTAAGCCTTCTATCAAATTCTGGTGCTGTATTCTTTAGTGTATGCTTTCATTATGCAGTCCTACTCAGCGCACCGTCCACCCCATCTCTTTCTTCTTGCTTTGTTTTAGACAGGTAGTGTACACGGTAATCACATTTTGAGGATATTAAACTGAGTATACTAAGCCAAGAAAGACTATCAATTTGCAGTTGAGATTTTATTTTAGGAAAAATATGCAAATTTAGTCAATATGGTTTACTAATTTGCAATTAGCTCGTTGGGATATAATAAAAAAATTGGCTAACAACTCCCAATGGTAAGCAAAAAAAAAAATTAATACAAACAAGTCCAAATTTTTTACAGAAACCGTCTGAAGCCACGTCAACATCAACCATACTTTGACGCATAAAACTCCAAGGGGTTGGCTTAAGTGGTGAAGGCCTTGGTCCTGAGGGTTTGCTCCCTTCAAGGTCCAAGGTTCAACACCTCATGAGTGCAAACAATCTCTTGGGGTTACACCCCCGGAGAAAAGTTAGCAATTTAACCAGTTCCGTGTAGGAAAATTTTTGAGGGTGCGGTGCACAGAACCGGAGTTTACTCTGCAAGGGTGAGTACGAAGGGCCCTGCCTTTGAGAGGTTTCCCGACATAAAAAAAAAAAAAAAAAAAAAAAAAAAAAAATGTATATATATATATATATATATATATATATATTTTGACTCATAAATTTTGATGGTTTCTGTAAAATAAAAAATTGGATAGGAGTTGGATATAAACGTCAACATCTGTTCAAATTAGGCGAAGTATTTTCAAAGGTTCATGTAGAGTAGGCAAAGAAACAAGAAAACTAGAAACTTTATTATATTGGAATCACAAGATATTGAGGTTGCTATTTATGTGTAGGTAGCCATCTGTAGAATTTACTACTCGCCTCTTGCTATAGCCATTGGCCAATTGGATTTTCTTCCTCGAATCACAACCGTCTTAAGACTCACTCAATTACTCATTAAGAAAAAACTCTCTCTTAAAGAGGAAAATAATGTAATAGATTGCATTATGTAAGGTTGCACGCCGAGGATGATTTATTATTTAGGCAACATATATATTGAGTATTGACAAACCATCCCCATAAGCTAGAAAGTTGAACAAATTGCAAAATATAAAAGCTAATTAACGTCTGCTATTTAACAATAATCTGAACTTCCGAATACTTGAATAGTATTGGTAGCCGAGTTCATAAATTTGCCAAAATCTTCCGCAATCTGGATGATTGCTAGGCCTTCCATACTAGCTTGGCAGATTTGATCCTTACTCAGCTCACTGCTACCCCAATCACCAAAAGCAACATCGGTTGATTTCACCAAATTACAGTAACGCACATCATCAGATTCTGGCTCTGGCTCATAAGATCTAGCTTTAATGTTGAGCAACTGACGATACTGGCTCAAATCCAGTAAAGTAAAAGAAGTTACGATAGGAGAACTCTTCTTAGAAGGAGTAGCAGCAACTAAATCTCCTAGCTCAACTACAGCATTCCCACATTGAATCCCATAATCCCTTCGGAGATCACACAGGTTCTGTTTGATGCCGACACCAACAACTGTTATATCTGAAAGATTAAGAAACTTAGCAAGGGAAGTGGGTATTTTCTTAAAGTGTATAAGGTGGACAAAAAGGCAATAATTTCCGGTAGATAGTTTCAACACTGCAACTTTCTCACTTATAACTCCATCTGTAGTTGAACTGAATGACTTTTCTATACCTAAACCTACAACTCTCCCAAAGGTTTTAGGATGTGAACTAACGTTAGAATACAGCAATTTGAGATTCTCATCCACCTCTGACTCATCGGTTACAACAGTTGTATTGATCTGTGTCCGCCTCCCTGCGCGAAAAGTAAAAGACTCAGACATCTTATTTGAAATGAAGAAGAGGAACTATTCATTCAAAGAAAGAAGAAAACTATGAAACTAGATTGTATTGGTGTCACAAAGACATGAGGGCTATTTATAGGTACCCAGCCCAGCCAATACGTGGAATTTTCTTTCTCACGGTCATTTCTTTACTTTTTTTTTTTCTCTAAATATAAGAAAAAGTTTCAAATTTTTTTATAAAGCCATATGCAGCAGATGCCTTACTCATTACTCATTAGGTAAGCTACAGGCTACGGTGCTACCCAATACTTTTCTATCCATTATTTTAAGTTTTTAACACAAAATATTTTTCACTCCTCTCTTTCGTCTTTCATTTAACTCAATATTTTCCACCTTGCTGACACCTATATTGGTTTTATTGTAACTCTGTTCCAAGCAGCTTTTGCTTAGAGGGAGAGAGAGGCTAGCCCCAGGAATAAAGCAAAGGACAATGGCAGTAGTGGGTTAAAAGTTAAAGGATTGAAACCACTTTTTGCATTACACTAGAAGGATTCATGGTTCCTGCAGAGTCTTAAGGACTAAGGAAAATGTAAAACGAATAAGAAAACAAAAGCAAGATGCTCTTTAGTCTTTCCCTCCTTGAATGGAATAGGAAAAAAAAAGCGAAGGATTCATGCTTCCTGCAGAGTCTTAAGGACTAAGGAAAATGTAAAACGGATAAGAAAACAAAAGCAAGATCCTCTTTAGTCTTTCCCTTCCTTTAACGGAATAGGAAAAAAAAAAAAAAAGCGAAGGATTCATGCATGCTTTAATTTATGTAGGGAAGGAAAAAGAATATAGGTAAGCTGTTGGAAATGCTCTAACCGGCCATTTTGGTTTGGAAAAACTTCACGGACGCTTCGAGCCCAACCTGTTATTAAATAACAATTTTTTGGCAACCACGAAGGCTGCACAGACTACATTACCGGAATAGACGATTTGTTTCTGACTCAGATAACTGCTACCCCAATCACAAAAAGCAACATCGGCTGATTTAACCAAACTCTCAGACACAAGAGTTACACCAAAACAGAACTCGTACAAATCCACTAAGTTGTAAAGACATACGGTAGAATGCTTTTTAAAAGGAGGAGACAAATCAGATAGCTCAACTACCACACCCCTGCATTGAATCCCATAATCCGTTCGGAGATCCAACAGGTTCTGTTTGATGCCGGAACCAACAACTATTATATCTGAAACATCAAGAAACTTAGCAAGGGAAGTGGGTATTGTCTTGAAGGACACAAGGTGAATTATAAGGCAAAAAGTTTCTGCACATAGTTTCAACACTGCAACTTTCTCACTGACAGCTCCATCTACACTGTTACTGAATGACTTTTCTATATCTAAAACCACAACTCTCCCGAAACGTACATGTTTTTCACTGTGTTCGTCAATAGAAACAACAGCAATTTAAGTTGCCCTTCCATCTCTGACTCATTTGTTACAACAATTGTGTTGAACTCGTCGGACCTAATACGAGTGGTAAAAGATTCGGACATATATCTTTTACTGAAATGAACAAGAGGAGGAACTAATCTTCCAGAAAAAGAGGAAATCAATGAAACAAGATTGTATTGGAGACTAATTGACATGAGGGGTTATTTATAATACCAAGCCAATACGTAGAATTTACTACTAAGTAGCTCTGCCTCTTCGTTTCTAGCAACGTTAGGATTCCAACATAAGTAGCTGAAACGTGGGATACATCTTTAGCTCTATCTCTTCGGTTGTAACAACCTTAGAATTCCAAGATAAGAATCATGGGATACATACAATGTAAATTGGGAAGCTCAAACCCTCTTAAATGCCTACTGCATTAACCTTTAAAATAATAATGTCTATAAATGTGTTGTAAATTTGTAATATGGATGTTTTGAATAGCATGCGGAATTTTAAAAATAATACAGCCTATTATTTAACACCAATGCACAGCAGTTTATAAGCAGACCAGTTAGAATAAACTATAAAGCATTCATATCTTGTGATTCCAACATGCATCAGACGAAGGCAACTTGGCTGCATTACTGAAAAGTTTATTCAAAGGGTTAACAAATTTGTATTTTACATAAATTTCTTAATTCTAATGTTTACTAGGCCAAAGTTGTCCATCAACAAAAATACGAAAAACTGTTTCCAAAATTTCGTTCGAACAAAATTGCTGCAGAATAATTCTGCATGTCTCGTTCGAACAAGACTAAATTTTGTTTGAATGATATGCCTTGTTTTAATCTCGCTGTAATCTATTTTCAAAGTAAAAGACTTGGGACATCTTTTTCTTTTTTCGCTAAGTAGCTCTGCCTCTTCGTTTCTAACAACGTTAGAATTCCCAGATAAGTGTCTGAGATCGATGTGGGATACAGTATTCACAGTAAGTCGGGAAGTTAAACCATCTATGCCAACTAAATGAACCCATGAAGAGCAAGACCAAGCGTCAACCCCAACACAATAACTGGTAGGACCAGGTTACTCTCTTTTTTTTCAATTCCTCTGTTTTTACGATTTACTTCAAAATGATAAATTCTAGAAGTCCCAACACGTGAAAATGTGAAACACTTAATTTATAAATGAGAGTAAATTGTGGAGTGAATTTATGACCTCTAACGTTAATACTATGTTAAATTACCATTTACTTCAAAAGCTTAAAATGAAAATATTGGTAAATTTCATTATTTAACCAATACTTCAACAATATATTACCAAGATTCTGCATAAGAGCATCGATTAACTGCTATAAAATGCTCTTACATAAATATGTCGAAATAAGTACACAAAAAGTGGCCAATCTGTCAGCCCTACACTCAGATATATGATCAAGAAGCACCACAACCAAACATGTTATCAGATTCCTATTAAAAATTAGGAAGAGTGGAGGAATTTCCTCAACTGTAGTATCGTATTAATTCTTTCACAATCATGACTGTTGCATGGACGTCCATACTAGCATGCCAAATTTGTTCCCTGCTTAGAACACTTATACTCCAATCGCTAAAAGCAACATCTGTAGATTTACCAAAAGTCTTCTCCCATTTAGGAAACTTGAAAACATATTTGAACAAATCAGGCAAACTATAAGCATTAAGGATTGGCTTGTTTTGAACAGCAGCAGCAAGAGCTCCCAAATCAACTGCATTCCTGCATTGAACTCCATAATCCCTTTGAAGATCACCCAGATTCTGTTTGATGCTGATACCAACAAATGTTATGTCTGAGAGATCAAGAAACATGGCAAGGGAAGTGGGTATTTTCTTGAAGTATGTAAGGTGTACAACAAGGCATTCATTTTCTGCACACAGTTTCAACACTGCAACTTTCTCACTGACAACTCCATCTCTAGTTGAACTGAATGATTTCTCTATATCTAAACCCACAACTCTCTCATAGTTACTATCTGCATAATTCTTCTTCAACAACTCTACGTCAATAACAGATAGCAGCAATTTAAGGCCCACTTCCAGCGCTAACTCATTGGTTATGATAGTTGTTTTGATCTCTTTCTCCCCAATGTTCAAAGTAAAAAACCTAGCCATCCTTGAAAATGAAGAAGAATATGAGAAACTGGGTTGTGTTGGAATCACAAGACATAAGGTGGGGCTACTTAACTAGCCATCTTTAGTACTAAATAGCTCTGCCTCTTCGGTTGTAACAACCTTAATTAGAATTATTTTCTTCAAAACAAAAAACAACCTTAGAATTCCAAGATAAGTATCATGGGATCGATACAGTCAATGTAAATTGGGAAGCTAAACCGTCTTTGGCTACTATTGGGAAGCTCAACCCTCTTAATTTGCCTACTGCATTAACCTTTGAAGAGCAAGACAGACCAGGTTAATCTTCTTTTACACTCTTTCTGATAGTAGTTCATTAAGCACTATTATTGTTTATATGTTTTGTGCTTATAGAATGTTTAATGTCTTTCCAGTAACTTCCAAGAAAAAAAGTTGCATTTAAGAAATGTAATATTAATACACTGAAGGTGATAGGAAGAAAGGGATCAAAACAATCCACTTAAACATGTAACCTCTACGTTTCTTTTTCATTTTTTCCTAATTGAATTCAGAGAAAATGGACTTCCATATACTAAGATAATGTAAAAGATGCATATAAAATAAGTTACAAAATATATATCATTGTTATTTCACAAATTATTGAACTCCCAACAAAATATAACACCATTGGGGTCTGGAAAAGCTTCACTATTCCACATTACGCCCCGCCTCAATTTTGAATAATTCATCCGCAACCATGAGGGTTACAAAGACATCCTTACTAGCATGGCGTATTTGTTCGTCACTCAGCACATTCGTACCCCAATCACCAAAAGCAATCTCTGCTGATTTAACAACTGATTGATACAACCTATAGTACGACGAAGAATTTTGAAAAATATACTTGCACAAATCCACCAAACAGAGAGAACCCAACATTGGATTCTTTTTAACAGCAGCAGCGTAATCTGCAAGCTCAACTACCGAATTCCTACATTGAATCCCGTAATCACTTTGGAGATCACACAGGTTCTGTTTGATGCCTACACCAATAACTGTTATGTCTGAAACATTAAGAAACCTCAGAAGGGAAATGGGTTTTTTCTTGAAGTGAAAAAGGTGGACGATAAGGCAATGATTTCCTGCACATAGTCTCAACACTGCAACTTTCTCAGTGTAACTTCCATCAATATTATACCTGAATGACCTCTCTATACCTAAACCAACCACTCTATTAAACTTCCCCATAGTTTCAATAGCAGAAAACAGCAATTGAAGTTCCTGTTTCAGCTCTGACTCATCGGTTACAACAGTTGTTTTGAGAATGAGCTCACGTAACCCTACTCTAAAACTTAAAGATTTTGACATCTTTTTTTCAAATGAAGAACAACACTACAAGAGGAAGTATTCATTCAAAGAAAGAAGAAAACTAGAAACGAGATTTTGTTGTTGTCGCAAAGACATGAGGGGCTAGCTATTTACATGCACCAAGCCAATATGTAGAATTTACAATTATCTCTGCCCCTTACTTTAATTTCTAGCTACGTTATCCGACCCAGAGAATTTGCTCTCTACTTTAGTTAAAAATAATCACGTTTTTTTTTTAATAAAATAATAATAATAATAATTATATTAATTCCTCGTTCATCTAAAACTCTCTGTTTTAGCCCTATTTATTTTTATGATTTCAAAATAGCAATTTTAAAACATGCAATTTTTAAAATTGAAGTTAAACCTTTAAAATTATACAATTTAAAAAACACTCCCTTGCCTACAATTTGAAAAACTTGAATTTTTGTACATTTTCGATTTGCAATTTTTTAAAAATACCCTTCCAAACAATACACTTGCTGCAATTATATTCAAAATCACACTTTTGGTCTACAAAATTACGTGCCAAATGCACTCTAATTACAGAAAAAAAAAAAAAAAAAAAAGAGAGAAGGTAAATCTACAATTTCTTTACGATTCTTTTATTGTCCCCCTGTTCATTGTTTGCTTAAAGAGAGGTTAGCCCCAGGAATAAAGCTAATTAAGGATACCTCACTTGCTCACAATGCCAAAGCACCAAATACCCACCTTTTGCTTTCCCCCATAGTCCCATACGCAACAAGGATTCATGCTCTTCCTGCGGATTCTCAATGAGATTGTAAAACCAATGAGAAAACAAAAGCAAAAAAGGACTCGTGCTTCAATTTATTCCACCATATAACCCATAAAGCAACCATCATGCCACTATCCTTTGAGGAACCACTGCCACAGCCACCTTTGCCAGTACCACCACCTCCTCCGCCCGTTCTCAATATATGTAGCTACTTAAATTGTACCAAATGATAAAGATGTCAGTCTAAGAGTGTTGATTCAACGAAGATATGGCTGATTATTTATAGGGAGGTAGCTATGGTCAACTAACTTTTAATGCCCACCTGAAAATGAGTAATGGGATTCTCGGAAAATTGGCAATGCATGGATAGCTCCCATGCATGTATCATTTAGTGTTAAGTAGTGGATAAAAGTGGACCATTTGTAAGCCACCACAGATGTCAGTACTCCACATATATACGATTGTGCTTATTTTTCTTTAATTACTCACTTAATACAAAACTCAAATTTCACATATAAACAAAACTCAAATTTCACATATAACCTACTCATGATATACTTTGGTTCATTGTGCTCTAGTTGGAGCCATGTCAAGCAATTCCCACACAGGATACACGAATGAATAAATCTAGTTAAATCGAGGTTAAAACTAACCTATCTGTAGGTCTATGTAACAATTCCAGATTAATTTTACATTAAATTTAATAACGAAAAATCATATTCCCAATAAATACAAAAATAATGAACTCATACATGTATGCTTCTACTTGTCATGAAGCCCTAGCTGTGTCTTGTATGCTTGCACATTCCGCAGGATTGTATCTCTATAAGCTGTAGTCCCATTTTTTACCACAGTATCCTTGTCCCAAATAGCGACTGAAGGAAGCTTCCAGGGTCTTGGCACGCCCATAGTTTCTTTTCCACGGTAGCTTTTAGAGACTCCCAAAAGTGCAGCTCGCATGCCTTATAAAAGAAAAGAACTTCTTAGCAAGTAAGAGCATTCCCAATGGAAGAGCCAAATGTTACTTTTATCTAGAATAGCTCTTCAAATGTTCAAAAAACCTCCCACATTGGATGAGCCAAAAATATATGTAAAATAGATATTTGATTAGAAGAACTAAAAAAAAAGTTAAATGTAGTAGCACTTTTTAAGGGAGCCATTTTACTTTTTAGTGTTTCTCTCTCCTGCTTTATCTTTTTCCCAAATCTTTTCCCACCTCTTTTTTAGAAATACAGCTAATCGGATGTGGAGACACTTAAAAATGGCTTAGCTAAATTAGATAAAAGTGAGTTTTGAAAAGCCATTTTACATAAAAATATGGCTCTTCCATTGGGAATGCTCTAACAGAGTGCCTGAATAAAAATTTCCAACAAAACAGGTTAAATTATTTTCTACCGTAGTTCACTAATCCAAAGTTGACCAATTTTAGAGGATAACACAGGAAGTTAAAATTCACCATACATCATCTTCCATGCAATGTTTCATGATCTGACTGCTCAAAAATGAAAACTTGTTATCAAATTATTCGTCAGAATATCCTACCATATCTAAATTCTTAGTCCATCCCAATCAATTGATGTATACAAGTAATGCAAATGAATTGGCATACAAATTTCACATGAATACCAAAAGGTATGACCACGAGTCTTGGGCATTATGACCTAACAACTGTCATGTCCTTTAAGAAAAAATATGTAGAGCACATACCTGACCACAGAAGCAGATTCACATTGTCGTAATCCCCTCATCCCCCAACTTCTTTCTTGCAATCAAAACTCTTTCTTCAGTTGAGGCGAGAGCATCAATCCTCGGCTCCACTTCTGATACCCAACCATCCCAGCTTAATGTAGTCAAAAACTTCCTAATATAGTTTATGACAGAGGGTTTGTCCCTAATGATGACAAACCCATCAGGCCGTAGTATTCGATCCATTTCAATGAGTAGATCCTCTGCACCACATCCATGCTCCGCAATCTCTGAGAACACTGTCCAGGCATGCAGAAGATCATATGTACGTGGATATGTAGAAAATGCTTCACACCTGTAAAAAGAGAATGCATGAAACTGACAGTCAAATCTGAAAAATAGGAAAAGTTGCTGCAACTAAGAAATACAATGTTATACTACTTGTACATATTATGATGGCTGGTTTAATGGGTACAAAGATAGTCTCAAGCATGAAGGGAGACTAAATACATACCAGTCATGAACAGTTCCAATTAAGCCTCGATCATATATAATCTTCAATCTGGCAGATGTGCTGACAGGAGCAACATTCATCACCCAGACATCTTTATCACTAAGGGCAGCAGCAAACCCACCGAGATTTGAGTTCATATCCATGACATTTCTGATGGAATCTTTCTGTACAACAGATTTCATTTGCTTCCAGTATTCAACCACTCTAAAATGCCAAATGCTCTGCAAAATATAATTTTTTATTTCTATAAGGAAGAATATAACTTGTACAGATGCTAAACAGAAACACTGCAAGAAGAAGGAAGGGAGGGGGATACAACAGCAGCATGCACATAATCTTCAAAATTCTAGAAACATACAGTGTCCTCTTGGAATTCCTCAGGGCTCACACCAATTTCTTCCAGGCGAGGAGGTGCGGCAGTGAGCCTCTGTGGCCAAGGAACTAGTCCGCTCCCCTTTTCCTTGTGCATCTCTGTTTTATATAAAAGGTAGAAAGTATAAGAAAAAAGAAGAAATGAAAATTCAAAATCACTGCCACAAGAAAAATAAACTGTTAAAGCAGAACGACTGGGTAAAACAGTGTATCAACCAGCCTGCCTTAAAAAAAAAATTAAAACAATCAGCATGTTCAGCAAATGTAATTAAGTAAAAACCTGAGCATTCAGTCCTAAGTGATACGCTATTGATAAGATTGTGTGCATTTTGCTCAGTTTCGAATGGAAGGATCTCAACTATTGTGAATGCTATTGCAGGCACTCATGTAAAATTAAAACTAACATCTTTAAGGGAGAGTTGTTGTGTATCAAAAGAATGTCTCCCACGCAGTGACAGGGAGCTTTCTGGGTCACCAACCTCCAAAAGCTGCAATTTTTTTTTTTCTTTTTTTCATATTTTCAACGCAAGATTGAGAACCTATCATATCACCGCCCTTTTGTGCAATCAATCAAGAACCAGATGGAAAAGGATTAAATCATGGCTGGTAACTGATATAAATCTCAACCTTTTTAGGATCCATTAAACTAAAGACTGCCACAGTCATTGCTCCTCTAGTCCTCACTTCAACAATGGAAATATGTTGTAATTACTGGGCCTCTCACTAATCCCCACACACACACACACCAAAAAAAAAAGAAAGAAAAAAATTATCCCAACTCCAAAAAATGGTCTGTAACAACCCTATAGTGTCTACTAAGTAAATTATCAGCATTTATTAGAAATTTCATATATATTCTCAGACGGAATTCAGGTGTAACGACAAGTAACTCTCATCAATGTAATCCTGTTTCTTAGAGTGGTGACGGAAATCCTTCAGGTCCTAATTTCTAATTCACAAAGTTAGGAACTACTTTCACTACATTGACCAAAGCAACAAGTGACTGAGCATTAAAATGTGATGCTTGCGTATACAAATGCCAGAATATGAGAATAAAAGACATCAATTCCACCAAACACCACAAAAATCAGTGCATTGGAAAGTTATCTGCTACATTCATTCTGAACATATGTATATATCAATGCTACTTACTTGCAGAGTACGGGGAGATGCACGCCTTCATGGGCACATTCCAAGTTGCATCTGGTTCATCCTCAGAACTGCACAAACGGGGCAATGTCCCAGGTTCTCTCTTTGAATAACAGCTATTTGTCAATGGCTTTGCCCATATAACAGTCTGGTCATGTTTTGCAACAACTTTCCAGCACATTCTTCTTAGAAGATTGGACATAGCATTCCAGATCCTTCGATTTTCTGGATCCTGTGCATATGCTTCAGGAGAAGAATACACAAAATACCCTCCTGGTCTTAGTAATCTGTCAAGTTCTAATAAGAGAATTCCATCTCTTTGAAGCCAATCAATTCGACATCGCGAACAATGAGCCAGTTCAAATGATCTGCTTGGATAAGGAAGTCTTTTTGTAGCCAAGACACCAAGGGTTGCTGGAACCCCCCTCTCCAGGGCAAATTGTATTTGATTCTCATGTACATCATTAGGTGCAAGAGACATGGCTATAATGCTATGGGAAAGAAGATAGGCTCCAAAACTTGCAACACCACAACCCACATCAAGAACATTTCGGATATTGCCACCATTGTAGAGTTTATCGCCAGGAGACTTAAGCATCTGTATCAATATATTGATAAAATTAACATAATAGTAGACTTAGAAAAACATGTTACTAATGTTACATAATGCTCCATTAACTTCTAACTTGAAAGAAAATGAAATTAGGATTTTGAGACAAGTTCGCTAATGGGACCCAATTAAGCAACCTCAAGAAGATCATATACCTTAGCAAGAGCAATGATGTACTTGTCAGCTCCGTCGTGGAAATGGGTACCCCCACCAGGAAAATTTATCTTCTCCCCATTAACAACCATCCAATTCTGATCTGATTTCTCTTGTGCAAGATGCGTGTGGGGTATATTCGCCTTCCACACTTCGTCCCTACTTGCAGGCCATCTTATAGGAATCTGAAATTCTAATACCAATTTTGTTAGAATCAAAACTAAATGAACCCAAATAAAGCAATTTTTTGCATGTGTAATGCCAGTCACCAACCTTATAACCAATTGGGGGCGGAATGAGGCAGTTATAACGGCGCTCCGGAGGTGGGCAGTGCCGTTCATAGTGCTCCATTAACACCAAATTGGGTTTCAACTTCAGTTGGTAGATAAGGTTCCTATCTAAACAAGGTATCAACTCCGAAAATCTCAAATCACAGATCTGTAAAAATCACCATTTTGACAAATATCAAAAACACAAGACAAAGAACAAAAAAGCTCAAAAACCACGTTTTATCAGTACCCTTTCAGCGTTTCAATTAATATAATTTGTTACTTGTACCTATTTCAAAAACATTACTACAAATCATTCACAGCGAGTTCAATTACTACAATTCGCTACAAAGACGCACGATTTTCCTCAACCAAACAAAGACGATATTATTTGCGAAAGCTACGATATTAACTAATTGAAAAAACAAAAACACAAATAATTAATTAACACAAATGCGTTACTCACAGGAATGCTCTTGGGGACCTCGGGATTGTGCTCTGGGTCCTCAAGAAAATCCTCGGGATCGAAGTTCGGGATGAACCCGCCGAATACCGCGTCGGTTCCGTCCTCGTCATCGGATCTACGGGAGCCAGGGGCGAAGTACGACCCGCAGTACAAACAGGCCAACCCGAGCAGCACAATGAGTCCGACCAGGACGTACTTGACCAGCGAGGTGGTGGAGCTGGGGTCGCTCCTGTGCCTCATTTTCCCAAACCGGACTCTGCTATATCCGACCCGGTTTCAACTCAGGCAGTGTAGAACCCTAGAGCTCCAGCGGCATATCCAGTTATAGACAGAATTATCTAAAAAGTATCCAGTTAATAGACACAGACTGAAAGCTGCGTTGGATTTTCGCGGGAGAGAGAGTGAGAGAGAAGGGGGGATTCGGTGTGTGCGTGTGTACGGACAGGTTTTGAAGGGACCACTGATTTGCCTTTGCGGTCACGGCGTCAAACACGGTCCCCCGGGTTGACCTTTGAACTTTTTACACCGGAGAGTCGATTTAGCGTGAGTAATAGAACTGCTAACTGACCCGCTAACGATTGTAACCGCTAATTGTTTTGGTAGTCGGTTATTAAAAATTGTTAATTATTTAGGGTGGTTGCAGTTAGCGATTTTAGGGGTTAGGACAAGGTGGTTATAACCATTAACCGCCTTCATTTTTTGGATGTTTTATTATAATTTTTATTAATATATATATATATATATATATAAATATTAATAAAAATTATAATAAAACATCCAAAACTTGTGACGGGGGATTTTGGTTGTATCCAGACTTGTTTTGTGCAGGAGGGATTGTCTTTTTTATTTTTTTTTATTTATATTTGGATTAATGGATTTGAGCTATTTATGACTGTATGTGAAATGTATTTTTTGATAGTTTGGGCCAATGTACAGCATGTTTGTTTTCATATTTTTTGGAACATTTTGGCCTTAAACTCTTAAAATAAGCTCAAAAATAGCCTATTAAAGGCTCAAAACACTTAAAAAGCCCAAAAATCTATTTAAAGAAAAGCAGTTATAACCGGCCGATTATTTAATAGAATAACCGCTAACCGCCGATTAGAAAATAACTGCTAACCGCCTAGGCGGTTGCAATTGCGGTTATTAAAATCAATAATCGCCCAAGGCGGTTAGCAATTGCGGTTATAACTAATAACTACCGCTTATAACCGTTTTAACACCCCTAATGAGTATTGGCTTTTTTCCTGTCCGGTCTTCTTCTAGGTCCCCATTTGGCAAGAGTGTAAATTGATTCATGAGAGGCATTTTTAGGAAAATGGAAGTCATGGTTAATGCTTGTTGAGCTGATACTTATTAACAATTCTATACGAGTGTAATATGAAATTATCGGATTATAATTGAAATATTTGATCAGTTTAATTATATTATTTAAATTATATTTGACTTATATAGTTATATATTCATCGTTCAACACGATTTGACATGCAATATTAGGATTGTCAATTTTTTACATAATTTGTGAATCCAACACAAAGTTAGCGAGTTAAGGTTTAAGGGGTATATTTGTTTAATTAAATAAGACAAATTCCTTACATCCATACTTTGACATTACTTGAATACGAATGGTTACCCCTCTTTGTTAATGTTTTTTAGCAAGCTTTTTCCTTTAATTTTTTTTTTTTTTTAAATGTTTTGAAGTAACCTGAAGGTGGAAATTGTTTTTATAGTTACGTTTGTGTTTTGAGTTATTTATTAATGTATTTGCGTTGAAAACAAAAAAAAAAAAGCATTAACAAATGATCGAGATAAGATATTACGGAGAGTGCAATAGATTATTATTAAGGCAGATGGAGAATTATGATTCTCTCTAGTTCATTTGAATTTGATAACATATAGTTAATTATATTTTATGAGCATTTTTGTCCTCTAAAAAATGCTTATAAAAAATAAATAACTGAATGTTCTTGGTTCAAATCAACTACAAAAATTCTAGATTCATAGATGATATGGTATTTTGTGGATATTTTAAGTCATAATGATCACTCCTACCTTGTAATATTCTGCCTAGTTACAGCCTTCTATTTTCCCATTAAATAATGCAAAGACAAAATTACTAAGATAGATCTTTATGCATCCTCGGATACCCACTCACCAAGAGTTGAATATTGGAAGGCAACTTTATGCGACAAATTTCCCAACTAGATGCTAGCTAGGTTGCCATCTCTACTCCATAGGGAGGAAAAACTTTGACTTTCATATCACCTACAATCAATTAGTCAACCAAGGTGCTCAATGCTTCATGAAGTTGTTGGTTATTGGGGAATTAGGCATCATTCTTATTTCTTCATAAATAAATTAACATCGTGGTTGTTAGGGCATTAATTTCTGTACCTAATTTAAATTTAATTGCCCTAACATTTGTGTTAACTCTCAAAAAAAAAAAAAAAAAAAAATCATCTTCATTTAAAATTCTTTCCATTTTCTCCCGTTAGTACATTTAAAAGGGCAAAATTGTCCAAATTTTTTGGAGGTTAAAATTTTTGTGGCGGAGGGGAGGGTTGTGGACCTCTGAACTTTAAAATCCTTAAAATTTTTATCACATGATGTCCCTTCTAAATGCACTAACTAGAGGAAATAGAGGAGATTTGAAACGGAGATGATCATTTTCCAAAAAATAAAAAGAAAGTCAAATTATATATATATTTTGTGAGTATAGTTACAATTGAAGTATTTTATAATAATTTATAAAGTTCAGTTTCACCTAATAATTTATAAAGTATTTATGAGCTCATTTATAATCCACCCATTTAATTTAGATAATCTACTCATCCAAAGTAAAACTGACCAACTTTTTGGGATTCGGATGGATTCTTTAAATTTTTTAAAAATATGAGATTCTAAAAATTTAAAATCTAATAACTTCATTACATCTACGGTCCAAACAAATATACAGGTTTGTGCATTACTGAGGCAAGTGAGTTTGGCATGTTGAAAACTGAAATTACTTATCTCCATAACACACAACCCTTTAAATTTATTGGACCGTTAGATTTTAAAATTTGAGAATCTTATATTTTTTTTTAAAAAAATGAGGGAATCCCAATCTAACTAGTTGGGATATTGTAATAAGCTCAAGCTTGAAAGGAGTTTCATAAATTTGAGAGGAAAATATGATTGATCTTAAGCCTCAAACTTGGAGTGATTTTGGCAGCAACTTTGAGATGGCAGTCCCTCAAACTTTTAGCCGACATTAATATCATGGTGGGTTTATGAAGGGACTATTGCAAAAGTTTTGAGGCCATTACCCATCTTTAGGTTGTAGCTCAACTCAAGCTTGGAATATAATTGGTCCATTAAAAAGGAGAGGAAAGAAGAGAAAGGGACCCCCGACCCGTAGTGGCTATCCTATTGGGAACATGCAGAAGGTTCGTGGCTCATGGGCCAAAAGTGGGACAGAAAAGGGTTCTCTCTTCAGGATCTTCAACATGGGAAATCTGAATAAACAATCACATTAATTTGATGCAGTCGTGGGAATCAAGTAAAGAAATTTTCATGTTCTTGATAATTTATATTTAAGCATAAGATTCGCGATTTTAAGATTAAAGTAATATTTTGGAGAAATTTTACTTTAGCCCCTTCAACTTGCATTCGATTTGACAAATTCTCCTAAATTTTTAAATCTCTCAATTTGAACCTCTGAATTTTCAATTGCTCTTAATGTGGACATCTTCGTCAATTTTAGTCGTTAAAAATACCAAACAAATCAAAATATTCCTAATTTTCATTTTTTTTAAAATAAAAAAAGGTTTTAGAATTAAGGGTAAAGTTGAAATTTTAAATTTTATACAAAAGTCAGGGTTATAAACGTCATGTAACATTTAAAATCTGACGGAAAGGTCCACATTGAGAGCAATTGAAGTTCAGAGGTCCAAAGTGAGAAATTTAAAAATTTAAAAATTTATTAAATCACGTGAAAGTTTATGAATTAAACTGAAGTTTTCACTAATATTTTTTCCGTAGTCTAAGAAATTTCCTCTCTTTGTGCATAGAACATTTCAAACAAAGTTACCTTTCACTCAAAGCAAGAGTAAAATAATAGTGCTATTATGATTGTTTACTCCTGTGCATCTTCAAAGAAATAATATATCAGTGTACCTTGGCATGAAATTGTACTATTTAACGTGAAGGAGGCCGTAATGGCCGGCACATGTTTAAGGAAAAGTATTAGGGTTTTTTTTTTTTTTTTTTTTTTTTTTTTTTTTTTTTTCTAAGTATTGTTATTCAATACGTGAAGAAAAAAAAAATTACAACATAATAAAATACAAAATAAGTGAACAACCCACAAATAACAGTTCTTAAACAACTCTAAAACAGTAGCGAACTAATCCGTGATAATTGGTCGTCATTTCAAAAGAACTAGTTAAGTTATAATTGAAATTCTTTATAATTACTTATAAAAGTATTGTCACCTATGAATGTTATATACATTTCGAATGTGGGATTAGGGTGTTAAATCCTTCCCTAAATTTTTGACATTATCATACAATGCTCTAGTATTACATAGCGTTATTATGTTACTTTAATACAATTTGTAACGATATAGAAAAATGATTTATCGCTTTAAAATGATTAGTCAAATTTAATTTTGAGTTTATTTGGGTTTACGATTTGAAAACATGATTTCTTAAAACGCAGTTAAGCGCTTAGCAAAATCACGGTTCCACCTTAAAATCGTAGTTTGATAGTTAAATTTGTTGAAAAACCATCACTTTACCTGCAATTTGAAAAGTTTTCCAATAGTTATTTTTTTTTAAAAAAAAAAAAAAGAAGAAAAAGTCAGTCTCATTAAAGAAGGATCACGAGTATAACGCCCTTACATCATAGAGTAAAAAGCTTTGAAAAATCATAGTCAAAGGTACGAGGTTACAAATTATAAATGCTTACATAAAAATCAAACATTAAAGACATATCTATGACATCAATATCCGTTAACTTGTAACTACTTTTCAGTTGTAACACCATATATGTTCCAAATAGACAAAACTCAATCCATAGGTAGCTCATCTTCCTCGCTCTAAAAACAGATCACATCCACAATCTAATGATTTGGACAATCTTTATTCAAACAAAAATAACGACAACAAAAAATAGAGAAAACCCAACCTCAATAGAAAAACAGCCATAAAAGCACAAATCTGCTCACGAGAAGACTAGATCTACTCCTTATCGACCCAAAACTGTCGGAAAACTATATCATTTTCCTCGTAGATCGCTCACGAGAGCAGATCTAAAGAGAAAATTATTATTTAAGGCAAACAAAACAATCAACATAACCAGCAAATCAATAGTGACTGGAGTGGGGAAGATGATGAGCACTGGCCAGCGTTGGTACATGGTGGAGCGAATGGAGGAGAAGGGAGGCGCAACACAATGGAGGGTGGGTGGTAGCGGCTGGAGTTGCTGATTTCTGGCCGAAAAACACTTAATTTTTATTAGCCTACATCCGTAATTTTTTAAAAACACAATTTCAAACAATCAATTTTTTACATATTAATGTAAAATCACATTTTTTTATTTATAAAATTGCGGTGCCAAAATTACTTTTAGAGAATATCTATGGCCGTCGTAAATTTCAAAAATTACAATTACCCAAATAAAACTCCCGGAATCTAAATCGTAAATCCGTGAACAATGTCACGGACCGGGACGCATATCCACTTGTCACTCACTTCCGCGGGAACCACAAACAGCGGAAAAGAAGATAAAAAAACAATATCCAACAGCTATAATTGGAATATCGCGAAATTTCCATGTGCCATCATTTCTTGAGAGAATCGAGTGCGATTCAAAAGCGATTCAACTTTTCCAGGCTTGTTCAATTACTTTATTGAAATTCTCAGAAGAAGAAAAAAAAAAAAAAAGCATCAGATCGACTGTCGAACCTCTGTAACGTACAAGTTAACGTTGGGACTCTGCAACACTCCAGGACAATGCTTCAGGGGCTCTCTTCCTCTTCGCATTCAGGTAATTGTAAGAATTGCACCGAGAATGCTCGTTGATTTATGGTAACAGTGAATTTGGGGAAGCTAGGGTTTGTGGTAGATTTGGAGAGTCGTATTCATGTTTGGTACGAGTTTAGATCTCTAAACTATGTGGTTTAGTTCTTTCTCCCCACGCTAAGTCACCGGTAAATTCGGCAAAGAAGCGCCGGTAAATTTGGCGATTTCTTTTCTGTGTTTGGATGAAAGTGCTTTGCTAAGCTATGTGATCTCGTCGAAATACAGAGTCTCTAAGAGATTGTTATTGATTAAAATTGGTCAATTTTGTAGCATTTAATTAATTTTGAAGTAGAATTAAGTTTCATTTTTGGTAAAGTATAGGAAAGGGTAATAGTTGAAAAGTATATAAACTAACGTGCCGTGTTTTGATTGTTTCTCAAGCCATTTGGCAGTCAGCATTGTCTGCCAACTTGGGAGTTTTGCTCATTAAACTTAACGAAGAGGTTTATCTTATTGTCGGTGAAAAGGCGGTTACGTGAACAAGTTGTATGTTCAGGCTAAGAAGCCGCCATTTTTTGTTTGGTCGCTAAGAAAACTACGAATTCGCTTGGGAACTTCACGTGAGAAACCGTCACCGATTACGTGCCTGGTCCAGTCTATATTTTTCAAGGGGGTTTAAAGAAGGATTTCTTTGCTGGGTCTTCACGGTGGTTGCTTTTTACGTTTGAGTTTAGCCTCTTGCATTGTTAAGAATTTCGGGGTCTTGTTTTGTTTTATTTTTAGGTTTTGGTTTCGATTGGTTTGGTTGTTTTTGTGTCTTGCGTTGTTAAGATTTTTCGGGGAATTTCTTGTAGAGACTTGAGTAAATGGGAGGTAGGAATTCAAAGGAGGGGAGTTCGAGGCAGACTTCTGCTGTTCGTTCGAATTCTTCTTCGTTGAGTAGGTATCAACCACCATATGTTCAAGAAAATTACAACTATCCACCCGAAGAGTCATATTCGTCGCCGCAGTATTATCCTTCTTCCCAAGAGTATGTTTCACAAGAGGTTTCACAAGATTATGGCCGTGGGCAGACCTCTGATAGCAGAGTGAAGCTGGAGAGGAGGTATTCAAGAATCGCCGATGATTACAATTCCTTGGAGCAGGTACTATCACCATGAATTATGTAGTTCTTTTTTGGGAGTTGAGAGATTTGTTTTGGTGTAGTTATGCTATTCCATTTTATTTTATCCATGAATCTCTCTTTGTTTTTCAGGTCTGTTGTTCTTCTGTACTTTGCACCTCCAAAACAATATTATTGTTTGGTCCCATTAAAATTGATTTTATGGGTATTCGAGGCCATTACAATATACGCAATGGCAAAGAATGTGAATCTCTGTTTAAGTTGGTTTTAACATTTTGAAGTCGTGATATGTTGCCAAATGCCATTTTTAAGGAAGATATTGTTATACTTTTGACTGCACTGGGCAATTTACTTGAGAAAGCGTCTATTCACATATAGTTGGTCTTAGTGATTTTGGTATTTTACAAGCTTTTTTTATCTTTAAGATTTATATGGGTATTCGATGCTCATCCATTATGCATGAGACAACATAATGATGGTAGTCATATATGTCTTTGTAAGAATTACCTTTAAATGATGCCTCTTCAAATGATATTGACCCAGGAGAAATAAAATGTTTGTTCCTTGCAGGTGACACAAGCTCTTGCGCGTGCTGGCCTTGAATCCTCCAATCTTATTGTTGGTATTGATTTCACAAAGAGCAATGAGTGGACAGGTTAAGTCTTATTTCTAATCTTCTAATCTATCTATACACAGTGTCTTATGGTGGAACATGCTGAACTTTGTTTCTTGAATAGGCGCAAGGTCATTTAACAGAAGAAGTTTGCATCACATTGGAGATGGTCTAAATCCTTATCAACAAGCAATATCCATTATTGGGAAAACCATGATTGCATTTGATGAGGATAACTTGATACCCTGTTTTGGATTTGGAGATGGTATTTTCTTATGATTTAGTTAGTTAATTTGAATTATTATTATTTTTATTGTTGTTGTTATCGTCATCATTGAAATGTGGGAGTGATAGACATTACTTTCATGCCTTGGCAGCATCAACACATGATCAAGATGTCTTCAGTTTCTATCCGGATGAGAGATTTTGTAATGGATTTGAGGAAGTGTTGAGTCGCTACAGGGAAATTGTCCCACATTTACGACTTGCAGGTTTGAATTCTACTTTGCCATTGCCTCGTTCTCGTTTGAGATACTTTGTATATTTACATAGTTGGTTTTTTGTAGTTCATGCGATTGCTATTTTGTTGCAGGACCAACTTCATTTGCGCCTATAATTGAGATGGCCATTACCATTGTGGAGCAGAGTGCTGGGCAGTACCATGTTTTAGTAATAATTGCTGATGGACAGGTATTTTGCCTCCAGTATGGAATAATTCTAGTTGAGTAAGCTATAAGGGGTAGACATGTTACGAAAAGAAAATTGAATTATTTTGACATCAAAATTTATAACTTTTAAGTTGTCACCAAGCAAAAATACACGAGCTTAGAGCATCCCAACGGCTTATCTACATTTCTATGCAAAATGTCTAACTAAAATATACTTTTTCTAGTTTAGCTAACCATTTTTCAAAACCAGCATCCAACCGTTTATCTAAATTTCTCTCAATTTTATTAAAATAATCATTTTATTTATTATTATTATTATTATTTTGGTTAAAATCCCATCTCCACCAATCTGAGGTCTTCTTCGATAGAATTGGTTACATGAATTGGTTTCTCCCATCTTCGGCAACTTCAAATCCACAAATCAAAGCAAAAACAACTACCCAATCCACAAAAAGAATAACATTTCTATTAACAACAAACACAAAATCCAACCCTTCAGCAACATAACTAAACCACGGTGATACTACAAACCAGTATGAACCAAACTAAAAACCACTTAGGATAACAACTAACAATATGCAGAAACATTTTCTATAGAAGCACTACAGAAACTTAAAACCACTGAACAAAGCAAACTACAAACAATTTACGCAGAGGCACGACATAAACTTAAACAAACAACAAATCAAAGTCCCGACAAATAATCTACTCCCACAATTCAGAGTCTCAGCTCAAGAGTCAAACCTCAAAATCAAAATCACTAGAATTTAACAACTCAACACCAATCGTGACTCAATCACCACAAAGGGCCAAGCCAGCCCAAATGGAGGCTCTGTCACCCCGTCCTCCCTTTGTCTCTCGTCGAAAGCGCTGGCCCGTTAATGGGTTTAACAGCGGTGGTTCCTCTGTGGGGCGTGAGGCAAAGCATGAGAGAGGGAGATTGGTTCTCTCTCTCTAACATTGAATGCTACCTACGAAATACCTCATTCTACATGTCATCATTCTCACAATGCAAAAAGGATTTATTCGAGTATCTTTCTTTAATGCATTATTTCTGGAGGGTCATCTCACTTAAATTGATGGTTGCCTCAGGTAACTAGGAGTGTAGATACTGAAGGTGGCAAGCTTAGTCCGCAGGAGCAGAAAACTGTTGATGCCATTGTTGAAGCAAGGTGAATATTGGGTAATTATTTTACTCCAATAATTTTTGTTTTTCCTACTTTTTAATTTTTTTGTCTTATATGCTTATTTTGTTGCAGCAAGTTCCCTCTGTCAATTATATTAGTTGGTGTCGGAGATGGACCTTGGGACATGATGAAGGAATTTGATGACAATATCCCTCATAGGGACTTTGACAATTTTCAAGTAAGTTTTGGCAGGCATTTGAAGTTTTTCAACTTTTTAGTGTTTTTGCCTTTTTGTATGTTGTTATTGAGAAATGCTTGATTGAAAAGATTATTACCCCTTTTCTTTTCTTTTTTTCCTTGTTTAGTTCGTGAATTTTACAGAACTTATGTCAAAGAGTGTGCCTCCATCCCGGAAGGAGGCAGAATTTGCTCTTGCAGCCTTGATGGAAATCCCTTCTCAGTACAAGGCAACTATAGAGCTTAATTTGCTGGGGTAAATCAATGATTCTCTCTATATGTTAATTTTTTGAGGCTTTTGAATTCCTTTTTTTTTTTTTGACATTATGCCTTTCTTCTTGCTTGTGCAGTAGTGGTCGGAAAGGCAATTCTCCCCAAAGGGTTCCCCTCCCCCCGCCTATCTATGTTGCAGCATCTTCCAGCAGCTTGAAACCTTCTCGTCCTTCCAGTTTTGAACCAAGTGTTCCTCCTTATTATGGAGACAGCATGCCTGTCAGCACTGAACCAAGTGTTCCTCCTTACAGCAGGCCTGTCAGCACGGCTCCACCTGCTACTAGTTCCACTTATGATAACCAGGTATTTAGGCTTTGGAGCAGTATGATCTCTGTTTTATTCATCATAATTTTTCCTATGACAAACTTATGTTGCTTGATAGTCTTGAGAGGTTATGAAAACTGGGAGGAAGAATGCCATATCCTAAAGTGAAATAGGAATTGAGAAATCTCGGTGCCTTTTTCTTAAAAGGTTAATTTTGTTGAGCATGTAGAAAATTACTGAAATTTTTTCCAAACTGAGTTAGAATTTTCTCCAACCCACTTTATAAAATTGCCATGTGCTCATTCAAAATGTAAGAATCACATAGTATTTTCACATGCTAATTAAAAAAACCTTGTGCTTCAAAAAAGAATTACGATTGACATTTTACATGGTTTTGGACAGCTTTGTGCCATTTGCTTCAGTAACCCCAAGGACATGGCCTTTGGTTGTGGGCATCAGGTAGATTTTCTTCTTTTTCTCAATTTCTTTTGAGGAGATGTGCGATGGAAAGTTATTCACTTTTTAAGAATTTTCCTCTCATAATGTCTTTATATGGCAGACGTGTTGTGCCTGTGGAGAAGACCTTGAGTTATGCCCAATATGTCGAAGAGCAATCCTGACCAGAATAAGACTCTACTAGCTCATTCTATCTCGTCTAAAATTTTCCGTTCTTTTCACCAAAATTCTTTGTTCTTTTCACCAAAATTCTTTGTAGTTCTACATGGAAGGTTATCCTCTGTAATTATTTTAATTGGATTTTACCATTTTTAATTTTTTAAGGATGCCTGTAAAAAATGTTTTGCGTATGCCAAAAACTATATTCTTCCTATGGTCATGTGAAACGGAGAGTTAGTATATGAGGTTTTGGTGGGGAGACCTATAGTTTTGTTTGGGTATGAAGTTCCTTGGGTTCTCATCCAGTTGCCGTTTATTTATTCTTTTTTCCCCTCTCCATCCCAACAAATTTATTGAAATATGTTTGGATGCGGGCTTGGAATCATTGAACAAACGTCTCATGTATTTTTTTTATTCTTTATCTTGAAATTATCAGTGTTTAATGCGAAATAATATTTGGAGTAGTTCTTTACTTCAATTTTCTTATAAAATGACATTTATGTCACATCCATTATATTAAAATTTAATTGTTTAATATTTGACTTGATAAATATCTCGCCAATTATCATGTCAGTTGGTTATAAATTATAGGGTAAAATTTACTTAATCATTCTCAAACTGTCACTCTAATGACAATTTACCTCTTAAATTATCAATTATGATAATTTATTTATCAAATTATCAAAACAATGACAATGTACCCTCTAATACTAGCAAAATGACGAAATTATTTTTTTAAAATTTTTAATAAGACAAAAATACTTTTAAAATTTGAAAATAAATAAATAAATTTTAGCATATTTGCTTTTATTTTAATAAGAATAATTTTGTTATTTTATTAAAATTTAGAGTATATTATCATTGTTTTAATAGTTTAAAGGATAAATTGAATTGAAAATATTAAATAAACTTTATCCAAAATTGTAATAGAAGTTACAGAAGCTGTGTCATTCATTTTAATTGCTGTCAGATTGGGACCCATGATAAAGGTGTCCACATATGTCTGCAATTTTAAGTCAGCAAATGGGGACAATCATAAATATGATAAATTTCCGTGGGTGCCTTGGTGGGGACGCTGAAATTCTCTCATGCCGTCGCCCATTTTCTTAAGAAAAATGTTAAAGGCACAACACAAACCCAACTTAAAACCAACTTCTCTCCTACGTGGCATTCTTTTTTTAAAAAAATAAAAGTTGAAATTTTAAACTATTCAGATCTACTTTTCCCCTTTCAGATCCAAACATCCTCTCTCAGTCTCTCGCTCCCCCTCCCGCGCTCATCCTCTTTCTCCTCCGGCGAGTTGTTCGGCCACCGGCGAAGCTGTCCGTACGTCGCTCCTGTCTCTCTCACTCCGGCGCAGGGTTCCGTCTCTGTCTCTCTCACTCCGGCGACGTCTTCGGCCACCGAGTACTCCAAGAAGCACGTCGAGGCCCCAAAAGCAGCTGCCGCGTCCGAAGAACGCTCCACCTCCTTCGACGACGACCTCAAGGCCTGGGACGCCGAGTTCGTCAAGGTCGACCAGGCCACCCTCTTCGATCTCATCCTAGTGTGTCTTCTTCCTTATAAACTCAAATCCCCCTGTTAGATCTTTTTATTATTGATTTTTTTTCTTCTGATTAGGGTTTTGGTTTTGTTTTCTCGGCTTCAGTGTCTTTGATGTGTTTTTGTTTGGTTGGTGAGAAATATTCAGGGGGAATAGTAAATAGATTTGAGTGCTTCCGTTGTTTATTGACCAAACAACCTTTAAATATGTTATGGCGTTGAAGTGGCATGAGAAGAAGTAATTAATCAAATAAGAACAAAGAGAAAGCATGAGAAGAAGTAATCAAATAAGAACAGAGATTGCTGAAGATGTCAAATGAGACGGTTTTGTTTATGATCGAAATTTTATTTCTCTTTGATTTATTCATCATACTATTATAATATATGATGACCCAAAAAGGCATGCACATGTATGTATCGGTTGTCCAAGTTTGTTCTTTTTTAATAATTTTTTTTTTCTTTCAATTTTCTCGTTTATTTGGTCTCTAACAAAGTGAGATTTTCCCGAAAGTACTTATATTTGCAAAGACTATGTATAGAACTTGGTTTGAATTGGTGAGCGGAGAAAATGATAATGAAATATTCTAGATAATGACCTCTTCATATCTCAATCTTTTAGCATTGTTGGGTTAATATATATATATATGTTAGATTGGTGGCTGAAGCAAGGCATGAAGGAATTGCAATGGCTTCATAAAAGTGTTTGAAGTGTATGGTATAAGTGTGCTTGCAAAAGTGAAGCATCCAGTATCAAGGAATTGTCTCGAAATAGTTGCTAGTGTTTAAAGTGTTTGGAATGGCTGCAATGCACTGGCAATTGGCAAGTGCTATTATTAAGTAATGGATCGGAACATGGACTTATGGGTCTTTGAAGTATTAGGGTCATCATCTAGGTGAATTTTTGGCTAAGTGAATATTGCTTTTATCAGGCTTGTTACTTTTTCCAGTCTTTTATTTAAGGAATTCGTTTGGTAGCTCTATCTGTTTTCTTTTGTGAAGTATTGCTTCTGTAAGCGTAGGCTCTCGTTTGTTTTTTTCTTTTTCTTTTTTCAATTTTGAATGTTCTTTCCTTCTTCTCCATAAGTGGGTGTTTATCTCATTTACTCTATTTCTATTTAGGTTGTGCCCCTCTACGCCTTACCTTCTATGTCTTAATAAGATTGAACTACTTTTCCAAATACAATCTGGTTTATGCTTATGAATCAGTTGATGACTAAATTTATCAGATTATGGGATTTCTCTCTTTGTTGAAGGTCCAGTTAGTAGCACAAGTTTTTTGGACTTGCAAT